>NC_083340.1:117677470-117999231 GCF_019175385.1 Lycium barbarum | reverse complement strand
CAGCGGGCAATGATAGAATAACCAACGATTGAGACATCAGAGTAAGACATGCACTAATCGAAGTCCATAACCGCAAGGAATGGGGTAAGCGTAAAACCTACAACCATTAAGAAGGTGTCACACGAAGGACGATTAATGCAAAAAGGGCCTAAGACGAGAATGACATCAAGTAGATGCCATCAGCAGCCAAAGGACTGGAGGAACTAGAAATAGAATTTCCCAAGTATTAACTAGATCAAAGAAGCATATCGTAACTTTATCACCAAGAGCAGGCCAAGTGCTGTCGGCACCCCTGAGGGCAAATAGTAGATAAAGGATGAAGGAAGAAACTTTTCGAGCAAAGACGCAAGATTGATGTAAAGGTATGGAAGTTGGGAATGTTATTGCAAGAATTAAGGATAGTCGTAAGGACTCCGAAGGCCCGCCAGGAGGCAAATGCACCAAGGAAAGAGTACCCGTACCACACTAACTCAATGACAACAGGCAGTAATGAAGGTTTAAAAGGTAAAAAATAAGGACACAAGAAGGGTGGGGAAGACTCTGAGGATAACCGAGTAAGTCCATTGATCATCAGCCTTTTCCATCTATGCGCAAGGGTGCAGACAATGAAGAAAGGTACTCTTGGAGGCAGATTATCTATCACAGCACAAGCCGATGAGCCGTGACGAGTGCCCGACCACTACTGATCAAGCACCCCTAAACTCGTTCTTGCTCTATACTAGGTAACCCGGTGGCCCATTTTATCTGATATCTGAACGATACCATATGCTATAACATATTACACAGTAATCTTAAACCTCGAAAGCTCATACATCAGGCATATAGATATTTATGTAGGCATACGTGCAAAGGATAATAACGCAAGTCAACTTGACCTCTACATATACTATACACAAAATGAACGATAACTAAAGTCATATGACATCTCCATTATATACAACTGTCTAGAGACCTCTATGGAGTATAGCTATAGAAAAGACCGGACAAGGCCCTGCCATACCCACATATCTGCATATCAAAAATAGCATACCAAAAAGGCTGCAACTCCGGATCAAGTGGAGTGCATCGACTGCGGCTGAAAGGAGATCCTACTAATATGGCTCATCTGGATGGCTACCAGAACCTGCGAGCATGAACGCAGCGTCCACAAGAAGGGACGTCAGTACGAACAGAGTACTGAGTATGTAAGGCATGAACAATATTATAATATGACACATGGAGCATAACATGAGATAAAAGAATAACTTGTACATCTGATTGCCTCTTAAGGTGGATACCATGCATGCTTAGCTTTTTATGAAATCTTTCTCATACATATGTATCATAATAGTGCTGCGGAACGTGCGGCCCGATCCATATATATATAAAATATTACTGCGGAACGTGCAGTCCGATCCATAAAATATATTATATTCCTGCGGAACAAACGGCCCGATCCATTTAACCATATATCCCGCGTCCGGGACGATATCATAATATACCAACTGATCAGGTGGTTATGCATATATAAAGCCTCACCTTTCCCCATACCCCCTATATATATATGTATATATATATATATATATATATATATATATATATATATATGTATGTATATATATATATGTATGTATATATATGTATTATGTATTATAAGTAGCATGCATGAGAGCCCAAAGAACGCTATGACTCTATCAGAGTGACGTAAGGTCGGTAACCTCCAATTATGTTATGGAATAATCATCATCGCTTTATCTTATCTCGAAGGGACGAGCAACATGAGATGAGGTCATCAACAATGAATAAAATTGAGAAGAATCATGAAATAACTCAACATTCTCATAATACCTTAAAATCATAAACTTTGGAATTTCTAGAAATGGAATCATCCTCATCGTGTTCATCATAGAAAACATCTCATCTTTAATATCATAAGAAGCTTTTAAGAATCATGAACTTCTAAATTTTGAAAGTAAGAAGGTTATGGAAACATATATGGAATCATAACATAGGAATCATGCGTTTTGAAAGAAAGGGACTAGCCTTAACATACCTAAAAATTCACGTTTCGGCTTTCCACCTAGTTCCGGTCTTGCAATCTACATATAAGACCGTTCAAACTATTGTTAGGCTCACTGTTATTTACTTACCCTAAGCCTTCAAATTTAATCACCTTAAAATCTGCTGCCGAAATTCGGGCAGCATCTCCCCTGTTTATGTGTCTAGCCCGAAATCATAATTCAATAACCAACAACAACAACAACAACAATACAAACATCAATAACATCATTTCCAGCACCAATATATATCATAAAACACCCCACACGATGTTTTCCAATTCCCACAACTAACCAACCCATTATACGATTATTTAACAACATTATCCCCGTAAATAAATCGAAATTAACATTAATAAGAAGAGATTCATACCTTACTCCTGATAATATTGCTATATCTTCACTTTCCACCTTGAGCTTGAGCCAAAACCCGTCGTTATACGATTTTGTAATCACAACTATTCGCTGTCCGGGCCAGAATTCGGGGATTATAGCTGATTTGGGCATAAAATTTAATATATAGAAGTTGGTGGAGGTTTCCAGAATATTGCGGAGGCTTAGAAGGTGTTTGGTTGAGAAATAAGAGGGGTAATCCCCTTTTTATAACGTTTTAGGCTCGGGCTGCACCGACCTAAAAATTGCTCAGCGCATTCTCGCCCACAGGTGGCGCGTTAGTGCTGAGTTAGCCCTTGGTCCTCTGCACGTTCGCGCCTATCACGCCCTAAAATGAACCCTCGATGTGACCGGCATCCGACGTCATGAACAACATCAGAAGAACCTAAACGACACATAATAACACTTGAACCCGCCTGGTTTAACATTCGCCTCAAATAGTTTATAAAATAAAGGTAAACAAATCATGCATGTATGAATTAAATCAGCGGAAGTCTTTAGTAATCAATACTTAGTCAAACGTAACAACGTGCTCGAGAGTTAATCATCCGGACGTAGCTCGAAATTAATATTATGAATAAATAAATAAATAGGGTGTCCCATAAATGAATGTGTGGGCTCACCAAACCAGTAGCAACAAAAAGTCCTTCCTAAATGCCCGGAGTATCAAGAACCTGTTTTTCTCCGTTACCTAACATACCATCAAAAATAACAATGGTATGCCTGAGTACTTCGTACTTAGTGAGTGCCTCGGGGATAATAAGTAATATGAAAAATAAAGCACAATGATACATAAAGAAATCAGTCCTGAAAATCATGTGAAACCAATGTAAGAATAATTATTCAGTTTGTGTATCTCAATAAGAATTATCAAAACCGATTATAAGGCCTCTTTTCAAGGTACAACTTCAAATATACCTTTTAATTGATCATGATTAACAACAACAATTCCATGAGAAAATAAGAATATCACACATGCCAATACAGGCCTAAGAATCAAGCACATCGAAGGGGTGACCATAGAGGTTCCCTTGTCACAGCGCACCACACCAGAATATGAAATTCAACGGTGGCTATCCTTCCTCCCGAATAGCAAGGCAAAATCACACCCCAGGTAGCGAACCCAAAAGTAGCCACTCTTCCTCCCGAATGGCTAGGCATTATCACACTAGGATTCACAGTGGCTACCCTTCCTCCCGAGTAGCTAAGTCAAACACAACCCTAGCTTGAATTATAACATAGAATCTAAATCACAATTATCTCAATGTAGTCACACCATCCATTAGCATTAAGTTTGAAAATGTTTCCAGTTCTTTAAACAAGGTTCAATTGTCATAGTTTCTCAGGAAAACCTCATTACCAACCATTAACCCTTATTATTGATCATCTCTTATAGAGGAAAAATAGTTGGGATCACATATACATGTATAGGGTATAGTACAATTAAGGTCTAATGTGGGCTTGCCCCCTCACACACACCAACCATGATAGAAACATGAATTAGGGTTTCAAAATATGTGAAGTTCACCTTTCTATTCAATAAAGAACTTTTGAAACGAAGTCATGCATTCCAAAATAAGATTTTCAAAAAACAAAAACATACGTCAAAGAAGGTTTTTAAAAGAGAGACATACCTTAGTATGTCAAAGAAAGTTTAACAATTCACTTTTCTAGTGAAGAACACTAAAACCCTAGATTGAATCATTTTAGGAAGAATTATGTTGCAAACCCTAGGTTTTAGTCACAAGAATCATGGGTTTGATGTTAGGATTGAAAATCAATGATTAAGATGTTCTTACCTTAGTGTTGGAGCCCTAGAGAGATATTTTTGTCCTTAGGGTTTTTGAGAGTGAAAAGAATGGAAGAAAACTAAAATTTTGCAACTTATATAATTGTTACACCCCGGAAATTTCCCGTTAACGTACAGTGAATAGACTAACGAAGGGCATGATGTATACGATGTTTTGATAAGTAAGAAATAACATTTGATGATTCTAAATGAGATTTCAAAGTCATTTGAGGTAGGAGACGAAAGTTGTTAAGGAAAGCAAGGTTTATGTTGTGTGTCGGGCAAGATTTACGAGTATCGAATTAATGACGACTTAATGATGTTTTGGAGAAGAGTTATAATGTCCCATATATTGCTAATGAGGTGTTAAACAAGTGTCATGAAGGTTCCATAAGGATTGGAGATCAAACGAACAACGGAGATCATTTCAGAGAAATGGGGTTATACGACCTCTTATACGGTCCGTATAACATTATACGGTCCGTATAAGGGTCCGTATAACACCCAACAGAAATTTTGTTTCCCTGATGGTGAACCACGGACACTTAAACGGACCGTACAATGTCATACGGACCGTATAAGTGGTCCGTATAATGCCCGACGGGCTGATTAAGTTGCAAGTACAATGCATGTTCCCACTTTTATTTTCTCATTCTTTCCACTTCTCCATCTCTCTCAAGAATTATAGAAGGTTCTAAATATTTCATCAACACAAATTCAAGACAGATCAAAGGTTCATATCATAAATCCAAGAGAATCAAGTGCAAGAAACTCATTAGGGTTCATCCAAGACAAGAAATCTCATTGGAAGTGGAACTAGGGTTGTGCTCAAGTGAAGTGTTTCCACTCAAAGCTCATTCCCATACTATAAAAGGTAAGTTTTATGATCATTCCATGTTGTTTAAAGTATTGAGGGGTTGAAAGACTTGGATTATGGAAGAAGATGGAAAATGGGTTACAAAATATGAGATTAGTGGCAATTGTGAGTAGTAGATTAATATGAATCATGATTATTGATATGTTTTGATTGTAATTACGTTATGAATGATGTTAAGAGCATGAGAGAAACATTAGATCAGAATGAATGTAATATTGTATTATGATCATGATTATGGATGACCTTGAGAGGAAATTGTGGGGATTTGATAATGATGAATTTGACAAAAGTTATTGATGATGATATTATGAATGTTATTATTGACGTTTGGGAGTTGATATATGATATGGGGAAAGTAGTAGAAACAAAGGAGATGCTGCCAATTTTTCTCTAGCTTTAGTTCAAACACACTTATGTTATCGATTATCTAATATGAGTATGAACTCTCTTGAAGGTAGAAACGTGAATATTGGAGAGGAACGTTCAAGCGATAGAGTAGCTAAACGAAAAGGTATGTAAGGCTAATCCTTTCCTTCTAAGGCATGACTCCTATGGCATGAATCTTTCTATTTTTCCATAATCTTCCTAAATAACGGAAATTACGAGTCCATGACTATAAAGAGCTACATGCGCACATGATAAAGAAAAAGAGATACGATACGAGCATGATAATGATGATGAGTTTAAGTATAGAGAATCCTCGAGTAATATACGAGGTCCATGAGGTTTATGATCCTAAGCACGGTTCCATTGATGCTTTTCCTTGTGTACACTCACCTTAAAATGATCACTCCATAATGTAATCGGGGATTCACGACCTTATGTCACCCCGACATCACCATAGTTACCTTCAAGTGCTAATGTATGTTTTGATGATAAATGTATAATGATGCTAAGTTGTGATAAGTTCATGATATGCCTATGAGATGTACAGTAATGTTAAGTTTATGATGTGCTCACGATGATACAATTCCACCGTGCCCAAATGGCCGGACATGTCACCGCTAAGGTGGGCTGCTTATGATTCCACCGTGCCCAAATGGCCGGACATGTCACTGCTAAGGCGGGCTGCTTATGATTCTACCGCGCCTAGAAGACCGGACACGATCACCTCTAGTGCGCGGCATATGATGGTTACCCGGACGCGGCTTAACGATTATGATATATATATATATATATATATATATATATATATATGATACGATTATGTATGCGCTATGATGATACATGTACTATGAGTATATATGATATATGTATGAAATGTGTCCACCCTTAAAAGTTACACAGGTTATATCTTCATCTTATTTCTTATGATTTCTCTATTATGTTCATTTCATTCATGCCTTACATACTCAGTACAATGTTCGTCCTGACATCTGTTTTCTTTGGACGCTGTGTTCATGCCCACAGGTAGGCAGAGAGGTGATCCAGACTCGTAGGAGCTATTAGCTGACTTGAGAGCACTCCATTATTCCGGAGGTGCCATTGATTTATTCTTTTGTGTGTATATACATGTATTTTGGGCATGACGGGGTCCTGTCCCGTCCATATGTCTAGTACTATAGTAAACGCTCGTAGATGCGTATGTGTGGGTGGTATGGTCGCACGATGTCCTTATTGTATGTACATTATTTTGATAGCCGAAGGGCTTATGTATATAAAGGTAATTGTGTTTCCAAGTGAAAAAAAATAGTTTTCCTATGATTTGAGTATAAGATTAAAGAATGAACGCTTGATGAGTACGATGGGTAATGGTATGAGCGGTGCTCGGTGGTTAGCCCCGGGTACCCGTCATGGCCCCTAGTCGGGTCCTAACAAAATTGGTATCAGAGTAGTTCAGTCCTAGAAAGTGTCTACGAGCCGTGTCTAGTAGAGTCTTGTTTATGGTGTGTTGTGCGCCACACTAATAAACAGGAGGCTACAGGGCATTTAGGAAAAATGACCATCTTTCATCTTAAGAGATCGTGCGATAGAGCTGTGTTGTAAGATTATTTCCTCCCTAATAGTGTGCTATGATTTCAGAAATACCGCCGAAGGGAAAGGCTACAGCTGCCTAGAAGGGCAAGGTTACGATGAAAAGGCGGGTGGAAAGAGAGCCAGCAATGAATGTAGAAGAGGGCGAATCACATAATGAGGCCCCATCTAATACTTCCTCCACTCCGCCCAATTTAGAAGAACAAGAGGGAACTTTAGCTCCAGCTTCTATGCCTCCAGTTCCTCCACCGGCTACTTTGGTCAACAAGTGACCGAGGCTATTCATCTATTGATGCAGTTAGTTGCCGCCCAGGCACAGCGGCAGGGTTCGGGTTCAATCGACAGGGCCGTTAGTACTAGAGCCCGTGATTTCATGAGTTTGAATCCTCCGGAGTTCTTCGGGTCAAAGCCGGATGAAGACCCGCAAAGCTTTATTGATGAAATGTTTAGAACATTGAAGATTATTCATGCCTCCAAAACTGAATCTGTGGAGTTGACATCTTATAGACTCTGAGATGTGTCGGTATTGTGGTACAGTAATTGGATATCATAAAAAAAAAGAATGCGCCTCCTCCCGTTTGGCAATAATTTTTAGATGCCTTCATCCGCCACTATTTACCACCCGAGGTCCGCCGAACTAGATCAGATAGATTTTTAAATTTGAAACAAGGAAATATGAGTGCTCGGGAGTATTGTCTTCAGTTCAATTCATTGGCTAGATATGCCCCGCCTATGGTGGCTGACATGGGAGATAGGGTTCACAGGTTTGTGAGTGGCTTAGGGCCGCATTTATTTAAGGATTGTTTGACGACTTCGTTGTAAGATGGAATGGATATTTCCCGCATTCAAGCCCATGCCCAGAATTTAGAAGGACTACGACATCCACAAAGGGGTGATCGTGATATTGATAGAGGGCAAAGAAAGAGGGCCAGATCTATGGGGGCAGGTAGTGATTATAGAGGGGGATCGAGGCCAATATATCCCAGGCACTCAGGCTAGTCGGCGACTAGTGCACCTCCACGATTTGCAGGTAGGATATTTGACCGCTCTATTCCTTCAGGACAGGTTCAGAGTTCGAGAGCTTCAGGTTCCCAGTTTGGGGGTGATTATAGGAAGAGGAGACCACCAGTTCCACGATGTAGTCAGTGCAGAAAATTACATTCGGGGCCATGTCGCCAGGGCACAATTGCTTGCTATGTTTGTGGACAGGCTGGGCACTTGATGCAGGATTGTCCCTTGAGGTATGGTAGAGGTGGGGTTCAGCCCACAGGATCAACAACTGGTTCCTCTTCAAAGCGCCCGGTAGGGCAGACTCCCCAGATCCAAGCAGGTCGAGGTAGAGTCAGAGGGGGAGCATCCACTTCAGGTGCCACTCAGCCCCGTATGTATGCTTTAGCCAGACGACAGGATCTTGAGTCCTCCCCGGATGTAGTTACCGGTATATTATCCGTATTTTCCCATGATGTGTATGCATTGATAGATCCGGGTTCTACCTTATCTTATATTACTACGTATGTTGCTGGTTATATTGGGGTGAAACCCGAGCCAATTAAAACTTTTGAGGTATCTACTCCGGTTGGTGATCCCGTGATAGCTAGACAAGTGTATAAAATTGTGTAATTGTGATATGCGACCACCAGACTAAAGCTGATTTAGTTGAGCTGGAAATGTTAGATTTCGATATGATTATGGGTATGGATTGGTTGGCCTCATGTTATGCTAATGTTGATTGCCGAATGAAAGTAGTTCGATTTCAATTTCCGAGAGAGCCGTGCTTGAGGAAGGGCAATACAGCATCTCCAAGGTGTAGGTTTATTTCCTACCTTAAAGCAAGAAAGATGATAGCAAAAGGCTATATTTATCACTTAGTCCGAGTTCAAGACACCGAAGCAAAGTTGCCAACTTTTCAATCCGTTCCGGTAGTGAATGAATTTTCGGATGTATTTCCAGATGAACTCCTAGGCCTTTCTCCGGAAGGAGAGATTGATTTTGCTATTGATGTGTTACCGGACACCGAGCCTATTTCTATTCCTCCTTACTGAATGGATCTGGCAGAATTGAAAGAGTTAAAGGCACAGTTGAAGGATTTGCTTGAGAAGGGATTTATTAGACCCAGTTCGTCACCGTGGGGAGCACCTGTCCTATTTGTAAGAAAGAAAGATGGCTCCCTACGAATGTGCATCGATTATAGGCAGTTGAATAAGGTGACGATAAAGAACAAATATCATCTCCCAAGGATTGATGATTTGTTTGATCCACTACAGGGTGCCAAGTGGTTTTCCAAAATAGACTTGATGTCAGGTTATCACCAAGTGAGTTAAAGAAGAAGATATTCCCAAAATAGCTTTTAGAACGAGATATGGCCATTATGAATTTCGGGTGATATCATTTGGGTTAACTAATGCTCCGGCAGTGTTCATGAATTTGATGAATAATGTATTCAGGCCTCTCTTGGATTTATTCGAATAGTATTCATTGACGATATTCTGGTATACTCTCGCACAGAGTCAGAACATGCTGATGATTTACGTATTGTTCTTGGAATTCTTCGAACTCGAGAATTGTATGCAAAATTTTCAAAGTGCGAGTTTTGGCTGAATTCTGTGACATTTTTGGGTCATGTTATTTCAGATGATGGCATTTGAGTTGATACTCAGAAAATTGAAGCTGTGAAGACTTGGCCAAGGCCTACGACGCCTACAGAAGTCCGTAGTTTTCTGGGATTGGCAGGTTACTATAGAAGGTTCGTAGAAAAACTTTCCTCTATTTCAGCCCCATTGATGAAGCTAACCCAGAAGTCAGCTAAATTTCAGTGGAATGATGCTTGTGAGCGTAGCATTCAGGAATTGAAAGATAGGTTGACTTCAGCACCAGTCTTAACACTCCCAGAAGGGCCAGATGGTTATGTTGTATATTGCGATGCTTCCGGTATTGGGTTAGGATGTGTGTTAATGCAGCACGGTAAAGTCGTTGCTTATGCTTCGAGGCAGCTGCAGAAACATGAAAAGAACTACCCAACTCATGATCTCGAATTGGCTGCATTTATTCATGCATTAAAGATGTGGAGACATTACTTGTATGGCGTGCATATTGATATCTATACCGATCACAAGAGTCTTCAATACATTTTTAAACAAAAGGAGTTGAATCTGCGGCAGAGGCGGTGGTTAGAATTATTGAAAGTTTACGATGTGAGTATTTTATACCACCCCAGAAAGGAAAATGTAGTAGCTAATGCGCTTAGCCGCCGATCGATGGGCAGCCTATGTGAAGTTCCTGCGGAGAAGAAAGAATTAATTCATGAGCTCCACCAACTAGCTAATCTTGGAGTACGTCTAATTGATGCAAGTAGTGCAGGGATTGGTATTAATAATCCCACAGTTTCGTCCCTGAATATGGAAGTAGAAGAGCGTCAATATGAAGATCTTCAGTTGAGCCATTATAGAGACACATTTGATGAAAAAGAGAGGTCTCCATTTGAAACTTCTATAGATGGAATTCTTAGATACCGAGGCAGGCTATGTGTTCCGAATGTTGCAGAATTGCATCGCCAAATTCTAGACGAAGCTCATTATTCTAGGTATTCTATTAATCCAGGAGCGACAAAGATATATCATGATCTCAAGTTAATTTATTGGTGGGATGGCATGAAGAGAGACATAGCAGAATTTGTAGCTCAATGTCCAAACTGCCAGCAAGTGAAAATCGAACATCAAAAGCCAAGAGGATTATTACAGGCAATGGAAATCCCTACTTGGAAATGGGAAGTGATCAATATGGATTTTATTGTGGGATTACCTCGTTCCCGAAGCAAGTATGATTCTATATGGGTGATTGTGGATAGATTGACGAAAGCAGCTCATTTTCTTCCTGTTAGAACCACATACTCAACAGAAGAATATGCAAGGTTGTATCTCAAAGAGATTGTGCGACTCCATGGTATTCCGATATCTATTATCACAGATAGAGGAGTGCAATTTACAGCCAAGTTCTGGAAATATTTCCAAGAAGGTCTAGGTACTCAAGTAAAGCTTAGCACGACATTTCATCCGCAGACTGATGGGCAAGCCGAACGTACTATTCAGACCTTGGAGGATCTGCTAAGAGCATGTGTTCTAGATTTTGGTGGTAGTTGGGATGACCACTTACCTCTAATCGAGTATGCATACAACAATAGCTACCATTCCAGCATCCAAATGGCTCCGTATGAAGCTTTATATGGAAGGAAGTGTAGATCCCCAATTGGATGGTTTGAAATAGGAGAAGTACAGCTAATAGGCCCTGAGTTGATTCAACAAGCCGTAGAAAAAGTCAAGGTGATCCGAGATAGATTATTGACAGCCCAAAGTCGCCAAAAATCTTATGTGGACGAACGCCGGCGAGACTTAGAATTTCAAGTTGATGATTAGGTATTCTTGAAGGTGTCGCCAATGAAAGGTGTGATGAGATTGGACCCTATAAGACTATCCGTAAGGTGGGTCAAGTAGCTTATGAATTGGACTTGCCTCCAGAACTTGAATCGGTCCATCCATTTTTCCATGTCTCAATGCTCCGCAAGTGTGTTGGAGATCCTACGAGGATTGTCCCAATAGAGGATGTTCAAGTGATAGGAAAGCTAGTCTATGAAGAAGTGCCCATTGCCATATTAGACAGGCAGGTACGGAGACTTCGAAATAAGGAAGTGGCCTCAGTTAAAGTCCTATGGCGAAATAACAACCGATAAGAAATGACTTGGGAAGCAGAAGAGAGTATGAAATCCAAATACCCGCACTTATTTCAGCCCCCGGAAGAGAGCCAAGATGCAACACAAAGATTATGAGGTATGTATGTTTCCATTTATGCATATGGGTCGTGTGTGGCCAAAATTTATTGCTATTATGTTGTGGCCCTGTGAGGCATTATAATTATGGGCTGTTGTGATAGGATGGTAGTGCCATATTATAGGGAAAACTCTTGCAAAATTTTCGTAGAATTCCCGAGTGCTAAACATTCGAGGACGAATGTTCCAAAAGGGAGGAAGAATGTTACACCCCGAAAATTTCCCGTTAACGTACAGTGAATAGACTAACAAAGGGCACGACATATACGATGTTTTGATAAGTAAGAAATAACATTTGATGATTCTAAATGAGATTTCAAAGACATTTGAGGTAGGAGACACAAGTTGTTAAGGAAAGCAAGGTATATGTTGTGTATCGGGCAAGATTTACGAGTATCGAATTAATGATGGCTTAATGATGTTTTGGATAAGAGTTATAATGTCCCTTATATTGCTAACGAGGTGTTAAACAAGTGTCAAGAAGGTTCCATAAGGATTGGAGATAAAACGAACGACGGAGATCATTTTAGAGAAATGGGGTTATACGACCGCTTATATGGTCCATATAAGGGTCCGTATAACACCCAACAGAAATGTTGTTTCCCTGACGGTGAACCATAAACACTTATACAGACCGTATAATGTTATACGGACTGTATAAGTGGTCCGTATAATGCCCGACGAGCAGATTAAGTTGCAAGTATAAATACATGTTCCCACTTTTATTTTCTCATTCTTTCCACTTCTCCATCTCTCTCAAGACTTCTAGATGGGGTTCTAAATATTTCATCAACACAAATTCAAGACAAATCAAAGGTTCATATCATAAATCCAAGAGAATCAAGTGCAAGAAACTCATTAGGGTTCATCCAAGACAAGAAATCTCATTGGATGTGGAACTAGGGTTTTGCTCAAGTAAAGTGTTTCCAGTCAAAGCTCATTCCCACACTATCAAAGGTAAGTTTTATGATCATTCCATTTTTTTTAAAGTAATGAGGGGTTGAAAGACTTGGATTATGGAAGAAGATGGAAAATGGGTTACAAAATATGAGATTAGTGGTAATTGTGAGTAGTAGATTAATATGAATCATGATTCTTGATATGTTGTGATTGTAATTACGTTATGAATGATGTTAAGAGCATGAGAGAAACATTAGATGAGAATGAATGTAATGTTGTATTATTATCATGATTATGGATGACCTTGAGAGGACATTGTGGGGATTGAATAATGATGAATTTGACAAAAGTTATTGCTGATGATATTATGAATGTTATTATTGACGTTTTGGAGTTGATATATGATATGGGGAAAGTAGTAGAAACAAAGGAGATGCTGCCCAATTTTCTCTAGCTTTAGTTCAAACACGCTTATGTTATCGATTATCTAATATGAGTATGAACTCTCTTGAAGGTAGAAACGTGAATATTGGAGAGGAACGTTCAAGCGATAGAGTAGCTAAACGAAAAGGTATGTAAGGCTAATCCTTTCCTTCTAAGGCATGACTCCTATGGCATGAATCTTCCTATTTTTCCATAATCTTCCTAAATAATAGAAATTACGAGTCCATGACTATAAAGAGCTACATACGCACATGATAAAGAAAAGAGATACGATACGAGCATGATAATGATGATGAGTTTAAGTATAGAGAATCCTCGAGTAATATACGATGTCCATGAGGTTTATGATCCTAAGAACGGTTCCATTGACGCTTTTCCTTGTGTACACTCACCTTAAAATGTTAGTCCCTTCAAGGTGAGACATAATGATTATGATCACTCCATAATGTAATCGGGGATTCACGACCTTATGTCACCCCGACATCGCCATAGTTACCTTCAAGTGCTAATGTATGTTTTGATGATAAATGTATAATGATGCTAAGTTGTGATAAGTTCATGATATGCCTATGAGATGTACAGTAATGTTAAGTTTATGATGTGCTCATGATGATACAATTCCACCATGCCCAAATGGCCAGACATGTCACTGCTAAGGCGGGCTGCTTGTGATTCCACTGTGCCCAAATTTCCGGACATGTCACCGCTAAGGCGGGCTGCTTATGATTCTACCGCGCCTAGAAGGCCGGACACGATCACCACTAGTGGGCAGCATATGATGGTTACCCGGACGCGGGTTAACGATGATGATATATATATATATATATATGATACGATTATGTATGCGCTATGATGATACATGTACTATGAGTATATATGATATATGTATGAAATGTGTCCACCCTTAAAAGTTACACAGGTTATATCTTCATCTTATGTCTTATGAGTTCTCTATTATGTTCATTTCATTCATGCCTTACATACTCAGTACCATGTTTGTACTGATGTCCGTTTTCTTTGGACACTGTGTTCATGCCCACAGGTAGGCAGCGAGGTGATCCAGACTCGTAGGAGCTATTAGCTGACTTGAGAGCACTCCATTGTTCCGGAGGTGCCATCGATTTATTCTTTTGTGTATATACATGTATTTTGGGAATGACGGGGTTCTGTCCCGTCCATATGTCTAGTACTCTAGTAGAGGCTCGTAGATGTGTATGTGTGGGTAGTATGGTCTCACGATTTCCTTATTGTATGTACATTATTTTGATAGCCGAAGGGCTATGTATATAAAGGTAATTATGTTTCCAAGTGAAAAAATGGGTTTCCTATGATTTGAGTATAAGATTAAAGAATGAATGCTTGATGAGTACGATGGGCAATGGTATGAGCGGTCCTCGATGGTTAGCCCGGGGTGCCCATCATAGCCCCTAGTCAGGTTGTGACAATAATTTCAGCCCGTCAGGCACAATCGACAGTACAAGTGACGAAGCGTCGAACAAATTGATGGAGCGTCGATCTTCTCCGTCGAATGGTCTTTGTGCTAGGTCAATTCTACGATATAAACGACGGAGCGTCGAATAGATCGATGGAGCGTCGAACAGATCGACGGAGCGTCGAACAGATCGATAGAGCGTCGATCTGCTCCGTCAATGTCATTTAATATCCAGTGAGCAATTTTCTCTTCCTTACTTTCTATGGTGCAAAGGACGGAGCGTCGAACAGATCGACAGTACAAAGGACGACTGTCAAACCTCCTTTTCGTGAAACTACAGTGAATTTTTATTTTGACCATCTCCTCTTGGGTCTTTAGCCTAAAGTCAATCACGTAACCCAACATATAAGATTCCAAAGGACTCATACAATGCTTTCACACTCTATACGGATTTACGGGATCATACAGCGCCACTCCCTTGCGCGTTCGCGCAGACTATTTTCCTGGCCTGCCAGCCCAACATGTAACGTCCATATCTCTTTACCTCGATGCCCTATGGATGAGCGGTTTGTTGCGTTGGAGAATAGACTTCATGAAATTCGCTCTAGGCTTTTTCTTTGCCTCAAAACTCGTCATATTCTAAAAGATATCCTTCCCCCAAGTTGGACCAACGAACATAGCGTCCGCAACTCACCTGCTTTCCAATTCTCCCATGGCTTACTATATGAGCTAAACCCCTATAATCATAAGATAAACACATGCTATCACATATATCCTTGGAGGCAACTCCAAAAATCCATACTTGAAACGACCAACACTTACGAATTTCAACGTTCAGAACTACGGGGTGTAACATCCTTCCCCCCCCCCCCTTAAAAATATTCATCCTCGAATGTTGCAGTGTACAAACCCATGACATCTTTGTTGATTTGTTAAAATGGTTGCCTTCCTCGTAGAATTCGATCATCCTATCTTTATGCTATAAATTGGTCAGTTTCTTCTCGTTCTTTATTAACTCCTTATTAGACTTCCTTCGTGAGTTCTATAATTTCCCATTCTTATGTAGATAATCAGGAATCAACTAGTATCCCGTCCTCATTTTTCCTCTTTATGAGTATACTTACTCTTGATTCTTTTATACCGGTGATCACTTAGTTAACCATTGTTCTTTGTTGGCTTCCCATCACTGCCTTTATACCATTTGGTTGGGCATAACCTCACATTGATGGTTCATATAGTTCTATAATACACATCCTCATATTCGGCATAATTAGCGACTCGTGAGATACTTTCAAATCTCTGGCGGTATCGCTGGCTTTCTATTCGTAAGCACACCACCTTTTTCCCTTTTGGAGATTGCCGAACTGCCTATAATCATCCTATTTTTTTTTGTTAAAATTTTCATTTCTTCTAGTACTAAGATTCCCTTTTGTTGTAACCCAACTATCCTTTGTATTTATTCACTTTGGATGGCTTGCAACTTTCCCTATTCTCTTCGCCACTTCTCAGAATATGTCGCTACGTATTTAAATACGATCGCAGCATCTCCGGTGCGAGCGATTCCAAACCATGATAAAAAAAACATCATATATCACATCAACGAGAATCATTTTCTTTAACTTGCTAATCCCCTTATTATCCTGTTATACTTTTCTTTTCTATACTTATCCCATAATATTCTTATTTTCGATCTGTTTCTGCTTTCTTCTGATACATTCCTGATATATTCACACATCCAAAATTTTTTCTTGTTTTAAACTAATACATTTCTTCCCTTGGAATTTTGGGAATGTCATAATTCGTTCAAGGGATAAATCTGCTCTTCCCCTCTTTTTAAGAGTGCTCTTATACACCAGTAACCTTTGAATAGTAATCACCGTTTATACACATCTGGCCGACCTTAACGATCCTTCAACTCCCCCTCTTCCTCAATAATACTGGAGTTCCTTTATCATATGCTTTGACTTATTTTCCTTTCTACTAGTTGAAGTCTCTACATTCGATCGAAGTACTCATGCATATCCGATCCACTTCAGATACCTTCTTTATAATATTTTACTTCTACCTTTCATAACTAGAAATTTTCCTCGACCGATGAGTTAATAGGGACAGTGGAATTCATTAGGCCCCTTTTATGGAGTGTTTGCTTATGCCTTGTTCCCTTAACCCTCATCTTTTTCCATAACTATCTTCTTAACGCCCTTGAAATTCTTCCTGCCCTGGGTTCCCAATCCCGATTTCCATCTATATTATACCGTGAAAGTTAACATTCCACATCATCCATTCCCAGGGGTCGTCTTCTCATTCTCTTGGCCCGTTTGTCCCGTAATTGCAGCTATGCGTCACAGTTCTCCTAGTGTTCTGCCGTTTCTTGTTCTTATAACGAAATCCTTATAAAGTACACTCTTTCCTTCCTTCTTTTGTCGAGTCTTTATCTTTCTTTCTGACACTACGGCTGGTTCATGTTTATAATTATTCCTCATATCTCATTTTATTTCCTTTGTGATCGAATTTCTATACTCTTTACAGAAGTTCTTATCCCATGCCACTACTATATTGCCTCCTGGTCAGCCTAGTTAACTTATTATCCTCTCTCTTGTCCTTGGTGATCGCTCGATTTTTCTTTAATCAATCCATTTGTGCACTTTTCTTACTTTCGTTCTCAGGAGCTTCCTTGAGTTCCTCTTTCTTCAAAGCGCTCTTCTCTACTTGCCATTATATAGGGTTGACCTTGAAGTTCGTAGAATATTCTTTCATAAGTGCCAATCCGTTCTATTTCTAAATCATCTTTTGGGAGGGCTTCTCCGTTTCTGAGATAATCGTGTCAGTATGACTGCACACTTATCTCTTTGAATGCCTCTCAAGAGCTGGAAATCCCTTAGCATCTTTGTAAAACTTGCTTTCTCTTTCACGATCCACATTCTTATTCGTGGTTACTCCCCTTCAATCCGACTTATCAAAATTGTTGTCTGACCCTGTACATTCATCTTTTTGTTCCATGGTACCATACTCTATTTCTTTCACGTGCCTACTTTCGAATTTTATCCAAATAGTCCTTGTCCTCGACCGTCATCCTAAACTCTATCTCTTGGAAAATTTACTTGCCCTCGTTATTTACACTTCTTCTTTTTCTCAAGGCATCCTAATCTTCTTACTTTGTATACTCCTTTTCTTCCTTTCCCTGATGTTGCTGCATCAGGATTATCCATTTCTAACCTTTAAATCGTATATATATATATATATATATATATATATATATATATATATATATATATATATATACTAACGCTTTACTTACAAGGTATCCCTAATACTATTCGGACTCGTCCTAATTCTGGGGCTGCGATACACTGCCAGTCTAGTTCGCCTCATCCTTTATGGTCTTTTAAAATTTCCAACCATTTCTCATGCTTCAAATTCCCCTTAAGCTATCCTAGTTCCTCATACTTCTCTTACGTTTACGTTTGTAGGACCTCTTAGCGCGTTTCCTAAACCCTCACTTATGGATTTCTGACAATATGGACTTAGCAGTTGATCCCCACTCGGGCACCTACTCTCCTTCCCTTTTATTCATAAGTCAACCAAGTGACCTTTATCACATTCGTCTGATAGTTCAAAGTACCCCTACTAATAAAAATCACATTTGTTCTGGTACATCGCCTTTTCGTCACATGACCTAGAAAATAGCAAGCTAAAGCTCTCATGATTCCCAAGTGAAATTCCACAGTGCACCTCCCTTCAGGTTAGAAAAGATCCCTTACTCGCCTAACTGAGCAAATGCTATTTTAGCCTTTGAAATTCCCAATAGTAAGCATCAATCCTCATACGTAACTACCTTTTATTCCAAATTTCAAGATTCCCGTCGGTGGCGAAAACATCCTAATCACAATTACTTATAACTACTTTGATTATTGGTCCCTTTAGAATTCTTGTTTGTCACTATTAAATAATAGCCTGCCACAATTGCGCATACCTAAGAAATTTTAATAAAGGACTCATATACCTATAGTCGACCTGTCCTAAGCTTGATCCGGAGGGCTATAGAGTGAAGTGTCCTCTTCATTGTCCTCCTGCCACCTGCTAGTCTGGCCCTCCTCATCTCTCTCATCCTAGTCCGAAGGATACAGGTATTCTAGCAGTTTCTGGTTTACTGACGGCCAAGATAGAGGGCTAGAGTAATCAGTAACACTCACTGGTGTAGCCGGTCTGACATAGTGCTCTACCATATGAGCAGCTGGAGGGGTCAACTCTGGTATAGCCTCGGGAACCTCCTCCACCGGTGTCTCATATGAGCCCTCAGACGGGTTTGTATCATAACTGGCTTCCGAGGGATCCTCCTCCCTAGAAATCAGAAACTCTGGGGGAATCGTCTCAGGGTCCTCGGAGGGATCCATCTCAATGGAATAGCTAAGGCTTCTCCTGCTCGGTGCCGGAATCTATGGTCCTGAATCTACTCTGGGGGCCTTCTTGGCACCCTTACTGTCTGAGGCAGATCTCTTCATCTCTACCAATCTGTACTTACCTGCAGGGAAAAAGAATCAGCAGCGATCTTTCCAATATTCTGGCTCTATCGCACGATCTAAGATAGAAGGAAAGGTCAATGATTCCTAAATGCCCCGCAGCCTCCTGTTTATAAGTGTGTCCGGCTTCACACCCATAAATACGACTCTACCGAATACGATCTGTAGACAATCCCAAGGACGAACAGCTCTGATACTGCTTTTGTCACAGCCCAAGCCGATGATCCGTTACGAGTGCCCGACCACTATTGATCAAGCACCCCTGAACTCGTTCTTGCTATATACTAGGTAACCCGGTGGCCCATTTTATCTGATATCCGAAGGATACCATCTGCTATAACATATTACAAAGTAATCTTAAACCTCAAAAGCTCATATATCAGGCATATAAATATTTATTTAAGCATACGTGCAAAGGATAATAATGCAGGTCGACTTGACCTCTACATATACTATACACAAAATGAACAATAACTAAAGTCACATGACATCCCCACTATATACAACAGTCTACAGACCTCTATGGACTATAACCGTAGAAAAGACCGGACAAGGCCTTGCCATACCAACATATCTGCATATCAAAAATAGCATACCAAAAAGGCTGCAGCTCCGGATCAAGTGGAGCGCACCGACTACGGCTGAAAGGAGATCCTACTAATCTGGCTCGTCCGGATGGCTACCTGAACCTGCGAGCATGAACGCAGCGTCCACAAGAAGGGACGTCAGTATGAACAGTGTACTGAGTATGTAAGGCATGAACAATATTATAATAAGACACATGGAGCATAACATGGGATAAAAGAATAACCTGTACATCTTATTGCCTCTTGAGGCGGATACCATGCATGCTTAGCTTTTTATAAAATCATTCTCATACATATGTATCATAATAGTGTTGCAGAACGTGCGGCCCGATGCATATACATATATATATATATATATATATATATATATATATATATATATATATATATATATATATATATATATAATATTGCTGCGGAACGAGCAGCCCGATCCATAAATATATTATATTGCTGCAGAACGAACGGCCCGATCCATTTAACCATATATCCCACGTCCGGGATGATATCATAATATACCAACTGATCAGGTGGTTATGCATATATAACGCCTCACCTTTCCCCATACCCCCTTTATACATACATATATATATATATATATATATATATATATATATATATATATATATATATATATATATATATATATATATATATATATTATAAGTAGCATGCATGAGAGCCCAAAGAACGCTATGACTCTATCGGAGTGACGTCAGGTCAGTAACCTCCGATTATGTTATGGAATAATCATCATCGCTTTATCTCATGTCGAAGGGTCGAGCAACATGATATGAGATCATCAACAATGAATAAAATTGAGAAGAATCATGAAATAACTCAACATTCTCATAATACCTTAAAATCATAAACCTTGGAATTTTTAGAAATGGAATCATCCTCATCATGTTCATCATAGAAAACATATCATCTTTAATATCATAAGAAGCTTTTAAGAATCATGAACTTCTAACTTTTGGAATTAAGAAGGTTATTGTCACGACATATTTCGGGGTAGCGCGGGCACCTACCTTTCCCACCTCGGTAGGCGAACCCTCTATCGAATAGCACGTCGATTAAATAGAGACGAATTATTTAAACCAATGATATTTAGAAATAACAGCGGAACGTTACAAAATATTCAATAACCTCAAGTATTTTTAAGATTACAACAGTACATGATTTCAAACTCGATACACTTTCCCATGACCTAGTCTAGAACCATACAAGAGCGACTGATAATCTCAGATTACCACTATATTCTAAGACTCAACCTCCGTTCCGGAATGAAGTGGTAGGAGGCCTTCCAGATAGGCACCGCACATTTCAGCTTCATATCACAATCAACCACCTGAAATAATCTACACCTAAAAAGGGTGTAGCAAGTATCATAGGCCGACAATGGTTAGTAACACATATTAGTAAAAGAATTCACAGATAAACATGATAACAACCCAATAAAGTCATACGTCTATCTACCACACACGGTATATCAATACCCTTAAGCATTAATTTCACTCTACTAATTCACCGGTCAAGCTCACAACGATCTCGGAACTCACATATCATTAAATCGATCGTTTCAGTCTAGTAGTCAACTCATCGTTAAGACACTCGTTATCATACATCACATAGAGACCAAACATATAACTAATCTTACGGACAGTTTATAGGATACCTCAACAAGTTCAATCAATAAATCCAGATCCAAGTACACGTCATTGCCTAAGTAAAGCATCTAATCCCAAATGTGCCAAGTCTGAATAAATCAATCTGAATCCAATCATCACAAGTAAACACCAAATCATCTCAACAAGCCATAATGCAATGCAATGCAAGATGTATCAATGCAATGCAATGCAAGATGTATGGATGCAATGCCATGCCATGCAAATGAGGTGTACACATGTATTCCTGACGGAAATATCGACGTCTCGGTAGCATAACCCAGTGTGACTCGCGAAGTCTGAGTGCCACCCATCCCGGATCTTTGCCAAATAGACAGACGGGACCCTGGCTAATTGCTTACAGGGGGAGTCTCACCGGCACCACTCTGGGGGACCCGCGGAGCCCATGCACAACAATCGATTTTGGAATAACATCGGAATCGGCCATGAAACAATGATGCCCGAATATAACCATCGGACATCGGCCTCCTCACAATCACTCAAAAGAGTTTATCAAAATATCAGTTTCACTCAATCAACGATATCGGATCATCACCGGGTATCGGCCATGCATCATGAATACGAGAGAATGTATGGAATGCATATGTCAACATCAATAACCAAGTTCAATATCACAAGTACCAATAATGGGGTACGCCAAAAATGTATCATATCACAATACCAACAATGGGTATGCTAGCAATATATCAATATCACACTACCAACAGTGGGTATGCCAACAATATGTCAATATCACAATACCAATAGTGGGTATGCTAACAATGTATCTATATCACAATACCAACAGTGGGTATGTCAACAATATATCCGAACCAAGATAGATAACAGGATCTAATCTCTATCAACAACTCATGGCAACAAGCCAACACAATAGAATAGTCAAACACAACACAACAGGGTGGCTAGTCCCAACACACAATAGGTCAATCGATCGATATACATTATTACCACTTCCTTAAATCAGCTTATTAGCTTATAACACGAATCTCACCCTACACTCAGAAACCTTCATCACAACTCATTTAGAATTTAGTCACAATTGTTGGTACATTTTATCCTCCCATTTATCCATTAGATTTCACTAATAATGGCATAACACAAGTAATCACATATTACGGGAAATTTTCATCGTTAGGCACAAATAAGTTCCGTCTGCTACTCCCAAGTCACACAAATCCACCGATGTTTAAGAACAACCACAACAAACAACCTAAGGAATCTACAGGCGACAAGCCCGAACACACAATCATACATCAATACCATCCTAGGATTCCATCCCAAATCTCCAATTCCTATACATGCATTCTCTGTTCCTTCTAATACACGAATATGGGAAACTAACCGGAGTCTACCAGAAAGGAAAGCCATAACCTACCTGGCAGCCGAATAGGTGCCACTAACCCACACGTTGCCTTGTCTTTCGAAGCATATCCAAATAATAAAACTCTATCATATATGCATTCTATGTAAGAAACCATTAATAATGATATCCCTATTGGCTACATACTATTCGTGTCAAATTCCAACCCTTAATTTAGGAAAAACGGGACCCAAGGGCAAAATGGGAATTTTATGACCACACTACCAAATTCAATACTGAAAGGTCAAAACCCACTACTTTAATCATAGGAATACTCAATTAATTCTTAAAATCATCATTTATATGAAAACCCAAAAATTTAGGTTTAAGAACCCTAACTTTGATTCAAGAATTTCAACTCTAGAATGGAAGATTATTGGTTAACAAGCCTAGATATATCATTATCTAGCATAAATAGCAACATTAACATCATTTATTCACAATCTAGGAAGCCAATTCATTTTTAGAACTCTTTCATGAAAAACCCCAATTTTGGGTTGAAGAACCCTAGGTTTTGCATAGAGATTTTTGGAAGAGGAAGGTTTTACAAAGCCAAAATGATGGATTAATTAATGAAAACTATCAAGCATGAGATTTAGACCTGACCCATAGGAACAATCTTGAGAAATAACCAAGAATCCATTCATCCCCAAGGTTCCAAAGGAGAAGGTATCCTAAATGAGGTCCAAATCCGACATAGTCTCTGTTTTTCATCGATTATCGTGCCAAGATGACCTCAAAATGCTGATTGGATGGCACCATTGGATTCCTCATGAAATGGCCTTGAATTTTGGCTTTTGAATTGCCTCATTTGGACTTAAAATGAGGGAGATATGTTGGTTTGTATATTGGACCCGACTTTAGTTTTTAGCGGGACCGCCGCAGCGGAAACCACTACTGCTACAGCGGCCAAACTGCTGCAGCGGTCATAAGGGCGCTGTAGGGGTGCCACCCCAGCAGTGAAGGGTCCGCTATAGCGGTCACCAGACACTAGATGCCCTGATTTTTCGGTTTTTTGCCCCGGAACTCCGAAAGCGCATCCGGAACCCGATTTTGACGAACCAGATATGTAGATATAGGTAAAAACGGGCAACGAACTCATTCACGCACTCAAAATTCCCAACGGAGAAACTGTTGACTAAGTCAACTCCCGAGCGGCCAAAAACCAACTTTCCAACCCGATTTTCGATAATCATCCGAGGTCCGATTTCAACAAACAAAATATGCATCCACATGTAAAAACACGCTACGAATGCACCCATGACCTCAGATTTCCCAAGAGAGATACCGTTGACTAATTCAACTCCCAAACCTCAATAACCATTCCCAAACCAAGTCCCAAATATGCACCAGAGTGCATTGGGAGCCAAAGTAGTCCCACCAATGCATCATAAATCAGTCTATGAACCTCTTGGAATCGATGGATCTCCAAATGAAATCCGTTCACCAAAAAGTCAACTCCCGGTAAAACTATTTTTGCTTAAAGTAATTTTTTTTCTAGAAAACATTCCAAAGCCCAAAACGATGCCTAGGAAGTCATGCCAACTATCTTCTCGGGTCGAAATAGTTCTAACGAGACTTAGGAACGGGTCAACGAGGGCAAAAATGGAAGAATCACGATAATGAAAAAATGGGTCGTTACAGTTATGGAAATATATATGGAATCATAACATAGGAATCATGCCTTTTGAAAGAAAGGGACTAGCCTTAACATACCTGAAAATTCACGTTTCGACTTTACACCTAGTTCTGGTCTTGCAATCTACATATAAGACCATTCATACAATGGTTAGGCTCACTGTTATTTACTTATCCTAAGCCTTCAAATTTAATCTCCTTAAAATCTGCCGAAATTCGGGCAGCATCTCCCATGTTTATGTGTCTAGCCCGAAATCATAATTCAATAACCAACAACAAACAACAATAATACCAACATCAATAACATTATTTCCAACACCAATATATACCATAAAACACCCCACACGATATTTTTCAGTTCCCACAACTAACCAACTCGTTATACGATTATTAAACAACTTTATCTCCATAAATAAACCGAAATTAACATTAATAAGAAGGGATTCATACCTTACTCCTAATAATATTGCTATATCTTCACTTTCCACCTTGAGCTTGAGCCAAAACTCATCGTTATACGATTTTGTGATCCCAACTATTCGCTGTCCGGGCTAAAATTCGGGGATTATAGCTGATTTGGGCTTAAAATTTAATATGTGGAAGTTGGTGGAGGTTTCCAGATTATTGGGGAGGCTTAGAAGGTGTTTGGTTAAGGAATAAGGGGGTAATCCCCTTTCTATAACATTTTAGGCTCGGGTTGCACTAACCTAAAAATTGCTCAGCACTTTCGCGCCCATAGGTGGCGCATTCACGCTGAGTTGGCCCTTGGTCCTCTGCGCGTTTTGCCCAAACCATTTTCCTGGCCTTCCAGCCCGACTTGTAACGCCCATATCTCTTTACCCCGGTGCCCTATGGATGAGCGGTTTTTTGCGTTAGAGAATAGACTTCATGAACTTCACTCTAGGATTTTGGTTTGCCTCAAAACTTATCATATTCTAAAAGATATCCTTCCCCTAAGTTGGACCAACCAACATAGCGTGCACAACTCACCTGCTTTCTAATTCTCCCATGGCTTACTATATTAGCTAAACCCTCATAATCATAAGATAAACACATGCGATCATGCATGCCCTTGGAGGAAACTCCAAAAATCCATACCTGAAACGGCCAGCACTTACGATTTTCAACGTACAAAACTACGGGGTGTAACATTATCAACAAGATAGATAGAGGAATTAGGGGAAACTAAATACAAGTTCAGAAGACGAAGATAAGAAGGATGTCAGGTTCAAGTATACAGCGGTACCCCGTAGTTAATCAACAAAAAGGAAAACAAGAGTTAGTATATGGAAGACAGAGCGTCGAGTTGTAAAGTTCTTGCTCGCAAAGATAACTTGGGTGGTAATAAAGACAAGAACGTATGTTTGAGGATAGGCGAAGCAAATACAGACACTATCAACAGTATGCCATAGTACGACGGACCGTACTAAGAGAGGACCCCATACTTTCAAGGGCTTATGGAAGTACATGTATACACCACACAACATGCTATGTGCATGACAGATCTAAGTAATTCACGAAGTACAAAAGTGACAAAAGAGGTGCTTATGCGGACAGAGAACGAAAGGTTGATTCAGGACAGCCAAAGTTACTTGAAGCCATCCACACCAGGCAACGGAGTAGAATTAGTGGTTACAACTGGTCGGAAGGTAGTAGCTAGAGGAGAAGACGTAGGATGTGAGGAGTAATGAAAAGAGGATCTAGATTCAAGGGATAATCGACTGAGGAAGAATTCAGGAGAAGTGTTGGTGTATACAATCATGCTTAAGTTGAATATAGCTTCTGCCCCATGGAATGATGCCAGAATTCTGGGAGAACGGGCCCAACAAGTGAGGAAACCCTTTGACTGTTAACATTCGAGGATGAATGTTCTTAAGGGGGAGAATGTTACACCCCTCCCTCTCAGAGCATGCGCACACCATGTATTTCACCATATTAATGCAATATTAGAGACGTCCCGTGAAGTCTTGAAAGGTACAAGCCATGGAAAGTATGTAACAATGAAGCAAAGGATCAATTATGATCTCGTAAGTCGTAACCGGGAAGGACAACCTTGGAACTAGGGGACATGACCCTTATCAAGTATAATTAATGATCAATATCATGTATGGGAAGTTTTGAAAGTTCCGGGATCAAGCGGATAGAAGAAAAGAAAGTCAATAGGACTTTGGAAGAAGTTGGTGAACTTTCGGAAGCAAATTTTGGTCCAAATAGATGGAAGTGTATCTCAAAGTATATATGGAGTTTTGGGGTAATTCAAGGGCCTAAAATAAAGTTCGTCAAGTCTAGTTTTCAACACAACAAACCGTTCATCCATACGACATCGGAGTAGGAAGTTATGAGCATTTTAAAAAGGACTGCCAGACGTTGTGAACCTGCGCGAAATGCCCACTTAAAAGCCCAAAACCGGCCCAAGTCGGTGGACCCGACCCAACTCCCTTTATAAACCCCTTCCACCTACATTTCTAAATCATTTCACACCACCTAAACACCTAGAAGCATCTACGAGCATCCCTTAGCATTCTTACATCAACATTAGGCCAAAGTTAGTAAGATCCAAGCTCGGAAGGTGCGTATAGCCTCGTGGATCGAAAGTTCCGTCATCGTGTCACACTGTGTAAGGCGGATACTTCAAGCCCAAGTAGAATTACACGCATGCAATACCATTTAAGGTAAAATCTCTTCCCTATTACTAAATAGTTACATAAATCCATAGTTGATCTTGCTAGAATTAGCTCGTAATAGTTCGAATTGGTGGAAATGTGAAGTAAATCAAAGGAAATTGTTGTTGATGTATCTAATGGTGATTTCGACAAGCTGGTACGAAAATTGAATTAGGAATTGGATTGTTGGTATTGGGATTTTGTTAAATTCGAAGATAAATTCTTGAATTTTGGCGTTTTGGCAAAATTAACAGAATTAATCCCGTGATGGAAATTTTTGGTAAAATCCCATGGAAATCGATATGGGTTAATATTGGTATTGTTGTTGTCGTTGTTATTGATAGTTGTTGTTGTTGTTGTTGATATTACGGCTATCGGACATATTCCGGGATGTAACCAAAAACAGAGGAAGTGCTGCTGAATTTTTCGTAAATCGAACTCTTCAAGACTATAGGATTTGGATAAGTCGAATCTACAGAATCTATGAAATTGACTAAAGGAAGTATTTGTCGATATAAGTTTCGGGACGAAGGGACGAGCGGTGGAATAAGAGAGCAAGTCAGGATTAGCAAGGCAGCAGAGATAGGTATGTAAGGTTTAGCTGTCCTCATTTCTTTGGCACGAGTCTTAGAGCTATTTAGTGCGCATGCTCCTCCATTCAAACCGTCCGAAGCTTTAGAAAGAAAGGATACGTTTTTATAAGAAAGCTGGATTTTTAGAAAAAGCCATGTTTTATGAGATTTACCGATTTTATGGAAAAGTATATTTTACACGAATTTCTCTAAAAGAGCTTACTGATTATGACTAAAAGTCAGTTAGTACGTATTCCTTGACTCTTATTAAATTCCACAAAAATGTCACATGTGTTCCCTATGCTTGTTTATTGATATTATATTTATTGTTGATTGTCCTTTTGGCCTCTTCACGCATTCCATAACATATTCGGAGGTTACGACCTTACGTCACTCCGAAAGGCCCATACCTACTTCTTTGTACTCTGCATGCATTTATATATATATATATACACTATATATGCACTATTTTACTTACCGAGCCGCGCTATAGTCGGCCGGGTACGACACGTAGATGTGCAACCACTGATCAGTTGGGTATGTTTATCGTGTCCCGAAAAAGGCCAGGTAGGTTGTGATGATGATGATATAAAGTTTCCCCGGACGCGGATCTGTCATGTACTCAACCTGGATGCTCGTCAGCAAAGCTCCGGGAAATCAACTATGAGGAAAGAAATTCAACCCAGTCACGTACTCTGCACTCAAAAAAGAATGCAGCAAGGTAGTATTAGAACAAACACTACATAGTGGTAGGTATCATAGGCTGACAACAGTTAGCTAACTTATATAAAGAAAGAGACTGAAAGATAATCCTGCTCACAATCAAGTATTAATCAACACGGTCTAAGTATAGTATCATAGGTACCGAAAGATCAACAACCGAATCATAGCCTATGGTGAAAGTGCGACATGTTCCGGCATTTTGACCGGATTAGGTTCTTCTTTTTGGTAACCTTGGGTTCTTTGTGTTCAAAGTGATCATGTTTCAGCTGTTGTATTTGTTTTCTGATGGCAACCATTTCTATGCAATGAAATGATACACACACGCTCCAGGCGGAATACCTCCACGCCTCAATAGTCATGACCTAGGGGGGACTCGCGAAGTCCAAGTACCTTCTGCGGTGCACATCCCGATCATATATATATATATATATATATATATATATATGTATTGTGGAATGATCCAAAATAGGTTTAATACACGTTGCAGCCTGCAACCTAATCCAATCTAGGTATAAAATATGTTGCGGCGCGCAACCCGATCCAGTATATAATATAAGTTGCGGCATGCAACTCGATCCAAATGTGTGAGTATGAATGCATGAATGATATCAATGCGAATGAGAATCTATCAATATCAATGGTGCCATACATGGACACTTATCATAAGAATATATCAGATATCAATGGTGCCACACATGGCCACATATCACAGGAAGGAAACTCAACATCAAGCTTAGTATCACAAACGTGGCAACAAGCCACAATCTAGCAACTGTACCAACCAAAGTAATCTATCCCAACTTCATACCCGAAGGCGTGACAAGATTTTTCCAACAATGAATAACTTTACATATGCTTCTCTAACCGAAGTCGAACCATAAGGTAAGCCCTAACCTACTTGGTAGCCCCGCAGGAGCCACGAACAATCACACCTTTGCTTTCCCTTTACGGAGCACCTCTAAATACTCAAAGTCTAACCATAATCAAATTCTAAGTTAGAAAATAGGAAGAAAACCACCCATATTGATAGGAAATATTTTGAATCAAGAATAACTATGGAAAAAAGGGGGAAACGGGCCCACAAGGTGAAAATGGATATTTCAAAAGTGAAATCGGTAACCCAACATTCTTGAAGTTCAATTCCACTATTGAATTGCTAGATTAACTCAAGAATAGGTCTATTACATCATTCAAGTGAAAACCCTCAATTTGGGTATAAACCCTAACTTTCAAACCTTTAATCTCATCAACAAAAGTGAAAGATTCAAGGCTATTAATTACTAAGTCATCAAATTCCATACTTAGATTAGTCAAATCTACCAACAATTCTTATTTAGGGAGACTTAAACTAAAATAATGAAATTAACATCAAAACCCATCATTCCTCATAAGTTCTATAGAGGTTCTAGCATAGATTCAAGTTTAGAGAAAGATAAGGATAGATTAAAGGTTTGGGAGCTTACCCACAAGTAAAATTAGCCAAGAACTCTCTAAATCGCCTCAATGGATGCTTAGAACAAAGTAATTAAGTGATAGGAAACCTTTAATCTCAGAATTCCCAAAGGATGTCTATTTTTGTCACGACCCGACTAGGGGGCCATGACGGGTACCTGGAGCTGACTACCGAGCACCTTACATTAGGCTAATCATCATACTCAACCTGAACATATATAAAACCGAAAGCTATACATAGATATACATAAGCCCTCACGGCTACAAAAATGATATACAAATATACAATGGAGGATTTATGAGACCATACTACCCATATATATGTATCTACGAGCCTCTACTGGAGTACTAGACGTAAGGATGGGACAGGACCCCGTCATGCCCATATATGTACACAAAATAATATATCAAAATGGTACCTACGAAGTAATAGAGTGCTCCTGTATGTCTGCTGATGAACTCCTATGAATCTGGGCCACCTCCTTGTCTACCTATGGGCATGAACACATCGTCCAAAAGAAAAGGACGTCAGTACGAACATTGTACTGAGTATGTAAGGCATGAACAATAATAACGTATCGAAGAAATAGAGGGCATCAAGTAAGGAAAAAACCTGGGACTGAATGGCACTTAAGACTGAATAATGCATACTAACTTACATCATAAACATCATCATATCAAGTATGTATATATAAGTTGCCCGACCATATAGGTACGGTGTGATCATCATTAGCCCGCGTCCAGGCCTCCCGCGTCCGGGGTAACTATCTCATGCCGCTCACTAGTGGTCTCTGCCCGCCATATAGGCACGGTATGACCTCATTATCATATACTTATCATAATGCATGCATAAGAACTTAAGGATAGGCTGTAACTCTATCGGGGTGACGTAAGGTCGAGAACCCTCGATTCCATTATGAAGTAGTCATAATCATCCTGCCTCACCTTGAAGAAACTAACATTATAAGGTGAGTCTAACAACAATGAATATCATCAAGGAATTATTAATTTCATAAGAATATCATATCATAGGTTTTGGAACCTTTAGACATAGACTCATCATCATTATTATTCATCTCATGAGAAGCTCTTTATAAACATGGACTCGTAGTTCTCGGAATGTAAGAAAGCCATGGAATAATAAAGGAAGCCATGTCATAGGAATCATGCCTTAGAAAAAGAAGGGACTAGCCTTACATACCTTGGTGTCGCTCTAACTTATCAATTTAAGCGCTTTCCTCCAATGTTCGCAATTCTACCTTCAAGAGAATTCGTACTAGAATTAGATAATCGGGAACATACTTAAGCTTAAACTAAAACTAACGAAAATCGGGTAGCATCTCCTTTGTTTCTATAACCTTCTCCATATAATATAATAACTCCCAAACGTCAACAACACACTCACAGTATCATAATCAATAAACTTTATTAAGTTGGCCATTATTCAATTCTCACAATTTCCTCTCAAAGTCATCCATAACAAAGGTAGTCACACAACACCACATTCATTTACATGTCATGCTTCACTAACATTCTTAATATTATTTATAACAAGATTAACTCATACTATCTCAAGGGTTATGATTCATATCAACTATTATTCAAGAACGCCCTCACTTCCACATTTAAGCTCTATATTCTACCTTCTTTCATAATCCAAGTCTTACAACCCCCCCCCCCCCCCCCCCCCCATACTCCAAATAACATGAAATGATAATAAAACTTACCTTTGATTGTGTAGAAATAGGTTTTGGATAGAGATGCTCCACTTGAAGAAAACCCTAGTTCTAACTTCAAAGAGATTCTTGACTCTAGCAACCCCTAAGAGCTTCCTTGCACTTGATTTCCTTGGATTAATGATATTGCTCCTTGATTTCCCTTGGATTCTTGTAAATGAAATGTGTGGAATGTTCTAGAGCCTTGGAGATAAGTGGAGAAGTGTGGAAAATAAAAATAATGAAGTGGGAACATCATTTTATACTTGAAAATAACTCAGCCCATCGGGACTTTCACGGACACTTATACGGTCCGTATAAGTGACCGTAATTCGCCATCCGAGAAACAACATTTCTATTGGGTGTTATACGGACCGTATAAGTGGTCGTATAACTCCACTTTCCTGAAATGATTTCCGTCGTTTCGTTTGATCTCCAATCCTTATGGAACCTTCTTAACACTTGTTTAACACTTCATTAACAATCTAAAGAGCGTTATAACCTTTCCTCAAGTTGTTATTAAATCAACATTATCTTGGTACTTTGGAAGCCCCTCTTAAAACACAACTTATGCTTTACATTCTTCAACGAACTTCCTTCGCTTACCTCAAACGTTTGGAATCTTAAGTAGAATGCTTTAGTACTACTTCTTACTTATAGAAACCTCATACACTTCTCACCCTGTGTTAGTCTATCTACCATGCGACGACATGAAATTTTCCGAGGTGTAACACTCTTCCCCCCTTTAAAAACATACGTCCTCGAATGTTAAGTTCTTGGGAATTCTACAAAAAAAATATCTAGAGTTTCCCCTGTAATATGGCGATATCATCCTGTCACAACAGCCCACAATAACATCACCTCGAAGGGCTATAACACAATAGCAAGAAACTATGGCCACACACAACTAAAAGCATTAAAAGTAAAGCATTTCATACCTCATAATACCGATGTCTCATCTTGAGTCTCTTCTGGGGGTATAAATAAGTGTGGGTACTTGGACCTCATGTTTTCTTCTGCTTCCCAAGTCATTTCTTCTTGGTTGTTATTTCTCCATAAGACCTTGACTGAAGCCACTTTTTTATTTCTGAGCTTCCGCATTAGCCTATCTAGTATGGCAATGAGCACCTCTTCATAAGCCAACTTGTTAGTAATCTGGACAGCATTACCGGCATGATTCTAGTAGGATCTCCAACACATTTGCAGAGCATTGATACATGGAAAACTGGATGGACCGATTCGAGTTCTGGAGGCAACTCCAGTTCATAAGCTACTTGGCCCACCTTGTGTAAAATTCTATAAGGGCCAACATACCGGGGACTAAGTTTGCCCTTATTTCCAAATCTCATCACACCCTTCATCGGTGACACTTTTAGAAATACCTAATCATTAACTTCAAATTCTAAGTCTCGTCGACGGTTGTCCGCATAAGATTTCTGACGACTTTGGGCTGTCACTAGCTGGTCTCGGATAACCTTGACCTTTTCCACCGCCTGTTTAATCAACTCAGGGCCTATTAGTTGTACCTCTCCTACTTCAAACCACCCAATTGGGGATCTGCACTTTCTTCCATATAGAGCTTCATACGGGGCCATTGGAATACTGGATTGATAACTGTTGTTGTATGCAAACTCAATAAGAGGTAAGTGGTTATCCCAATTCTTGCATCGCCTGAATCAATTAAATGAACTCCGAGGCTAGCTAGCTGGTGGAGTTCATGGATCAATTCTTTCTTCTCCGGTGGGACATCACATAAACTACCCATTGATTTGCGGCTAAGTGCATCAGCTACTACATTCGCCTTCCCAGGATGATATAAAATACTCACATCATAATCTTTTAATAGTTCTAACCACCGCCTCTGCTGTAGATTGAACTCCTTCTATTTGAAAATATATTGGAGACTCTTGTGATCTGTATAAATATCAAGATGTATCCTATACAAGTAGTGTCTCCACATCTTTAGCGCATGAATAACCGCGGCCAATTCGAGATCATGACTCGGATAGTTCTTTTCATGCTTCGTAGCTATCTTGAAGCATAGGAAATAACTCTACCATGCCTCATCAACACACAGCCTAACCCAACACCAGAGGCATCACAATACACCACATAACCATCTGGTCCTTCTGGGAGTGTCAGAACTGGGGCTGAAGTCAATCTGTCTTTCAATTCTTGGAAAATACGTTCACAGGCATCAGTCCATTGAAAGTTTGATGATTTTTGAGTTAGCTTCATTAATGGTGCTGAAAAAGAAGAGAATCCTTCCGCAAATCTCCTATAGTAGCCTGCTAATCCAAGGAAGCTACGGACCTTTGTCGGTGTTGTGGGCCTTGGCCAAGTCTTCACAGCCTCAATCTTTTGAACATCTACTTGAATGCCATCAGCTGAGATAATATGGCCCAGAAGAGTCACAGAATTAAGCTAAAATTCACATTTCGAAAACTTTGCATACAATTCTCGAGTCTGAAGAATCCCAAGGACAATACATAAATGGTCTGCATGCTCTGATTCTGTCTGAGAATATACTAGAATATCATCAATGAACACGATCACAAACAGATTTAAGAGAGGCCTGAATATATTATTCATCGGGTTCATAAACACCGCCGGAGCATTAGTCAACCCAAATGACATCACCCGAAATTCATAGTGGCCATATCTCGTTCTGAAAGTTATTTTGGGAATATCTTCTTCTCTAACCCTCACTTGGTGATATCCCAATCTTAGATCAATTATGGAAAATCATTTGGCACCCTGTAATTGGTCAAACAAATCATCAATTCTTTACCGTCACCTTGTTCAGCTGTCTATAATCAATGCACATCCGTAGGGAACCATCTTTCTTTCTCACAAATAGGACGGGTGCTCCCCATGGTGACGAACTGGGCCTAATAAACCCCTTCTCAAGCAAATCTTTTAGTTGTGCCTTTAGCTCTTTCAACTCTACAAGAGGCATTCGGTAAGGAGGAATATAGATTAACTTAGTATCCGACAACACATCAATAGAAAAATCAATTTCTCTTTCCGGAGGAAGGCCTGGAAGTTTATCGGGAAATACATCCGAAAATTCATTTACTACCGGGACGGATTTAAAATTCGGTGGCTTTGCATCAGTGTCATGAACTTGGACTAGGTGATAAATATAGCCTTTAGCTATCATCTTTCTTGCCTTAAGGTAGGAAATAAACCTACCTCTGGGAGACGCTGTATTACCCTTCCATTCAAGCACGGGTTCTCCTGGGAATTGGAATCGGACTACTTTCATTTTTCAATCAACATTAGCATAACAAGAGGCCAACCAATCCATACCTATAATCACATCAAAATCTAACATTTCCAGTTCAACTAAATCAACTTCAGTCTGACAATCACATACTATAATTACACAATCCTTGTATGCTTGTCTAGCTATTACGGGATCACCAACTGGAGTAGATACCTCAAAAGGTTTAATTGGCTCGGGTTTCACCCCAATACGGTCAGCAATATAAGGATTAATATAAGACAATATAGAACCCGAATCTATCAATGCATAGACATCATGAGAGAATATGGATAATATACTTGTAACCATATCCGGGAGGACTCAAGATCCTGACGTCCGGACAAAGCATAAATACAGGGCTGGGTACCGCTTGAACTGGATGCTCCCCCTCTGCCCCTACCACGGTCTGCTGGAACCTGGGGAGTCTGCCCTAACGGGCGCACAGAAGAAGAAGAACCGGCTGCGGATCCTATGGGCTAAACCCTAAATCTACGACTCATCGATGGGCAATATCGCATCATATGCCTAACCTGACCACAGGCATAGCAAGCATCTGAACCTCTTCGACACTGACTAGAATGTAATCTACCGCACTGGCTACATCGCTGCGCTGGTGGTCGCCGCTGGCTAGGATCACCCCTAAAATGAGAACCTGAGACTCTTGAACTCTGACCCGGACCAGAATAAATAGGGCGATAAAATCTCCTGCCCGCAAATTGAGGAGGTGCACTAGTCGCGGAATGGCCCAAATATCTGGAATACTGTTGCTGACCCCCTCTATACTCACCGCTAGCGAATCTGGCCCTCTTGCTCTGCCCTCTTTCAATGTCACGCTCGCCTCGGCGCGGCTGTTGTTGCTATTCTATGTTCTGGGCATGGGCCTGAATACGGGAAATATCCATCCCCTCCTGCAATGAAACTGTCAAGCAATCTTTGAACAAGTGTGGCCCTAAGCCACTCACAAATCTGTGTACCCTATCTCCCATCTCAGCCACCATAGTCGGAGCATACCTAGCAAACGAATTAAAGTGACGGCTATACTCCCGAGCACTCATACTCCCTTGCTTGAGATTCAAGAATTTATCAGCTCTGGCCCGACGAACCTCAGATGGCAAATAATGACCAATAAAAGCTTTCACGAACTCTTGCAAACCCGGGGGAGGCGCACTTTCCTTCCTTGAAGATATCCAATTATTATACCAAAGAACTGCCACATCCCAGAGTCTATAAGATGCCAACTCCAAGACTCAGTATCGGAGGCATGGATGATTCTCAACGTCCTCAGTATCTCATCAATAAAACCTTGCGGGTCTTCATCCGGCTTTGACCAAAAAAATTCTGAGGGATTCAAACTCATAAAGTCACGGGCTCTAGCACTAGTCGCCCTGTCACCTGGACCCGTACTCTGCCGCTGTGCCTGAGCGGTAACTAATTGTGTTAATAGCTAAATAGCTTCGGTCATTTGCTGACCTGAAGTACCTGGTGGAGGAACTGGAGGCATCGGTACTGGAGCTGAAGCCCCCTCTTGTCCTTCTAAAACAGGCGGGGTGTGAGAGGTATTGGATGGAGCCTCATTATGAGATTCACCTTCTTCTATATTTGTTGGCGGCTCCCTTTCTACCCGCCTTTCTGTTGTAGCCTTTCCCTTCTGGGCGGCTGTGGCTTTTCTCTTTACTGGCATCGCTGAAATTATAACACACCATTAGGGAGGAGAAAATCTTATAACTTGGCTCTATCGCACGATCTAGTAAGAAGAAGAATGGTCATTTTTCCTAGATGCCCTGCAACCTCTTGTGTATAAGTGTGGCGTGCTTCACACCCATATACGAGACTCTGCTTGACACGGCTCGTAGACACACCTTAGGACGAAACTGCTCTGATACCACTTTGGTCACGACCTGACTAGGGGGCCTTGACGAGTACCCGGAGCTGACTATCGAGCACCTCACATTAGGCTAATCATCATACTTAACCTGAACATATATAAACCCCAAAGCTATACATAGATATACATAAGCCCTCACGACTACAAAAATGATATACAAATATACAATAGAGGATTTATGAGACCATACTACCCACACATACGTATCTACGAGCCTCTACTGGAGTACTAGACGTAAGTATGGGACAGGACCTCATCATGCCCATATATGTACACAAAATAATATATCAAAATGGCACCTCCGAAGTAATGGAGTGCTTCTGTACATCTGCTGATGAACTCCTATGAATCTGGGCCACCTCCCTGTCTACCTGTGGGCATGAACACAGTGTCCAAAAGAAAAGGATGTCAGTACGAACATTGTACTGAGTATGTAAGGCATGAACAATAATAACATATCAAAGAAATAGAGGACATCAAGTAAGGAAACAACCTGTGACTGAATGGCACTTAAAACTGAATAATTCATGCTAACTTACATCATAAACAACATCATATCATGTATGCATGTATAAGTTTCCCGACCATATAGGTACGGTGTGATCATCATTAGCCCACGTCCGGGGTAACCATCTCATGCCGCCCACTAGTGGTGTCTGCCCGGCCATATAGGCACTGTACGACCTCATTATCATATACTTATCATAATGCATGCATAAGAACTTAAGGATAGGCTGTAACTCTATTGGGGTGACGTAAGGTCGAGAACCCCCGATTCCATTATGGAGTAGTCATAATCATCCTACCTCACCTTGAAGAAACGAGCATTCTAAGGTGAGTGTAACAACAATGAATATCATCAAGGAATCATTAACTTCATAAGAATATCATATCATAGGTTTTGGAACCTTTAGACATAGACTCATCATCATTATTATTCATCTCATGAGAAGCTCTTTATAAACATGGACTCGTAGTTCTCGGAATGTAAGAAAGCCATGGAATAATAAAGGAAGTCATGTCATAGGAATCATGCCTTAGAAAAAGAAGGGACTAGCCTTACATACCTTGGTGTCGCTCTAACTTATCAATTTAAGCGCTTTCCTCCAATGTTCGCAATTCTACCTTCAAGAGAATTCGTACTAGAATTAGATAATCGGGAACATACTTAAGCTTAAACTAAAACTAACGAAAATCGGGTAGCATCTCCTTTGTTTCTATAACCTTCTCCATATAATATAATAACTCCCAAACGTCAACAACACACTCACAGTATCATAATCAATAAACTTTATTAAGTTGGCCATTATTCAATTCTCACAATTTCCTCTCAAAGTCATCCATAACTAAGGTAGTCACACAACACCACATTCATTCACAGATCATTCTTCTCCAACATTCTTAATATTATTTATAACAAGATTAACTCATACTATCTAAAGGGTTATGATTCATATCAACTATTATTCAAGAGCGCCCTCACTTCCACATTTAAGCCTATATTCTACCTTCTTTCATAATCCAAGTCTTTCAACCCCCCCTCCCAGTAATCTAAATAACATGAAATGATCATAAAACTTACCTTTGATTGTGTAGAAATAGGTTTTGGATAGAGATGCTCCACTTGAAAAAAATCCTAGTTCCAACTTCAAAAGAGAATCTTGACTTTAGCAACCCCTAAGAGCTTCCTTGCACTTGATTTCCTTGGATTAATGATATTGCTCCTTGATTTCCCTTGGATTCTTGAAAATGAAATGTGTGGAATGTTCTATAGCCTTGGATAGAAGTGGAGAAGTGTGGAAAATGAAAATAATGAAGTGGGAACATCATTTTATACTTGAAAATAACTCAGCCCATTGGGACTTTCACGGACACTTATACGGTCAGTATAAGTGAACATACTTCACCATCAGAGAAACAACATTTCTGTTGGGTGTTATAGAAACCCTTATACGGACTGTATAAAGTTATACGGACCGTATAAGTGGTCGCATAACTTCACTTTCCTAAAATGATTTCCGTCGTTTCGTTTGATCTCCAATCCTTATGGAACCTTCTTAACACTTATTTAACACTTCCTTAACAATCTAAGGAGCGGCATAACCTTTCCTCAATTCGTTAGTAAATCAACATTAGCTCGGTACTTTGGAAGCCCTTCTTAAAACACAACTTATGCTTTACATTCTTCAACGAACTTCCTTCGCTTACTTCAAACGTCCTTGGAATCTTAATTAGAATGATTTAGTACTACTTCTTACTTATATAACCATCGTACACTTCTCACCCTGTGTTAGTCTATCTACCATGCGACGACATGAAATTTTTCAAGGTGTAACAATTTTACCGGATCAACACCCAATGGCCAAACACTAACTTCCCAACCAATAAGCTGAAATGCTCCCAAATGCCTTGGGAACTGAACTAAAAATCCCAACAAGTCACAATCGACCATCCAGACCTCTCGAAAATCACTAATTTCTGAGAAAGGTTCGTTTACCCGAAAGTCAACTATTGGTCAAACATCTTCACTTCAAGGCATAATTTCACAGCAGACATCCTAATTTTTCCTGACCACCTTGGGAATCGTACCACCTATCCCCTTGGGTGTAATGACCCGCTTGTTCATTAGAATCTTTTCGATACTTCTGACCATTCCCTGAGCTTATTTAGCTCATATTTGATCCGAGGGGACCGTTCACACACTTCCCGAAAGTGTTCGGGGTTGTTTGTGCTGACTTTTTGGGAGAAATTGGCTTTAAGTGGAAAAGAGAAGACTCAAAGTTGACTTTTGGGAAAACGAACCTTTTTTAAAAATTCATCGATTTCGAAAGGTCCGGATGGTCATTTGGAACTTATGTGCATATGTGTTTCGCCGCCCAATGCACTCGGGTGCATCTTGAGACGTAGGTTGGGAAGTTAGAATTGAGGCATTGGGGGTTGACTTGGTCAACAAGACCCATGAGTGCGTACGTAGCGTATTTGTATGTGGGTCTGTGCATGTGGTTTGTGAGCAGATGGCCTCGGGGATTAGTCTAGATTTTGGATTGAGATTGAAATTATTTTAAGGAAATTCTGTGCTTGTGTCCGCCTTAGCAACACTATTACTACCATAGCGGTAGCGCTAGGGCGGTGGTATTAGCTGTTGTGGCGGCCCAGTGCTTTTGAAGCCCAATCATCCCGACAGTCTGAGAACCCATCGACGCAAGATCGCTGTTGTGGTCCCGCTGCCGCCGTAATGGTATCAAGCCTGTTATTTCATTAGCTGGGTATTAAAAGCCCTTAGTCTCTCATTTATTACTATTTCAAAAATTGTCCTTTTGGGAGCAATTCTAGAAGATTCTTGGAAAATATACTTGATGATATGTCTTTCTAATCTCTTTGCTATCCCATTACCCATAATCATAATAGAATCCGTTTGCCTTGTTAGTTCACTAAGTAATTGAAGATTAAAAGTGGGTTTAATGAATATTCTTTCTAGGCTTCTAACTTTTGTTTTGTTGGTTGGGTTAGCTTTTTTAAGCCTTGAATTGATGATTAGAATCCTTCATTTCATAATTTCTCCCTAATTAGAGGCTAATTTGTGGAATTGGAAGTTAGGGTTTATACCTAAATTTGGGGTTTTTTGCCTAGAATCTGAAATTGAGTGAATTGTTGATTATTCTAGCTTGCTAATGATGGGAATTCATCATCTAAGGATTTAATTTCATGTTGGGACCTTTAGATTCCAAATTTCACCCTTCTAGTTCATACGCCCTATTCCATAGGTTGGGGATTTGGGTCTTGATAGAAGTAGGGTTTGTTGTGATGTTCTCCTTGATTCTAGTTGCATGATTCGAATATGCTTAGACATTCTTGATCTCGAGGCTGAAAGGAAAAGAAAGGATAAGGAGTGAATGTTGGTGATATTGTTGTTCGACCTTCTAGGTAGGTTACGGTTTATCCTATGGGAAGGCTCCGTGTAGCAAAGCATATATTTAGACGATATTGTCGGAGAAAGTATGTAAACCCTCGGGTATGAAGTCGAGTTGGATATTTTCATAGGTTGGGCCCTGTTGTGTGATTGGGGCTAGCCACTCTGTTGTGTTGTGAATTGATTTGTGCTATTGTTGTTGGCTTGATGCCACATGGTGATAGTAGATATTTGAGACTATTTTTATACCTCTTCAAGATATTGAAGTATCTTTTGAGACTATTGTTATACCTCTTCAAGATATTGAAGTATCTTACTTGTTGACGTTTGATACGAGGATAGTGTTCTATATGGTTTGTGTAGCCTTTTCATAATATTGTTGGCGCACCTATGCTTGGTACTCATGATATTTATCTGACTGTTGATAATGAGATCATGTTTATTGTTGAGTTGATTTATATAAGTCTTGATAGGGCTTATAGTGTCATGACTTCCATAGCATATTCGTTGGCATCTATTGCATTGATTTAGCATTTATGCATTCATACATGATGGAAATGGTTTGGAACTGAGTAATAAAAAACTTATGGTATCTATAAGAGAAAATATTTTAAACGGCCGATGGGAAATGGTTCAAGGTGATGTGATATTATATGATATGATTTGATGAAGATCCTCCTTGTGTAAAGATTCAGAGACTCGTTACCGTGGGGAAAGATCTAGAACGAGTGGTACATGGACTTAGCGGGTCCCCCATGGGTTGTGCTGATATGATTCAATAAAGATCCTCCGTGGGCAAAGATCCGGAGGCTTGTTACAGTTGGGCAAAGATCTGGAACGAGTGGTATATGGACTTCGCGGTTCCCTCATGTGTTGTGCTACGGAGACATCGATACTTCCATCCGGAGTACATGTGTACATAGAATTGCATTGCATCCACATTTCATACATCACTACATTGCTTTGCATTATGGCTTGCGTTGACGATCTGATGATGCACTTATGTTATTTGGATTCGGATTGATTATATTGAGACTTGGCACGCTTGGGATTAGACACTATAACCTAGGTGACGACGTTTACTTGGTTTCTGATTTGTGTTGACTTATATTTGTTGATAACCTGTTTATGTTAGCTAAACTTAGTCGTCCTATGATACCTACAGGTACTGTGGTTTTGTACTGACCTGCACTTGCTGCATTCTTTTATGAATGTAAAATTCCAGGTTGGATCTACCTCTGTTTCTCGTAGCTCATAGTTGCTTCGAGAGTTGCTTAGAGTCTATAGGGTAAGAACGAAACGTCCGTCGCCTTGAAGACTCTTCTTTATTTATGTCTTATTTTCTATTCTGAGACAAACTCAGACTTGATGTATTATTGATATTCTAGACTTGTAGATTCTAGTTATATTCTCTAGTATGGATTAGACCAGACTCTGGGGTGTATTTTCCTTACTTCCGCATATTTTATATATTATCATCGCTAGATTTACGTGATTTTATCTCTTCCACTCATTTAATTATTTTTCTATGCTTTTACTATTGTTTGGTTGAGGGTTCGCCTACCGAAAAGGAAAAGGTAGGTGACCGCGCGACTTAGCTAAATTGGGTCGTAATAAGTTGGTATCAAAGCCCTAGGTTACCTGATCTATAATACAAGAGCGTGTCAAGTAGAGTCTCGTGGATCGGTAATATGAGCTCCATACTTATTTGTGATAGGCTATAAGATATTTAGGAAACTTCGTTATTCTCTCGTGCGACTTTATTCAAATTGGTATCTGGTCGATTCCAATTAGTATGTGGACCTTATTCTCTCAATCATCCTCGAAAAATGGAAATCTATTCTTAAATTCGTATGTGAATAGTTAATCTATGACATGTCGTGGCATGGTACGAGATGTGTTATTCTGATTCGGACTCGTGACCCAGTTCAGTCACTAGTTATGGCTTGAGGATTCGATTATGTGGAGTCACGATTAGACTCAATTGTTATGTGGAGTTGCGATTAGACTCGTCTATTGTGGGGTTCGTGAGAAATGGGAGAGATAGTTCAGAGGGTTACATGATCTCCTTGTTTTCGTGTTGGATTTCTCGGTGATGTGATCGGTTGACATTAGCTTCGACAAGGCTTTATGATGGTGTGCGTGACACGGGTGAAGCAATGGCGGGTCGACGATTCCATAACGGTAGGGTATTAGACTTCGGTATGTGAGAACAAGTGTAAGTTCGGTGATGACCATCAAATGTGGGCAACGTACTGTGATCGCGGGTAATAAAGAAAAGAAGTTGAAAATAAGGACATGAAGAAAGACTATTGTGGATAGCTCGTAGCGAAGTGAGACTTCATATAATATCTTGGATATGAGTACTTTCCGAGTGATTAGGAAGGGAAAAAATTAGTATCTGACATGGTTGTCAGATTAAGGTTGCGACTGGTGCTAAAGTGTAATATTGATATAAGCTTGTTGATGTTAAAAGACTACTCGGTTATTAAGTGAATGTTATGGGCACATCGTTTGATCGGTAAAATTAATTGGGTTGTAGACTTCCACCGAGTTAGTAAGCGACTAATAGAAATGACTTCAATTATAGGCGTATGTGATGCGTTAATGACTTGAGGAGTTACTAGTTGTTTCATCTAGATTTGAGGAGAAATATGGATTTTGTTTGGTGGTTCGTTTGGCTTAGATGGTTGATTAATTTTGAGGACCGAGTAGATTTGAGTGTTTATTGGTCGGTAGTGATAAGACTTGAGGTGAGGTATAATGGGTACTTGAGCCGTGTTGGATTGCGGGAACATTATATCATGATGTACAGTGGGGGGTGTGACCAATGAGGTTTATGGGTGTCTACGAGGTTAAGGAAAGAAAGGAAATCGTTGACGCAAGAGTTTGTGATGTGGGAGCTTGGTTGTGATTGGGCAGTGTAGTGTGAGCTTAAGAGTTTATGGATGGGTTGTGTGTTCGGTTATGTCATAGACTAATAGAGGTCAGTAATGGACTAAGGTTGGGAACCTTGTATTCATTGCATAAAATTGGCTAGATCCCCCTACTAGTGGTGTTATCACTCAGCTTGGATGATTGAATACAAAGGGATAGTCGTGCGAGTGGTTAGAGGTTTTTAGATTTGATAATTGAGGCGATTCTTTAAGGACTAGTAACGTTAAAGATTTGAGTAAGGGATTAGTAAACATGGGTACTTGAAATGATAGAATAAACGATGATGGGTTAACTGAGTTAAGTTCCGTATACATTTTGAGAATTAAGTAAGGCGATCTGGGCACAGAATATTCAGTGGGATACATCAGGATATTAGTGAGATTGTTTGTGTGATATGCTAGATTTAGAAAGTGTTCAAGTTTGAGTTGTAAGCGTTAAGGAAACTCTAACATGCAGAGTGTGTGGTACGATCCTATCTCCAGGATTAATTCGGGTAGTTTGCAAGATTTATGATTATGTGGTATTCGATAGAATGGATTCAAAGATTGATTACAGTATTGTTGATCGATAAGTGATTAGAAAATTTGGGAATTGACCTGTTGAGAAAAGGTATAGTTGATTGTGAATCAATAAGAAAAATGGTACATCTTGGGGATTTCTTTGGTTAGTAGGGATTGTGGTGTCGTCTTCTTGCATATTCTAGTTGAGATGTGTTTGTTCCATGAACTTAAGAAGGAAATCTACATGGATGGATTAGGTGATATGACAGAGTTCCATGAGGTTCGTGATCTGTGACTAGTGAGAAGCAAATTTTGGTGAACAGACTTGTTAAGGTTTATAAAAAGTGGCTTGATGGTACACTGTCGGATAAGTTTCGTGACCTTCTACAGCAAATAAGTCAGCGTGATTTAAGAGAACGGATTGTGGAATTCCTATCATGTGAGGCTAGAGTTGTATTTTTGGGAGGGACCTTACTCGTGGTAATACAGTATGATTGCAAGTAATATTGACTGGACAGTTTGGGAGAGCTTTGGTTATTAAGGACTTGGGGGTAATTGCGTGAGATTTCGAGCAGCAGTATAAGATTGGATACTTTCAGAGCATTTACGAGCATATCGAGATGATACTATGAGAGGTTCAATGGTTATATAACTACTATATGAGGCTTCACGTTTCACGTCAAAAAGTTTGGGGTTGTATCAGATTTGCGTATCGGGTAAAAGTTGAGAAACATGAAGTTTGAAATCGTAAGGTATAGCTCTTCGATACTAAGTTGATAACTGGGATAGGACTCAACTACTGGAGTCAAAAATGATAGACAGGATTTGTTATGCGTGGCATGACTGTGATTGGTTTCGAAATTCGGAGTTAGTTCTAAAGACAGTTGGTGATATTCGAGAGTTGTGCATACATTCAGGGTCAGCGTTGTTTGAGTTAAGTTGAAAGGTCTATGATTACACTTCCAGGTACATATCTATGGACTCGAAGCGTTTCAGCTCAAATTTGAGGTATGACTGATTTACTGAGCATGTCAGGGTTTTCTAGTGGATTTGATGATACTTTCTAAGAGAAGTTATTTAGGACAGAATGAGGGTATACAATGATCCTAGTACTGATATGAGGAGGAACTGTTGTGCGAGAGGTCTCTATAGTGATCAGTTGTTTGCTTGACGAGATATTCAGTGGTACATCTCCTGTATTCTGATTTGAAGGCTTAAGAAGATTTGGAACTAGCCAAGTTGGCTGCCGTTAAGATCAGTTTGATGGAATTGTGTAGAGATGGCAAATGAATCAAGGATTCTTTCTGGCGAGAATAAGTCCTTATTTCAGAATTTTGGCATATGTGTTCGTATGTTTATAGGAAATCACGGTGTGAGTAACGACTTTAGAAGATGTGGGAGAAGGAGTTAACAGAATCAGAGTATTTTATCGGTTCAGAATGCCCTATGGTTTGTGACCATGTTTCAAAGGGTTGTGTTGGTTTGGGAAAGTGTTTGTGGGGCCTATAGATAGCGTTCCGAGTTGCAATGTTATCTAACCAGAGATTTCAAGCAAAATCAATTCGTTTATTTAAGAATCAGCTGTGACTGAAATTTGAATACAGAGTTATAAGAATTGGAGCTTGACCTAAGTTAGAGAGTTGTGACTGGTAGGGTGAACGATTAGGTTTGAAGGTTACACCCGGCAAGGTTGTCATGCGATTTGGGAAGGAGAGCAAGTAAGCCTGAGGTGTATTGGACATTTGAGACTACCAGTTGTTGGATTGTTCTACGAGTTAGTTTTTCACCAGGCCGATCAGGCGTTCATTCCGTCTTCCATGCTTTTATATTGGTGAAGTACCTTTCTGATGGTTCCTATATTATTCGTTGGGATTCAGTTTGTTCAAAAAGAATCTTTCCTATTAGGAGAAAGCCCTATATGTGGAGCTGATACTCTCAGTTATTCGCTGATTCAGGTACTTCCCGACTCTTTTTCGTTCTTCGCTCGAGGATGAGCGATGGTTTAATTGGTATTTGATGTAAGGTCGTTATAATCTTTTCGGTACTTTTGACCTTTTCTCGAGCCTTTTTACCCACATTTGAGCCGAGGGGACCGTTGACATGCTTCCAGAAGGTGTTCAGGGTTGTTTGTGGTGACTTTTTGAGAGAAATTGGCTTTAAGCCGAAAAGAGTTGACTCAAAGTTGACTTTTGGGTAAACGGACCTTTTCGAAAAGCAATCGATTTGGAGAGGTCCGGATGGTCATTTAGAACTTGTGTGCATATCTGGTTTGGTTCCCGATGCACTCGGGTGCATCTTCGAAATTGGGTTGGGAAGTTAGAATTGAGGCATCGGGGGTTGACTTCGTTAACAAGACCTCCAATGGGAATTCTGAGGCCATGAGTGCGTTCGTAGCATATTTTTATATAGGTATGTGTATATGGTTTGTGAGTAGATAGCCTCGGGGTTTAGTCGGGATTTTGGATTGAGATTGAAATTATTTTTTGGAAATTCTTTGCTAGTGTCCGCCTTGGCGGCACCATTATCGCCATAGCGGTACCGCCAGGGCGGTGGTATTGGCCGCTGTGGAGGCCCAGTGCTTTTGAAGCCCGACCGTCCCGGCAGTCTGAGAACTCGTCGAAGCAGGACCGCTGCTATGGTCCCGCTGTCGTTGAACGATATCGAGCCTGTCATTTCATTAATTGGGTATTAAAAGCCCTTAGTCTCTCATTTATTACTATTCCGAAAATTGAGCTTTTGGTAGCAATTCTAGAGGATCATTGGAGAAGATTCTTTGTGGTAAGTCTTTCTAATCTCTTTGCAATCCCATTGCTCATAATCATCTTAGAATCCCTTTACCTTGTTAGTTGACTAAGTAATGGAAGATTAAAAGTTTGTTTAACGAATATTCTTTCTAGGCTTCTAAATCGTGCTTTGTTGGTTGGGTTAGCTTCTTTAAGCCTTGAATTGATGATTAGAATCCTTTATTTCATAATTTCTCCCTAATTAGAGGCTAATTTGTGGAATTGGAAGTTAGGTCTTTTTCCTAGAATCTAAAATTGCGTGAATTGTTGATTATTCTAGCTTGCTAATGATGGGAATTGATCACCTAGAGGTTTAATTTCATGTTGGGACCTTTAGATTTCAAATTTCACCCTTCTAGTCTGTAAACTCTATTCCATAGGTTGGGGATTTAGGTCTTAATAAGCGTAGGGTTTGTTTTGATGTTCTTCTTGATTCTAATTCCATGATTCGAATATACTTAGACATTCTTGATCTCGAGGCTCAATGGAAAGGAAAAGCAAATGAGTGATTGTTGGTGATATTGTTGTTCAGCCTTCCAGGTAGGCTACTGTTTATCCTATGGGGAGACTTCATGTAGCAAATCATATATTTAGACGATATTGTAAGAGAAAGCATGTAAACCTTCGGGTATAAAGTCGGGTTGAATATTGTCATAGGTTGGGCCCTGTTGTGTGATTGGGGCTAGCCACCCCGTTGTGTTATGACTTGATTTGTGCTATTGTTGTTGGCTTGATGCCACATGGTGATAGTAGATATTAGAGACTATTGTTATACCTCTTCAAGATATTGAAGTATCTTACTTGTTGACGTTTGATACGAGGATAGTGTTCTATATGGCTTGTGTAACCTTTTTATGATATTGTTAGCGTACCCATGCTTGGTACTCGTGATTTTGATCTGACTGTTGATAATGAGATCATGTTTACTGTTTAGTTGATTTATATTATTCTTGATAGGGCTTATAGTGTCGTGACTTCCATAGCATATTCGTTGGCATCTATTGCATTGATTTAGCATTTATGCATTCATACATGATAAAAATTGTTTGGAACTAACTAATAAAAGAATTATGGTATCTATAAGAGAAAATGTTTTAAATGCCCGATGGAAATGGTTCCGGGTGATGTGATATTGGGCAAAGATCTGAAACGAGTGGTACATGGACTTCGCGGGTCCCCCATGGGTTGTGCTGATATGATTTGATAAAGATCCTCCGTGGGCAAAGATCTGGAGACTCGTTACAGTTGGGGAAAGACCCTGAACGGGTGGTACGTGGACTTCGCGGGTCCCCTATAGGTTGTGCTACAGAGACATCAATACTTCCGTCCGGAGTACATATGTGCAAAGCATTGCATTGCATTATGTCTTATGTTGATGATCTGGTGATACACTTGTGTTATTTGGATTCAGATTTATTATATTGAGAATTGGCACACTTGGTATTAGATGTTATAACCTAGGTGACGACGTGTACTTGGTTTCTAATTTGTGTTGACTTATACTTGTTGATTACTTGTTTATCTTACTTATTGTCTGGGTTATGTTAGCTAAACTTAGTCGTCCTGTGATACCTACAGGTACTGTGGTTTTGTACTGACCTGCAATTGCTGCATTCTTTTATGAATCCAGAATTCCAATTTGAATCTACCTCTGTTTCTCGTGGCTGATAGTCGCTCCGAGAGTTGCTTAGATTCTATAGGGTGGTCACAAGACGTCCTGTCACAACCCAGCCCCGTGGGCCGCGACTGGTGCCCTATTTGGACACCGAAACATTCTTACGTACCAGATCGACATATCAAAGGTTTAGTCAAACTTAACATACGTCATTTAAGCATATACTGAAAATAAATATCGTCTTAAGCGGTCGCCCGTACAGAATATCATATCAAATCCTGTAGGTTGGCGGAATAGACATCGCCCAGATATACACACATATACAAACAAATGGGCCGTTTTGGCCATAATAGCAAACGGGACCGCATTAAGACGCAAATCATAATCACAAACGAACAAACATGACCCATGACCCACATATATGACTACAGGCCTCTACAACCATGACAGAAACATAGGACGGGACAGGGCCCCGCCGTACCCAAATAGTCATATATAAACAGAATATGTATAACAGAAGGTATGTACCAAAAATATGAGCTCCGGATCAAAAGCAGTAATCCAAGTGGCAGAATGTGTATCCTATACTAGAGGATCACCAAAACGAGCGTCCGTACGTGCGGGCATGAAACACAACCCCCGAAGAAAGGGGGTCAGTACGAAATATGTACTGAGTATGCAAAGCATGAAATACAGAAATCCGAATCATAACCGAAGTGAGGAGTACCGAATATGGATACAGAATGAGTATATCAAAATCTGTGAAGAAAAATATATATATATATATATATATATCGTGCAAATAAAAATCATGCATAAGGCTCAGGAACGTGGCCGCCACTCCGATGCTGGCGCCACAACACATCATACTCCAGAAGGTTTCATATCTCCGTACAATCCCCAAACATATCGTATCATCGCACATATCACAACACCAGAACATATCATATGCCATATCACATCATAACGCCGTATATAAGTGGTACCCGACCCTATGGCGAGGTCTCGGGAACCGTAACACATCATACTGCCGAATATCACATAGTGCGCACGATCACAAAACCGGCCCGGGATCCGTCGAACGATATCATAGTAGTAGGCACGAGCGGAGTAGTGCGGAAACCATATGCATATACATATTTAAATAAATTTCAAGACTCGACAAATAAATACATATACATACTGATATTAGAAGGCTCAAGGTTAGCATCGAGTCCATCGGAATTAGTATACAAAAGTTGCGAACTTTCAAATTACCAAACTTTCGAAAAACACTTCATAAGTCATTTTCTGAAAATTTAGTATCATTCATATTGAGGAGCTTTCAAATAACATTATAGGGTACTTCAAACGGAGCCTTAGAATCATATGCACATATCCAAAATATACATATCCAAACTTAGGCCATATCAAATATTTTCCGAACCACATCCGGAAACGTATCGACTAGTACTTCAAACATCATAGGCATGTGTAAAGTCATATGGAATAGTTTATGGAAATCAAAGACATAGGCCATCCTAGTGGCTCTAGGAGTAGAATTTTCTTTAGAGCATACATATATGTCATTCGTTTATTTCATAAAGGTCATGCCAAAAAGGAAAAAAGGTAAGCTTTACATACCTCGATCGCTCGCTAACAAAACTCGATCACTAGCTAACCAAATCCCGACTCAAGTTTCGGGCTCTCTAATATCTACAATAATATTATCAATTACCAAACATTAGCTACAAGTACTTAGAAATTCAGTTTTTAACTAGTACTTGTCTACAGAAATTTCGGCAGCATCTCCCCTGTAAATTTAACATCCCCGAGAATACAACTCGGCCAAATTCATCAACAACCATACCAACAACACCAACAACCATACTAATAACATCAAAACCCAATTTAAAATGCATTCCAACACTAGTAACCTTCCTTTCTATATATTTCATCATTATTTAATTCAACTGCGCATTTTCAAGCAAATCTCAAGGTTCACATATTCATTATTAATTCAATATCGACCAAATACAATTCAAAGCATTTCATACAGTTCTACAAAATATTTCCATAATCCCACTATCACCATATTCCATTCGAAATCTCCAAAATTGCGACAAGGTCGCAACGTCGCATTTTCTTCTTCCAATTCCATCAACAACAACAACAATTTGCATCTTACAACTCCATTCCCATAATTACATAAACTATAATAAAATCACACACTTTCCGACAACAACTTAACAACAAATTTTTCATGCTAACTAGAACCATAAATCTTCCATTTACATCACAAGGCCATAACAACATAATTAACATACTAAACAACTTCAATTCATCTTCCTTCACAAAAGACACCACACGGCCATAACATAGACACACACACGGCTCACACACCAGACACAACATCTCCATATTTTTCATTAAATTCTACTCACTATAACAATATAAATTTTCCATAAGAAAATGGTAGAATTCTTACCTTTTTCCAATTTTTTCACTTGGTAAAAAAAGTACTTTCTTGCCACAAAATTTATATCCCGTTTAAGAGGGTCTTGAACTTAGTAGGTATACTAGAAAATTACAATTTTTGGACTCAAGATTGATGGGCTAAAATTTTTCTTCTCTTTTCTTGTGTTGGCCGAATGGCCTTCTTTGTGATGCTCTCAATTCTATTTTCTTGATGCTTCTAATATGTTCAAGAATAATGGCCCCTTTCCCTTTATAACACATGGGTTTTAATTGTTTATGGGCTTGGGCCCTTTTTAATGGGTATGGCCGGCCACTCCTTGTGGATTGGGCCTCTTGTTTTTTTTTTTTTTTTCATTTCATTAAAGCCCAATTTGTTACGGGTCTTATTTTGAAATTCCCGAAACTAATTTCTAAAGTTTCCCATTTTGCCCTTGGCCTTCCTCTATATTTCCGCATCAATATTTCATGAACCACACCTATATATTATATAAAATCAAAATATGGCCTTATTTCTTACAAGTCAAAATTATTTCGAATTTTCCGAATATGCAAAAATACGGGATATAACATCCTCCCCCCCTTTAGAACATTCGTCCCCGAATGTTAAATTAGCCCTATAGGTCATACAAGCATTTTGGGGGAGGTTCTTTATGTGGACAGCACATATATAAATCTTTCATTAATCGATATAACCAATTACGAAATTTAGATTTACCTGTAGGCATAGGAAATAGGTGAGGATACTTCTTCTTCATCTCGTCCTCTGCTTCCCAGGTCATTTCTTCTCTATTATTGTTTCGCCACAAGACCTTAACAGAAGGTACATCTTTGGTGCGCAATCTCCTCACCTGACGATCCAGAATGGCTATAGGCTGTTCTTCATAGGACAATTCTTCCGTTACCCGAATATCTTCTATGGGGAATACTCTGGAAGGATCACCAATACATTTACGGAGCATTGACACATAAAATACCGGATGTACTGCCTCCAGATCGGATGGTAAGTCTAGCTTGTAGGCGACCTCGCCTATCTTCCAAATAATCTGATAAGGCCCAATATATCGCGGACTGAGCTTTCCTTTTCTGCCGAATCTCATCACACCTTTCATAGGCGACACTTTCAGGAATACCCAGTCTCCAATCTGGAACTCTAACGGTCGACGTTGTTTATCTGCATATGGTTTCTGTCGACTCTGTGCTGCTAATAACCGTTCCCGAATAAGTTTCACCTTATCGACTGCTTGCTGAATTATATCGGGACCAATCAATTTAGTTTCACCCACATCGAACCAACCAATCGGAGATCTGCATTTTCTACCATATAGGGCTTCATACGGCGCCATCTGAATACTGGAATGATAACTGTTATTATAAGAGAATTCAATAAGTGGTAGATGATCATCCCAGCTATCTCTGAAATCAATAACGCAGGCCCGTAGCATATATTCCAGCGTCTGAATAGTACGCTCGGCCTGTCCGTCGGACTGAGGATGGAATGCTGTGCTAAGACTTACCTGAGTCCCCAATCCTTCCTAAAATGACCTCCAAAAATTAGCTGTAAACTGAGCACCCCTGTCGGTTATAATAGATATAGGGACTCCGTGAAGCCCTACTATCTCTTTAATATACAATCCGGCATAATCCTCAGCCGAATAACTAGTCCTGACCGGAAGAAAATGGGCTGATTTTGTCAATCTATCAACAATAACCCAAATAGAATCATACTTGCATGGAGTGCGCGGTAACCCTGTAATGAAATCCATATTAATTATTTCCCATTTCCAAGCTGGGATTTCAATTTCTTGTAACAATCTACCGGGCTTTTGATGCTCGATCTTAACTTGCTGGCAATTTGGGCACTGAGCAACGAATTCTGCAATATCTCGTTTCATACCATCCCACCAATATAAACATCTGAGATCATGGTACATTTTAGTGGATCCAGGATGAACAGAATATCGAGCATAATGTGCCTCTCCCATAATCTGCCGCCGCAGCCCTGCAACGTCAGGCACACATAACCTGCCTCCATATAGTAATACCCCGTCAGGTGAAATTTCAAACTGAGTCTTTTCCTTATTAAGGGCCACATCTCTGTACTGCACCAAAATAGGGTCCTCGAACTGACGCTGTTTTACCTCTTCCATAATCGATGATTCAGCAACTTCTCGGACAGAAACCCCAATATTTCCAGAATCGGCCAAACGGACTCCAAGGCTGGCTAACTGATGAATCTCACGAACTAATTCTTTCTTATCAGGCTGCACGTCGGTCAAACTGCCCATGGATTTGCGGCTAAGTGCATCTGCCACAACATTAGCTTTTCCAAGATGATACAAAATATCGACGTCATAATCTTTCAATAATTCGAGCCATCTTCTTTGCCGCAAATTCAGCTCCTTTTGCTTAAAAATATACTGAAGGCTTTTGTGATCCGTATAAATATCAACACGGACCCCATATAAGTAATGCCGCCAAATCTTCAAACCATGGATCACCGCGGCTAATTCCAAATCATGGGTAGGATAGTTTCTCTCATGCGGTCTGAGCTGCCGGGAAGCATAGGCTATAACTCGACCATGCTGCATTAATACACAACCTATCCCAATACCAGAAGCATCACAATAAATGACATACCCGTCTGACCCCTCTGGAAGAGCTAGAACTGGAGCTGTAATTAATTTTTCCTTCAGCAACTGGAAGTTGCGTTCACAAGCATCGGTCCACTGAAATTTTGCTGCCTTCTGAGTTAACTTTGTTAATGGTGCTGCAATAGAAGCAAAATTCTCCACAAATCTTCTATAATATCCGGCCAATCCCAGAAAACTGCGTACCTCAATCGGTGTCGTGGGCCTGGGCCAATTCTGTACAACCTCGATCTTCTGTGTATCGACCCGAATACCATCTGCTCCGACGATATGCCCCAAGAATGACACTGAGGTTAACCAGAATTCACATTTGGAGAATTTAGCATATAATTTCTACTGCCGGAGTGTGCCAAGTACGATCCTTAGATGATCCGAATGCTCCTCTGTTGATCGTGAATAAACCAGAATATCATCAATAAACATAATCACGAACATGTCGAAGAACGGCCTGAATACCCGATTCATCAAATCCATAAACACTGCTGGAGCATTAGTTAGCCCAAAAGACATCACTCTGAACTCATAATGCCCGTACCAGGTCCTGAAAGCAGTCTTTGGAATGTCTGCCTCTCGTACCCGCACCTGATGATAGCCCGAACGCAAATCTATCTTCGAAAAATATTTGGCACCCTTCAACTGATCAAATAAATCATCAATCCGGGGAAGGGGATATTTATTCTTAATGGTCACCTTATTCAGCTGTCTATAATCAATACACATCTGCAGCGACCCGTCTTTCTTTCTTACAAACAATACCGGCGCTCCCCAGGGCGACGTACTAGGTCTGATGAAGCCTTATTCTAATAGATCATTCAGCTGCTCTTTCAATTCTGCAGGTGCCATTCTGTAAGGAGGAATAGATATAGGCTGAGTGTCTGGCAGCACTTGTATCGTGAAGTCTATCTCCCGTTCAGGGGGAAGGCCTGGAAGCTCATCCGGAAACACATCTGGAAATTCATTAACAACCGGAACTAACTGGAGAGTAGGTGTTTCTGCTTTAGTATCATGCACTCGAACCAAATGATAGATATACCCTTTCTGGATCATCTTCTTAGCCTTGAGGTATGAAATAAACTTACCTCTCGGCGATGCTGTATTTCCTGCCCATTCTATAACTGGTTCCCCTGGAAACTGGAAGCGAACTACCTTATTCTGGCAGTCAACATTTGCATAACAGGAGGCTAACCAATCCATACCCATAATAACGTCGAATTCCATCATATCTAATTCTACCAAATCGGCCTTAGTACAACGGCCACATATAATCATAGAACAGTGTTGATATACCTGCCTCGCTATAATAAAATCCCCAACCGGCATAACTACCTCGAACGGTTCTATAGGTTCAGGTGTTATCCCAATTTTACTAGCAACGAGGGGAGAAATATATGATAAAGTAGACCCTGGATCAATAAATGCATATACGGCTCTAGAAAAGACCAATAATGTACCTGTGACCACATTTGGCGACGCCTCCTGATCTTGTCGGCTAGCCAATGCATATATGCGGTTCGAAGGACCGCTAGAATCAGAAACCCCGCCACGGCCTCTACCGCGGCCCGCTGGTGCTGGCATACCTCGCCCCGCAGGGCGCATAACTGAAGGAGTGGAATACGAACCAGCAGCTGATCCTGTCGGCTGAGCTGTACCCCCAGAACCACCCGCCAACGGACAGTCTCTCATAATATGGCCCTATCGGCCACAAGAAAAACAGGCACCTGTAGCTCTATAGCACTCTCCTTGGTGCGACCTCCCACAATAAGAACACTGAGGCATGGGTGTCCTAGACTGACTGGGACCTCTGCTCGTCGGAGAACCTGAGGCTCTGGAACTCTGGCCTGCTCCAGACTGCCCTGCACTGCCAAACCGTCTACCTGTAGACTGTGTACTCCGGCCTGACGGAGGAGGGTATCTACTAGACTGCTGCTGCTGAGGTTGCCCGCCTCGAGACTCTCCAGAATACCCAGCTGACCTAGCCCGCTTGGGCGGTCTCCTATCACGATCTCTGCCCGACTGGTCCTCTCTATGTCGGTTCTCCATCCCTTGCGCATAAGCCTGTAACCGGGCAATGTCCATATCGGTCTGCTATGCCATCGCCATACAGCTGTCAACCAAGTAGCGATCCAACCCTATCACATACCGATGCATCCGGTCAGCCATATCAGCTACTATGGTAGGTGCATATCTGGCCAGAGAATCAAACTCCAAGCTATACTCTCGGACACTCCTGCCTCTCTGCCGCAACTGCAAAAATCTGTCAACTCTCGCCCACCGCAACTCTGGGGGCAAAAAGTGGCTGAGAAAGGCGGCTACAAACTCGTCCCACACGGCTGGAGGGGCATCCTCGCCTCTGGACAGCTCCCAAGACTCGTACCAATTAATCGCGACATCCCGTAGTCTGTGTGAAGCTAGCTCGACAAACTGAGTCTCAGAAGCCCTGACTAGTCTCAACGCACGCTGCATCTGTCGAATGAAATCCTGGGGATCCTCCTCGGGCTTTGACCCATAAAACTCTGGGGGACCACAAGTCAAAAACTCCCGAACCCTCAGACTGTCACGTCTATCCATATCATCACCTCCTAGCCCGCGTCTGCGAACCTGTCCTGCTACCAATGTCGTCAATAACTGGACAGCCTCTCTCATCGCCCTGTCCTCTGCCCCTGGCTGAGGAGCTGGAGGCTCGGGCGCTGGAGCCTCTGGAGCCACTGGGGGAGCCGCTCCAAGCTCCTCCGATGATGATGGTGTAGCAGAGCCCTCTGACTGGGTGCAATTTCGGGCATAATCTGAGTACGAGCCCGAGTAACCCTCTGTACCTGACTCGTCTCTCCTGCCACTGCTTTGCCCTTCTGGGCAGCCGTCGCCTTCTTCGGAGGCATCACTGAAAACATAACAGCCGGTCAGAAAAGAGTCATCCTAATAGCACAGCTTTATCGCACGATCTAAGATTCAAAGAAAGGTAACACCCTAGATGTCCTATAGCGTCCTGTTTATAGATGTGGTGCACAACACACCGATAAACAAGACTCTACTAGACACGGCTTGTAGACATTCCGAGGACAAACCGCTCTGATATCACTTCTGTCACGACCCAGCCCCGTGGGCCGCGACTGGTGTCCTATTTGGACACCCAAACATACTTACGTACCAGATCGACATATCAAAGGTTTAGTCAAACTTAACATACGTCATTTAAGCAGATACTGAAAACAAATATCGTCTTAAGCGGTCGCCCGTATAGAACATCATATCAAATCCTGTAGGTTGGCGGAATAGACATCGCCCAGATATACACACATATACAAACAAATGGGCCATTTTGGCCATAATAGCAAACGGGACCGCATTAAGACACAAATCATAATCACAAACGAACAAACATGACCCATGACCCACATATATGACTACATGCCTCTACAACCATGACAGAAACATATGACGGGACAGGGCCCCGCCGTACCCAAATAGTCATATATAAACAGAATATGTATAACAGAAGGTATGTACCAAAAATATGAGCTCCGGATCAAAAGGAGTAATCCAAGTGGCAGAATGTGTATCCTATACTGGAGGATCACCAAAACGAGCGTCCGTACCTGCGGGCATGAAACGCAGCCCCCGAAGAAAGGGGGTCAGTACGAAATATGTACTGAGTATGCAAAGCATGAAATACAGAAATCCGAATCATAACCGAAGTGAGGAGTACCGAATATGGATACAGAATGAGTATATCAAAATCTGTGCAGAATATATATATATATATATATATATATATATATATATATATATATATATATATATATATATATATATATATATATATATATATATATATATATCGTGCAAATAAAAATCATGCATAAGGCTCAGGAACGTGGCCGCCACTCCGACGCTGGCGCCACAACACATCATACTCCAGAAGGTTTCATATCTCCGTACAATCCCCGAACATATCGTATCATCGTACATATCATAACACCAGAACATATCATATGCCATATCACATCATAACGCCGTATATAAGCGGTACCCGACCCTATGGCGAGGTCTCGTGAACCGTAACACATCATACTGCCGAATATCACATAGTGCGCACGATCACAAAACCGGCCTGCGATCCGGCGAACGATATCATAGTAGTAGGCACGAGCGGAGTAGTGCGGAAACCATATGCATATACATATTTAAATAAATTCCAAGACTCGACGAATGAATACATATACATACTGATATTAGAAGGCTCAAGGTAAGCATCGAGTCCATCAGAATTAGTATACAAAAGTTGCGAACTTTCAAATTACCAAACTTTCGAAAAACACTTCATAGGTCATTTTCTAAAAATTTAGTATCATTCATATTGAGGAGCTTTCAAATAACATTATAGGGTACTTCAAACGGAGCCTTAGAATCATATGCACATATCCAAAATATACATATCCAAACTTAGGCCATATCAAATATTTTCCGAACCACATCCGGAAACGTATCGACTAGTACTTCAAACATCATAGGCATGTGTCAAGTCATATGGAATAGTTTATGGAAATCAAAGACATAGGCCATCCTAGTGGCTCTAGGAGTAGAATTTTATTTAGAGCATACATATATGTCATTCGTTTATTTCATAAAGGTCATGCCAAAAAGGAAAAAAGGTAAGCTTTACATACCTCGATCGCTCGCTAACAAAACTCGATCACTAGCTAACCAAATCCCGACTCAAGTTTCAGGCTCTCTAATATCTACAATAATATTATCAATTACCAAACATTAGCTACAAGTACTTAGAAATTCAGTTTTTAACTAGTACTTGTCTACAGAAATTTCGGCAGTATCTCCCCTGTAAATTTAACATCCCCGAGAATACAACTCGGCCAAATTCATCAACAACCATACCAACAACACCAACAACCATACTAATAACATCAAAACCCAATTTAAAATGCATTCCAACACTAGTAACCTTCCTTTCTATATATTTCATCATTATTTAATTCAACTGCGCATTTTCAAGCAAATCTCAAGGTTCACATATTCATTATTAATTCAAGATCGACCAAATACAATTCAAAGCATTTCATACAATTCTACAAAATATTTTCATAATCCCACTATCACCATCTTCCATTCGAAATCTCCACAATTGCGATAAGGTCGCAACGTCGCATTTTCTTCTTCCAATTCCATCAACAACAACAACAATTTGCTTCTTACAACTCCATTCCCATAATTACATAAACTATAATAAAATCACACACTTTCCGACAACAACTTAACAACAAATTTTACATGCTAACTAGAACCATAAATCATCCATTTACATCACAAGGCCACAACAACATAATTAACATACTAAACAACTTCAATTCATCTTCCTTCACAAAAGACACCACACGGCCATAACACACACAGACACGGCTCACATACAACACCCAACATCTCCATATTTTTCATTAAATTCTACTCACTATAACAATATAAATTTTCCATAAGAAAAGGGTAGAATTCTTACCTTTTTCCAATTTTTCCACTTGGTAAATAAAGTACTTTCTTGCCTCAAAATTTATATTCCGTTGAAGAGTGTCTTGAACTTAGTAGGTATACTAGAAAATTACAATTTTTGGACTTAAGATTGATGGGCTAAAATATTTCTTCTCTTTTCTTGTGTTGGCCGAATGGCCTTCTTTGTGATGCTCTCAATTCTATTTTCTTGAAGCTTCTAATATGTTGAAGAATAATGCCCCCTTTCCCTTTATAACACATGGGTTTTAATTGTTTATGGGCTTGGGCCCTTTTTAATGGGTATGGCCGGCCACTCCTTGTGGATTGGGCCTCTTGTTCTTTTTTTTTTTTTTCATTTCATTAAAGCCCAATTTGTTACGGGTCTTATTTTGAAATTCCCGAAACTAATTTCTAAAATTTCCCATTTTGCCCTTGGCCTTCCTCCATATTTCCGCATCAATATTTCATGAACCACACCTATATATTAAATAAAATCAAAATATGGCCTTATTTCTTACAAGTCAAAATTATTTTGAATTTTCCGAATATGCAAAAATACGGGATATAACACGTCCGCCGCCTTGAAGTCTCTTCTTTATTTATGTCTTATTTTCTATTCTGAGACATACTCAGACTTGAGGTATTATTGATATTCCAGACATGTTGATTCTAGTTAGATGCCCTTATATGGATTAGACTAGACTCTGGAGTGTATTTTCCTTACTTCCGCATATTTTCTATTTTATCATCATCAGATTTACGTGATTTTATCTCTTCCGCTCATTTAATTCTTTGTCTATGTTTTTACTATTGTTGGGTCGAGGGTTCTCCTACCGAGAAGGGAAAGTTAGGTGCCCGCGCGACGTAGCTAAATTGGGTCGTGACAAGTTGATATCAGAGCCCTAGGTTACCTGATCTATAATACAAGAGCGTGTCTAGTAAAGTCTCGTGGATCCATACGATGAGCTCCATGCTTATCTGCAAGAGGCTATAAGACATTTAGGAAACTTCGAATTCTTTCATTCTCTCGTGTGAGTTTATTCAAATTGGTATCTAGTCGATTCCAATAGGTATCTGGACCTTCGTTGATCTATGACGTGTCGTGGCATGGTACTAGATGTGTTATTCTGATTTGGATGCGTGACTCAGTTCGGTCACTAGTTATGGCTTGAGGATTCGATTGTGTGGAGTGGAATTTGACTCAGTTGTTATATAGAGTCGTGATTAGACTCATGTATTGTGGGCGTTCATGAGAAATGGGAAACATAGTTTAGAGGGTTACATGATCTCCATGTTTCATCGTTGGGTTGCTCGGTGATGTGATAGGTTGACTTCAACTTCGACAAGGTTTTATGATGGTGTGCATGACATGGGTGAACCAATGGCGGGTCGACGATTCAGCAACAGTAGGGTATTAGACTTCGATGTGTGAGAACAGTGCTGGGCCCATTTCTATGTATCTTTCTCTTTTTCACTTTACGTTTCTCTAAGTTTTTCCACATCGTCCTATCTTACTTAGAGCTTGTCGACCGAATTCCGATTTGATAAACTTTTATTGCTTGATGGAAACTATTTTTCCTATCGTTGAGCTTCGACATCCTACCGGCATGTCGCAAGGTATATGTGTGCCCTCACATTGTACTTAACCATGCTTGATATCATTTGTACTATGATACGTACTCATGACACTGTTTATTGCGCATGAATTACAAGAGTTTTCTCTTCCTCATCTATCACCATCCCTCTTTGTGTCTAGCCGTTTGTCTCTTTTCCTTAGAGCGAATCCCTTACATATAATAATTACTGTACATCTGTATTCTGTTGTGAGCTCTGACTTAGCTCATTTCTTCTTTTGTAGATGAATATTCCCTTGTAGCTTTTCACACTCAACGACTCGCTTCATTATCGGTCACGAGTCCATTTTTCTATAAAGCTAGTGGGACTGTTGTGTTTGCCTAGCCTTCCTTGATAACCTTTGTTCATTTTTGTTATGGTGCGGTTTATCTCTACTTACATTCAGGTGTCCTTTTTCCTTTATACTTATTTGACTTGGTTGCAATTCGATTCGTCCGTTAGTACTTTACCTCGTAATCATTCTACATTGGTCCTGTTTTTGCGAAACTTAATCAGATGCATGCTTGAAGTGGAACCTTCCTATTTTCCTTAGTTACTCTCCTCCCTTTTGGTTGGCCATCTTATTTCTCCTGTACAAGTCCCATACATACACTAGCGGTCCTTGATTAACAAATTTTCAAAACTGAAAATCGCCTGTTATTCTGTAACACTAATGTCCATAGCGGTCCCATTATAATTTTGGACCCGAAGAAAATGCCGGATGTACCACTTCTGTAATGCATTGCTCATATCCTTCTCATTAGCCCTGAGTGTCAAGCTAAAGTTTGTGGTGGGTTCTTACTCGCAGCTGCCCTGGTGTTGTTTCATAGGGTCCTTAGACAGATCTTTCACGATAAAGGTCATAATATTTATAGGGTTTGACTTGCTCGCATAACTTATATTCCTCTTCATATCTTCTATTACTCTTTAACCCGTACAGGAAAATAGGAGTTAGTCTGATAGGCCCAGACATGCTTCAGCAAGCCGTTGATAAGGTGAAGCTTATTCAAGAGCGGTTATTGGCAGCCCAGAGTCGACAAAAGGCATATGCGGATAATCGACGTCGAGACTTAGAGTTTCAGGTTGGTGACTGGGTATTCTTGAAGGTATCACCCATGAAGGGTGTGATGAGATTTGGCAAAAAGGGGAAGCTGAGCTCGAGATACATTGGGCCTTATCAGATTGTTGGTAAGGTAGGCAAGGTTGCCTATGAGTTGGACCTACCATTTGATTTGGAAGCGGTACATCCAATATTTCATGTATTGATGCTTCATAAATGCATTGGTGACCCTTCCAGAGTATTTCATGTAGATGACGTCCAAGTGAAAGAGGAGTTGTCTTATGAGGAGAGCCCCATAGCTATACTTGATCGCCAAGTTAGACGGTTACGTACTAAGGATGTAGCCTCTGTCAAAGTCCTGTGGAGTAATAATAATAGAGAAGAGATAACTTGGGAAGCTGAGGAGGACATGAAATCCAGATACCCGCATTTATTCCCACTCCCAGAGGATGTGCAGCCAGAGCCATCAACGCCCTAAGGTACGTGAGGTGCTTTTAAAATAACTTCTGGGTTTTTGTGATAGGGCAGTAGTAGTGCAATTACAGGAAGAATTTAGCGAAATTTTTGAAGAAATACCTAAGAGTTTAACATTCGAGGACGAATGTTCCTAAGGGGGGAGGAATGTTACACCTCGCAACTTGGCACGTTGAGATTCGCTAGGTGGTAGTCGTACTATTACGGACGCGGGGTTATAGCTAAGGATGTATGTGGTTATATATGTTCATCCTATGATTATCAGGGTTAAAGATGTACGTGGTTATATATGTTCATCCTATGATTATCAGGGTTAACTTCATATAATAGGTCATGGAAGAGTTGGAGGACAAGTGAATCAGAGAGTTAAGGTGGGGCCCACACGCCGGGGTTTTATAAAGGACATATGAAAAGTAATATGAGTAGAACATGGGAATTTTAGCAAGTCTTAAGAAGGACCGTTAGGCCAAATATGGGCATAAGCCCTCAAAAAGGAAAAGGTAAGGAGGTGTTTTCGGGCGATCGAAATTGAAGAGGCCAAAACGCAGCTATAAATTTGGAATTTGGAATTCCACCAAGAATGAAAGTTTTAGATAATTGAATTAGCTTTTCAACCATAGGTCTTGGGCTCTCATACGATATCAGGATCACACGATATGCGCATTTTAAGATCGGCTGTTATGGCAGGAAATTAACCCTGCGTGAACGCACAGGGCAAGACCCTGCAACTCAGCGCGAACGCGCCATGAGGACTTTTATAGAAAGGTGGTCACCCCCCATTCCTCAGCCAAAACACCCTAAATTCTCTCAAAATTTCTGGAAATTTCCGAAACCTTTCCACACCTACTTTTAAGCCAAAACCAGGTATAATTCCCAAATTTCGGTCCGGGTAGTGTATAGTTGTGGTTGAAAAATCATATAGCGGCGTGTTGTGTCCTAAACCTAAGGTAGAGAAGTGAAGATACAGTGATATTGACGGGAGAAAGGTATGAATCTGCTTCTATTAATGTTAATTTTTGTTCCTTTACGGAGGAAGGGCTGTTAAATAGTTATAAAATGATTTTGTTGATGGAAATATGGGACAAACACCATATGGGGTGTTTATGAAGTATTTTGGGTGTTGAGAATATTATGGTTGATGTTGATATTGTTAGTGTTGTTGTTGGTTGCTGAATCAGGATTTCGGGCTAGGCATATAAACAGGAGAGATGTTGCCCGATTTCCGGCAGGATATAAAATAGTTTAATTTGAAAATATAGGACAAGTGTGTGATGATGAGTCTGTTATATCCCGGATTTTTGTGCAATCGGATAACTCAAGATAATCACGGGAAGATGACAAACAAGGCTTCATTTTTATTTTTGTTTGGCATATGAGTTGTTTATGAAGAATTTTGAAGTGGGAATGTTGAGAAAGGTCAAGGGTATAAAGGGAAATTCGCAACATGACTCGTGAAAAAATGGAGGAAGATGAAGGGTAAATTTGGAATTCGGAAAATTTTATTTTTCATGAAGAGCAAAATAGAACAAAAAAAAATGAGCTTGGGTCATTAGACCATGTTGGCCGTCCAAGTGGGTGGGCTTGGCCCAATTAAAAGCTTAATGGACAAGATTTAAAAGATGACTAATTCATCTTTATCCTCATAATATTTCCTAGAAACTTCAAGAAGTCTCAAGAAGAGAAGAAGGAGATAAATCTCCAAGGCCATTCGGCCATAGTAAGATCCAACAAAACCTTGGAAAAAATTTTCTTCAAAAATTATTTTCTACCAATTGAAGGGTTCCTAGCAAGGTGGAGTGGTTCTTGCAACAAGAGAAATTCATATTCTTGCAAGTTACAAGTCTTAACTAAGTGGGAAGTTAAGGAAGAAGGTAAGAACTTATACTCTTTTATATGTCAAGGGTGTTTTTTTTTTTAGTGTACAAAAAAGGATGAAATTCATATGGAATATGAACATGGGGGTGTGGCCGTGCATGTATGTGTGTGTGTGGAAATCAAGTTTTAATTATTTTATCTAGTGGATAGTTGTGGTTGTAATGAATGCTATGTTAATAATGGAAGTCGGATGATGTTAGTGAAGTTGTAGCCATGTGTGTATGATGTTGGCCGTGAGTTGTATATCACATGTATAGCCGTGTATATTTGGTGAATCATGAAGGAATGGTGAGTAAGTTTTATTTAGTATGTTGGTTGTTGTGTTGTGAATTTTATGTTGCAAATAAAAGCCTAATGAGCTTAGTGGAGTATTAGTAGTTGGAGGCTTGTTTTGGAAGATTATATAAATTAAATATGATGGTTATGCATGTATGGAAATATAAGGTTGTTAGTGTGAAGTTGTTAGTGCGTAAATTATTAAGTTGTTATTGTTTTTATTGGAGTTGGAAGGCTTTCAAGGAAGTAGTATACTGATTGAGTTGTGATAATGTATCTTGGATTGAATATGGAAATTGTTAGTATGGTTGTTGACATTATGTTGATAGTTTGGCCGGGTTGAATTCCCGGATTGTTGTTGATTAAAAATTGGCTAAGTTGAATTTTGGGGATGGTGTATTTACAGAGGAAGTGCTGCCGAAATTTCGGTAGACAAGTGTTATCTTAAGATTCAACTTCTAAATGCTCTAATCAATGTTTGGTAAATGTGACCAAATTGTAGATTTTGGCGGATTTCCAACTTGAATTTGGAATAGCATAAGGAGCGGAAAAAGGTATGTAAGGCTTTACTCTTTCTTCTTTGGAATGTCTTAGGCATACTAGGTTGGATACGAGCCTCGGGGACAACTCCATTCTCCGGAATCCGCGCCTAAAGTTACCCCTTTTTCATTCAGTAGAATTGAATTAGATATTCATGAATAGTTGGGAGAATTGCCTAGATATCTAGAACTTGTGCAAATGAGACCCGACTGCCTTAAAACTCTCACAAGTGACGTCATGAAATGTAATGTACGTAAATTGTGTACGCCGCCTCACTCGGCCCGAGGTGGGCCCATTGTTCCCGGATTTTCCTTATTGTCCCGTATGACTTATTTTGAAGTAGAATCCAAAGGAAACTTTTGATCCTTGTTCCGTTTATCAAACGTTAAGTACTGTAACTATTCTAATGGAAATATGTCTATGATGACAATGATAACGATGATGCTAAGAAAGAGAATATGTCTATGATAAGTATGACAAGAATGATTCCATAACTAAGAGTCTTAAGCCAAGGATTCAATATGAGTATGAAAGTGTTAAACTAGTTCTTGATCTATAGTTCTATTCCTTAGTTATGACATTATTTTTCTAAATATTACAAAGCATATGAATTGACGTCTATGATGCCCATGATTCCATTCTATGTTTCTTTTAATGCTCTTCTCCGTTGATAGTCTCGCCTTAAAATACTCGTTCCTTCGAGGTGAGACAAAGCGATCATGGTTATTCCATAATGTAATCGGAGGTCACCGACCTTACGTCACTCCGATGGATACATAATTTTCTTAGGGTTCTCCTGCATGCTTATATGACATATGTATACGAGATATGTATATGTATATGGGGAAGGGGAAGGGACACATGTTTCATTGCCACCTGGTCAGCTGGCGTTATCATCCCGGATGCGGGATGCCCGGACGCGGGATATATGGGCGAGCCGACGTATTTCGATGCTATGTGGGCGAGCCGACATTGTTCGGTGCTACGATATAGCATGCTATGATATCACACGATATGATATGATATGACATGATATGATATGATATGATACGATATGATATGATATGATATGATAAGACATGACATGATATAAGTTCTATTTTCTATGTCTATGAAAAAGAAATGTTTTTTTTAAAAGGGAAAGACAAGCATGCATGGTATCCGGCCTGAAAGGGTATTCCTATGTACAGGTTACTTTCTTGTCTCACTATATGTCCTATGATCCCATGATATGGTTAATCATACCTTATGTTTCCGTTTGTATTATCTTCCACGCCTTACATACTCGATACACTATTCGTACTGACGTCCCTTCTTGTGGACGCTGCGTTTCATGCAGCGCAGGTCAGCAGGTAGACAGATTTGACTCCTAGGAGCTTCGTCAGCAGTATCGTAGCAGCGCTCCAGTTGTTCCGGAGCCTCAGTTCCTTGGTACTATTTTTGTGTATATATTCGGGCACGGCAGAACCCGACCCTTTCTATGTATATGTGTGCTATGTTTAGAGGCTCGTAGACAGATATGTACAGTCAGATGCTTTGTACTTTTGTTCGTTTTGGGGTTGTATAACATGCTAGCAGATTTTATTAGCACCTGATTATGGTTATGCTATTAATGATAGGAATAAGTAAAGAAACAACGGTATTACCAATCTGGCACACTTAGTAATAAGAATGAGATACGAGTTTCGGGGTGCTCGGTACAAGTATCGGGTATCCGTCGCGGCCCCTAGTTGGGTCGTGACTAAAATTAGTGTGAATCATCTCGAATGTAGATTTATGAGCTCAGGCGGATAAGCGTAGCTAATAGGAAGTCGAACAGGTATGTTAAGGCTCGTCCCTTTCTTTCAAAGGCATGATTTCTATAGTATGATTCAATAAGCGTTTCCATAACCTCCTTGATTTCAAAAGCTAGAGGTTTATGACTCTTAAAGCTTTTTATGATATGAAAAATGAGAATGTTTTTATGAGAAGTACGTTGGGGATGATTTTATGCTTAAAGGCCTCAAGTATGATTTCAACGATGATTGGAAAATGTTAAGCTATTTCATGATTTTCTCGATTTATTTCATTGTTGTTGATCTCACCTTATAAATTGTTCCTCCAAGGTGGGATAGAGCGATAGTTGTTTTTGAACTCCTATGTATGCCATGAGTATAATATATGCATATGGCTATTTTGTGACATTACAGAGTTCTAATATTTCATTTTGATTATGCACTACACTCATTTTGACTCTTCATGCATATATAAAGCACAGTTGACTGGGGGTAACGTTGTGACCTTTGTTGTATATATAAGGTATAGTTGACAGGGGGTGACGCTGTGACCTTTGTTGTATATATAAGGCACAGTTGACAGGGGGGTGAAACTGTGACCTTTGTTGTGTGTATATATGGCACAGTTGACAGGGGGGTGACGCTGTGGCCTTGTTGTGATGCACATGTATCGCACAGTTGACACGGGGTGACGCTGTGGCCTTTGTTGTGATGTGTATATGTATGGCACAGTTAACAGGGGGCGACGCTGTGGCCTTTGTTGTGATGTGTATATGTATGGCACAGTTTACAGGGGGTGACGTTGTGGCCTTTGTTGTGATATTTCTATAGATATATGTGTCTCTTTGATATAGCTGTATTGCTGCATTTATTTTGCCCATTCAATTACATGTCTCAAATGTCTTCCAGGATTTTATGTATATGTTGATTTCATGCCTTACATACTCAGTACACTATTCGTACAGACCCTTTTTCTTCGCGGGCTGCGTTTCATGCCCGCACGTACAGACGCTCAGCTTGGTTATCCTCCGGCTAAGGATTTCTGCCTAGCTGCTTGGAGAGCTCTATTGTTTCGGAGCTTGAGCTATTTTGGTACAGATCCTTTTTTTACATAGACTTTGTTATACTTTTAGAGGTCTGTAGACATGTGTGCGTTGTATATATATGGTTTAGTCAGCTATACAGATATAGTTCGTTTTGGATATTCTCATGTATAGTGGCAGCCTTGTTGGCTTGCGTATTTTGTTTTGTTTGGTTAGCCGTGACTCCTCGGGAGACAGGTACATTATGATATATAGCATTTTGAGTCTATAGCATGCTTCTACAGATTTCCACATTGTCATTAGCATCAATCTGATTATCCCTAACAGGTTCGTATACGAGTGTCCAACTCAGGCACTAGTCATGGCCCATCGGTTTGAGTCGTGACAAAAATGGTATAAGAGCGGTTCATCCTCAGAGTGTCTACAGACCATGTCTAGTAGAGTCTTGTTTATCGGTGTGTTATGCACCATATCTATAAACAGGAAGCTACAGGACATTTAGGATGCTATCTTTCCTTCTTACTGTAGATCGTGCGATAGAGCTATGTTATTAGGATAATCCCCTCTAACGAATTGTGGTGTTTTCAGCTATGCCTCTAAAGAAGGCGACAGCTGCCCAGAAGGGCAAATCAGTAGCAGGGGATACTAGTCGGACTCGGAGAGTTACTAGGGCCCATGCCCAATTGATGCCTGAGACGGTACTCCAGTCAGCGAGCTCTGCTATATCGCCACCTCCAGAGAATTTTGGAGCCGCAGCAGCTCCGGTTCAAGGGGCAGCGCCACCACCAGCTCCCGAGGCCCTAGCACTTTAGCCCCCAGCTCCTCAGCCAAGGGCAGAGGATAGGGCCATGAGAGATGCAGTTCAGTTACTAACCAGATTAGTGGCAGGGCAGGGTCGCAGGCATGGATTAGGAGTTGACCATGCAGATAGATCTGATAGTTTGAGGGTTCGTGACTTTTTAAATTGTAATCCCCCAGAGTTTTTCGGGTCCAAGCCCGAGGATGATCCACAGGAGTTTATTCAGTAGATGCAGTGTACATTGAGGATAATGAAGGCTTCTGAGACTGAGTCTGTTGAGTTGGCCTCGTATCGATTGCGGGATGTAGCTGTTAATTGGTATGAGTCTTGGGAGTTATCTATGGGCGAGGGTTCTCCTCCAGCAGTATGGGATGAGTTTGTGGAGGCGTTCATGGGCCACTTCCTGCCACCAGAGATGAGGCGAGCTAGAGTTGATAGATTCTTACATTTGAGGCAGGATGGTAGGAGTGTTCGAGAGTATAGTCTTGAGTTTGATTCACTGGCTAGATATGCGCCAACTATTGTAGCTGACATGGCGGATAGGGTGCATTGTTATGTGAGGGGACTAGACCGTTTTCTGATTGACAGTTATATGGCAGTGGCTCTTCAGCCAGGTATGGATATTGATCGGGTGCAGGCATACGCACAGGGGGTAGAGGATCGACGCAGGGGACGTCAGCCAGATACAGACCATGACAGAGACCAGCATAAGAAGGCTAGATCAACGGGTTATTCTGGTGGGTTTCGAGGCGGGCAGCCTCAGTAGCATGTTAGATATTCTTCCCAGCCAGCGCGGAGTGCACCTCTACGGTTCCCGGGTAGGGGATTCGACCGCGTAAGGTATTCATGAGCCAGTCAGAGCTCCAGGGCTTCAAGTTCACAAATGAGCAGGGGTTCGAGTCGGTCGAGGCCACCTTTGCCTCGGTGCTCTCGGTGTAGTAGGCCCCATATCGAGGAATGTCTTTGGGCTAAAAGTTCTTGTTTTTCTTGCAGCCGTCAGGGCCATGTGATGAGAAATTGTCCTTATGGAGGCGGTGCAGGTGGTGTGGCTCAGCCTACTGGGTCGGTTGCTGGTTCATCTTCTTCTGTAGCCATATGCCCTACGGGGCAGGGTATTCAGATACCAGCAGGCCGTGGTAGAGGTTGTGGCGGAGGTTCCAGTTCAAGCGGTCCCTCAAACTGCATATATGCTTTGGGTAGTAGGCAGGATCAGGAGGCGTCACCGAATATGGTTACAGGTATATTATCGATTTTCTCCCGGGACATATATGCATTGATAGATCCAGGTTCCACATTATCATATATATCTACCTTTGTTGCTAGTAGAATCAGAATAGAACCTGAGGTGATAGAACCATTTGAAGTAGCTACATCGGTATGAGATTTTGTCATAGCTAGGCTAGTATATAGAAATTGCTCGGTGGGTATAAATAGTCGTCATACAATAGCAGACCTGATAGAGTTAGACATGACTGAGTTTGATATTATTATAGGTATAGATTGGCTGGCTTCTTGCTATGCTAATGTTCACTGCGGAGAAAAGATAGTTTGGTTTCAGTTTCCGGGAGAGCCGATTATAAAGTGGAGAGGGAATACAGCATCGCCGAGGGGTAAGTTTATTTCATACCTCGAGGCAAGGAAGATGGTTAGGAAAGGCTATATTTATCATCTGACTCGAGTGCATGATATGAAAGCAGAGGTACCGGCTCTTCAGTCAGTCCCGGTAGTTAATGAATTCCAGATGTATTCCCCGAGGAGATTCCAGGTCTCCCTCCAGAACGGGAGATAGAGTTCACTATAGATGTATTGCCGGATACTCAGCCTATATCTATTCCTCCTTATAGGGTGGCACCTGCAGAGCTGAAGGAAATAAAGGAGAAACTTAGAGACTTGTTAGAAAAAGGCTTCATCAGGCCCAGTACATCACCTTGGGGAGCACCGGTACTATTTGTGAGGAAGAAAGATGGATCGTTGCGGATGTGGATTGATTACAGGTAGCTGAATAAAGTAACGATAAAGAACAGGTATCCCCTCCCCAGGATTGATGATCTATTTGACTAGTTGCAGGATGCTAGGTGTTTTTCAAATATAGACTTGCGGTCAAGTTATCATTAGGTGCGGGTAAAAAAGGCAGATAACCCGAAGACGACATTCAGGACCCGATACGAGCATTACAAGTTTAGAGTGATGTCTTTCGAGCTGACCAATGCTCCAGCGGTGTTTATGGATTTGATGAATCGAGTATTCAAACCATTCCTAGACACGTTCGTTATTGTATTTATCGACGATATTCTGGTTTATTCACGTTCAGAAGAGGAGCATGCAGACCATTTGAGGACGGTTCTTAGGGTACTCCAGCACCAGAAGTTGTATGCTAAATTTTCTAAGTGTGAATTCTGGTTGACTTCAGTAGCATTCTTGGGACATATTTTTGGAGCTGACGGTATCCGGGTAGATACGTAGAAGGTTGAGACGGTAAAGATTTGGACCAGACCTACGACACCTATTGAGGTACGTAGTTTTCTGGAGCTTGCAGGATATTACAGGAGATTCGTAAAAAAGTTTGCCTCGATTTCAGCGCCTTTAACAAGGCTAACTCAGAAGGCAGCTAAATTCCAGTGGACTGACGCTTGTGAGCAAAACTTCCAATTGCTGAAAGATAAGTTGACGACGGCCCCAGTTCTTGCTCTCCCGGAGGGACCAGATGGCTATGTTATCTATTGTGATGCTTCAGATGTTGGACTAGGCTGCGTATTGATGCAGCATGGCAGGGTTATAGCCTATGCCTCCAGACAGCTCAAAAAGCACGTGAAAAATTATCCTACTCATGATCTGGAGTTGGCGGCAGTGATACATACCTTGAAGATATGAAGACATTATTTATATGGCGTTCATGTTGATATCTTTACGTATCACAAGAGTCTCCAATATATCTTTAAGCAGAAATAGCTGAATTTACGACAGAGACGGTGGCTAGAGTTATTAAAGGATTATGATGTTGACATTCTATACCATCCGGGGAAAGCAAATGTTGTAGCAGATGCTCTTAGCTGTAAATCTATGGGCAGCTTAACGGATGTGCAGCCAGAAAGGAAGGAGATGGTTCGTGAGATTTATCAGCTAGCTAGCCTTGGGGTCCGTTTGGTTGATTCTGGAAATAGTGGAGTTTCTGTTCGAGAAGTTGCTGAGTCCTCTATTATAGAAGAGGTAAAGAGACGTCAGTACGAAGACCCTGTTTTGGCACAGTATAGAGATACGGCTCTTCAAAAGGAGAAGACCCTATTCGAGATTACATCTGACGGAGTGCTACGGTATAGAGGCAGATTATGCGTGCCTGATGTTGCCGGACTACGACGGCAGGTTATGGGAGAGGAACATTATGCCTGTTACTATGTTCATCCGGGGTCAACAAAGATGTATCATGACCTCAGATGCTTGTATGGGTAGGATGGCATGAAAAGGGACATAGCGGAATTTGTTGCTCAGTGCCCGAATTGTTAATAGGTTAAGGTCGAGCATCAGAAGCCTGGGGGATTATTGCAGGAGATAGAGATCCCAACTTGGAAATAGGAAGTGATTAATATGGACTTCATTACAGGTTTACCTCACACTCAGCGGAAGTATGACTCTTTATGGGTTATTGTAGATAACTGACAAAATCAACCCACTTTCTTCTAGTCAGGACTACTTATTCAGTTGAAAACTATGCAAGTTTATACATCATGGAAATAGTGAGACTTCATCGGGTTCCCACAACCATTATTTCAGACAGAGGAGCTCAGTTTACAACTAACTTCTGGAGATCATTTCAAAAGGGATTGGGGACACAGGTGAGTCTCAGCATAACATTACACCCTCAGACTGATGGACAGGCGGAGCGTACTATTCAGACGCTAGAAGATATGTTGCGAGCCTGTATTATTGACTTCAGAGGTAGATAGGATGATCATTTGCCACTGATTGAGTTTGCATATAATAATAGCTACCATTCTAGTATTCGGATGGCACTGTACGAGGCCTTATATGGAAGGAAGTACAGGTCACCTATCAGTTGGTTTGATGTTGGGGAGACGAAGTTGATAGGCCCAGACATGATTCAGCAAGTTGTTGATAAGGTGAAGCTTATTCAGAAGCAGTTATTGGCAGCCTAGAGTCGACAAAAGGCATATGCGGATAATCGACGTCGAGACTTAGAGTTTTTGGTTCGTGACTAGGTATTCCTGAAGGTATCACCCATGAAGGGTGTGATGAGATTTGGCAAAAAGGGGATGCTTAGCCCGAGATACATTAGGCCTTATCATATTATTCGTGAGGTAAGCAAGGTTGCCTATGAGTTGGACCTACCATCTGATTTGGAAGCGGTACATCCAGTATTTCATGTATCGATGCCTCTTAAATGCATTGGTGACCCTTCCAGATTATTTCATGTAGATGACGTCCAGGTGACAAAGGAGTTGTCTTATGAGGAGAGCCCCATAGCTATACTTGATCGCCAGGTTAGACGGTTACGTACTAAGGATGTAGCCTCTGTCAAAGTCCTGTGGAGTAATAATAATAGAGAAGAGATAACTTGGGAAGCTGAGCAGGACATGAAATCCAGATACCTGCATTTATTCCCACTCCCAGAGGACGTGTAGCCAGAGCCATCAGCGCCCTAAGGTACGTGAGGTGCTTTTAAAATAACTTCTGGGTTGTTGTGACAGGACAATAGTGGTGCAATTACAGGACGAATTTTGCGAAAGTTTTGTAGAAATCCCTAAGAGTTTAACATTCAAGGACGAATGTTCCTAAGGAGGAAGGAATGTTACACCTCGCAACATGGCACGTTGAGATTCGCTAGGTGGTAGTCGTACTATTGCGGACGCGGGGTTATAGTTAAGGATGTACGAGGTTATATATGTTCATCCTATGATTATCAGGGTTAACTTCATATAATAGGTCATGGAAGAGTTGGAGGACAAGTGCATCAGAGAGTTAAGGTAGGGCCCACACGCCAGGGTTTTATAAAGGACATATGAAAAGTAATATGAGTAGTACATGGGAAGTTGAGCAAGTCTTAAGAAGGACTCTTAGGCCAAATATGGGCATAAGCCCTCCAAGAGGAAAAGGTGAGGAGGTGTTTTCGGATGATCTGACTTGAAGAGGCCAAAACGCTGCTATAAGTTTGGAATTTGGAATAGCACTACGAATGAAAGTGGTAGATAATTGAATTAGCTTTCAAACCATAGTTCGTGGGCTCTCATACGATATTGGGATCACACGTTATGCGCATTTTAAGATCGGCTGTCAGGGCAGGAAATTAACCCTGCGCGAAAGCGCCAGAAGGTGGCGCGAACGCGCAGAGCAAGACCCTACAACTCAGCGCGAACACGCCACATGGCGGCGCGAACGCGCTGAGTAAATTTTAAGTCGGTCCAGGCAGAACCTGGACCGTTATAAAAATGGGGTTACCCCCCATTCCTCAGCCAAAAACACCCTAAATTCTCTGGAAATTTCCCAAACCTTCCCACACCCACTCTTAAGCCAAAACCAGGTATAATTCCCAAATTTGGGTCCGGGAAGCATATAGTTGTGGTTGCAAAATCATATAGCGGCGTGCTGTGGCCTATAGTTAAGGTAGAGAAGTGAAGATACCGCGATATGGATGGGAGAAAGGTATGGATCTTCTTCTATTAATGTTCATTTTGGTTCCTTTACGGAGGTAGGGATGTTAAATAGTTATAAAATGATTTTGTTGATAGAAATATGGGACAAACACCATATGGGGTGTTTATGAAGTATTTTAGGGTGTTGAGAATATTATGGTTGATGTTGATATTGTTATTGTTGTTTTTGGTTGTTGAATTGGGATTTCGGGCTAGGCAAATAAACAGGAGAGATGCTGCCCGATTTCTGGCAGGATATAAAATAGTTTAATTTGAAAATTTAGGAAAGTGTGTGATGATGAGTCTAACATTTGTGTGAATCCTCTCGAATGTAGATTTATGAGCTCGGGCGGATAAGCGTAGCTAATAGGAAGTCGAACAAGTATGTTAAAGCTCGTCCCTTTCTTTCAAAGGCATGATTTCTATGGTATGATTCCATAAGCATTTCCATGACCTCCTTGATTTCAAAAGCTAGAGGTTTATGACTCTTAAAGCTTCTTATGATGTGAAAAATGAGAATATTTTATGAGGATTATGTTGGGGATGATTTTATGCTTAAAGGCCTCAAGTATGATTTCAACGATGATAGGAAAATGTTAAGCTATTTCATAATTTTCTCGATTTATATCATTGTTGTTGATCTCACCTTATAAATTGTTCCTCCAAGGTGGGATAGAGCGATAGTTTTGATTAGAACTCCTATGCATGCCATGAGTATAATATATGCATATGGCTATTTTGTGACATTACAGAGTTCTAATATTTAATTTTGATTATGCACTACACTCATTTTCACTCTTCATGCATATATAAGGCACAATTGACAGGGGTGACGCTGTGACCTTTGTTGTATATATAAAGCACAGTTGACAGGGGGTGACGCTATGACCTATGTTGTATATATAAGGTACAGTTGACAGGGGGTGACGCTGTGACCTTTGTTGTGTGTATATATGGCACAGTTGACAGGGGGTGACGCTGTGGCCTTGTTGTGATGTATATGTATGCCACAGTTGACAGGGGGTGACGCTGTGGCCTTTGTTGTGATGTGTATATGTGTGGCACAGTTGACAGGGGGTGACGTTGTGGCCTTTGTTGTGATATTTCTATAGATATATGAGTTTCGTTGTTATAGCTATACTGCTGCATTTATTTTGCCCATTCATTGACATGTCTCAATTGTCTTTAAGGATTTTATGTATATGTTGATTTGTCCCCAGACCCTACGATGTGGGATTTCACTGGGTTGTTGTTGTTGTTGTTGTTGTTGTTATGAATATGTTGATTTCATGTCTTACATACTCAGTACACTATTCGTACTAACCCCCTTTCTTCGGGGCTGCGTTTCATGCCCGCAGGTACAAACGCTCAGCTTGGTTATCCTCCGGCTTAGGATTTCTGCCTAGCTGCTTGGAGAGCTTCATTGTTCCGGAGCTTGAGCTATTTTGGTACAGATCCTTTTTTTTACATAGAATTTGTTATACTCCTACAGGTCTGTAGACATGTGTGGGTTGTATATATATGGTTTAGTCAGCTATACAGATGTAGTTCGTTTTGGATATTCTCGTGTATAGTGGCAGCCTTGTCGGCTTGCGTATTTTGTTATGTTTGGTTAACCGTGACTCCTCAGGAGACAGGTCCATTATGATATATGGCATTTTGAGTCTACAACATGCTTCTACAGATTTCCACATTTTCATTAGTATCAATCTGATTATCTTTAACAGGTTCATATACGAGTGTCCAACTCGGGCACTAGTCATGCCCATCGGTTTGGGTCATGACAGCTTATTCACTGCATAACTCCTCATATACTAGGAGATATAACTCGCTAAATTTGGACTACAAATCCTGTTCGAAATTTGTGCAGTTTTTCCCAAAGCTTTGACAACTTACTTTCTTCAACCTTCTCTTATTACTTGTTAAAAGTCTTTTTTAGCCTTATAAGAGTTCCATGGCCTCTCCGGGCTCACTTTCACTTAGTAAGTATACTAATGATACTAATTTCTTCCAAGGTCATAACTTATATCCCACGTATGCTCATGATGTTAACCTACCATAAGCTCCTTATCCAAATATACACCAAGTACGGAACGTCCTTAGCTCCTGAGAGGGCGAGGTGTAACAGTTGCATCCCCTATAGATGAGATGTAATGTTATAGGTGTTAATATGATATACTTCTAATGGATTGTTGTATGGTATGAACTTAATCTCTAAATGATTTCCTAATATTTCCCAAATGTTAAAAAATATTTCCTCTTTATGATCTTCCCAAATATAAAAGAATTGAAATTAAGAATGATTAAATTGTGCCAGTAAACTCTTCTTATTCCTAAGTGAGTTTATTAAACAAGGGTTAATGATCCGAATACTTGTTACTAATTTATACTAAACCCTAATTCACCTTCCCAAGAAAAATAAAGTTTTATGGCTTAGGTTAATGTTTGCAACCATCAGCCAACTTGAACGAATAAGAAATAAGTAAACACTACTAAAAAAACGAGAAAAACCAACAACGAAAACCGACGGACTGCGTCGGTTTTTTCAATGAAACCGACGGGAGACCGACCCTTTACGATCCGTCGGTTTACATAGCCTTGCTTTTTGAAAACCGACGGACCACGTCGGTTTTTTCCAACGGACCACGTCGGTTTTTTCCGACGGACTGCGTCGGTTACGTGGTTCGTCGAGTTTTATACAATAATTTTTTTTTAAAAAAACTGACGGACTGAGTCGGTTTTTTTAATTTCTGATTTATTATGTTATATAAAAACAATATATATTTTATGGAAAAACCGACGCACGACGTCGGTTTTTTATTTAAATTTTTTTATTTTAAATACAAAACCGACACAGTGTGTTGGTTTTTTCATAAAATTTCAGAATTATTTTCCAGAAAACCGACGGACTGAGTCGGTTTTCTGGAAAATTTCCAAAATTAATTTCCAGAAAACCGACGGACTGCGTCGGATTTCTGGAAAATTTCCTGCATTCAATTCCTGCATTTTCTGCAGCCACACCTGCATAGAAACCAGTACCAAAAGCAACTCAAAATTAGCATTAAAATGCTCCAAATCAATTCTAAAAGAGCTACAACACATAAAATCACCATAAGTAATAATAAAATACATCAAACACTATCTAAACACATCAAATACGATCTAAATAGACCTTCAAAGTTCAGAAATATTTAAATGTCCAACCAAAAGTACCATTAACTAGTTTTAACACAATCTCTTTACTTCATAGTAACTCTTAGGTATGTCGAATTCCGGACTAACTAGTTCCCTAACAAGCTTAATCATTGAGTCCATAGCAGCTTCAGCAACAGTCCAAACATAATATTTCTGCTTAAACCCACGACTATATAAATGAACCCTAACTGCTTCCGGTTTCAAATACTTCATACACCGGCAATGAGAACAAGGACACCTAATTACCCCTTCGTTTTGAAAAGGGTGAAGTGTCATTGAATGTGTGATAAACCCATCAACACCTTCAACAAATTCATCATGTACACCCACACGATTACTATTATACATATTATACATCCACATACGATCCATCTACAAAAATATACCCACAAATTATTGAGGTTATAGACATATGTTATAACTTAAGAATTCTAACTTAAAATATAACTTAAGAAAACACAATCCCAACCACTTCTAACTTTGAATTCTCAATAACAATTCTAACTTTAATAATTTATAAATTCTAACTTTAATATAATTTTGAAAAGCACTATCCCAACCAATTCTAACTTTGAATTCTCAATAACAATTCTAACTTTAATAACTTATGGATTCTAACTTTAATTCTAAAAATTGAAAAGTAAATCTAGTCAAAATTGAAAAGTAAATCTAGTCAAATAAAGTCTACATTTTAGTTTTGAGGTTATAGAAATATTATAACTTAATAATTCTAACATAACTTAATAATTCTAACTTTGAAAAGCACAATTCCAACCAATTCTAAAAATTGAAAAGTAAATCTAGAGAAATAAAATCTTCATTTTAGTATTGAGGTTATAGAAATACTATAACTTAACAATTCTAACTTTGAAAAGCACAATCTCAACCAATTCTAATTTGGAATGATCAATAACAATTCTAATAACTTATGGAATTCTAACAAAAAGCACAATCCAACAAAAAAAAAACTAGTCAAATAATTAAAGTATACATTTTTGCACATATTCAACATCAATAATATTACAAAGAATGATAACTAAGCTAACACAAATACATTGACAAAGAACATGAAATATAGCACAATCTCAAGCCAAAAAAAAAAAAAATGACAACTAAACTAGTCAAATAAAGTTTACATTTTTTTTCACAAATTCAACATTAATAACATTGCAAATGATGTTTAACAAAGCTAAATATATTAGCATTAGGCCTAAAATCTACAAATAAAACTAAAATTGAAAGAATTTTAAAAGCCCTAATTTAAGAGAAACTAACCTCAATTAATTAACTTCAAAACGGGTCTGGGGTTGGTGGGGACGGGCTGCGCAGGCGGCGGCGCTGGGCCGCGGGGAAATGGGCGGTGGGGCTGGGCGGAGGGGAGGGGGGCGGCGGATAGCTAGGGTTTGAGGGGAACAGGAGTTTAATTGGGAAGAGGAGAAGAAATGGGTATGAAAACCCGTCTGGAATATTTTTAAAGAAAAATCGACGGACAAAACCGACCCTGTCCGTCGGTTTTTCCCGCACGTTTGACCAGATTTGGCATCGGTTTTTTTTGGCGGATATACATTTTCAAAATTCTGCCAAAAAAACCGACGTCGTCTGTCGGTTTTCTAATTAAAATAATTAAAAAAATTAGAAATGTAAAAAACTGACGCAGGGAATCGGTTTTCTGTCGGTTTTTTAAATTGACGCAGTGCGTCGGTTTTTTGTCCATCGATTTTTGGCAGTTTTTTAGTAGTGAAAAAACAACAAGCCATTATGCATATATTCAATGTTAAACACCCATTTACATAACATCCATCATTGGGTCCACAACCTTAGTATTAGAATTAGTTACTCATAGTATTTAATGTAAAACAAACCATTGAAAGATTCATTAAATCTTACAATAGTAATAAAGAAGATGAAAAGATGGAATCTTGTCATCAAAAGCTTCAAAAACAATAAACTATTCCATGCTATGGAATAATGAATCAAAATCTAAACATGGATGAACCACAGAACCTTACACAGACTATTTATAAAGGTCCAAAAATGAGGAAATAAGTATGACAAAAATGCCCCCGGCAAAGCCAAGTACGGACCGTACAACATAAGTACGAAAGTAACTTTTATAAGGTCACAAGTCTTCTTTTATGCCCAAGTATCCTTGGGAAGTACGGTCTATCCTTTCCTTTGTATTTTATTCCTCCAGTTGTATTCAGTGCTTTGGTCTTCAAAGGATGGTGTGAAGTACGGCCCTTAGAAATATTCTACGGTTTTTAAATCCTCAATATCAAGCATCCCAAAATCTTCGCATTCTGTTTCTTGCACCCTAGTCACAGTTGGGACATACCACCCATACATAATATGTATGGTCCGTAACTTCTTTTTTTTTTTGGAATTTTAGTGCAATTTCCATTTTTTTCGGTTTGGTCATCAATTACCTGAAACACAACAAAAAACACATCAAATATGATACAAACTCACTTAAAAACAAGTAAAACCTGTAGTCAAAAAGCATCAAATGTGCCTTAATCTATGACACGTCAAGAGGGCCATAGGTCTTATATTGAGGGATTCGAGGTGATGAAACAAGTTAGTGATAGCATGAGGAGGAGATTTGATGTAATAAAATTCCATGAAGTTTTATCATACTTTAGGTGACTAGTGCGAGTGGACGAACACAAATATTGAAAGTCATTAAGTATAGTTCATCACTCCTCGGTTAACGATTTGGGAAGATTTCAGTTTTAAGTTTGGGAACAAAAGCACAAAGTTGAGTATTCAGGAGCAACAAATTAGAATATGTCACTATAGACTTCTGAGGCGTACCATTTATTTTATAAGGATTCTGAATCAGTTCAAGTGATCATCAGGGACTTTTAGGGAATGGCTCATGCTGCATCAGGTCAGATCTATTCATTTATTGTCAGATTACTAGAAGATTTATGGCTATTCAAGTGACCCATATCTAAAGATTCGATGGATTTATGTTCAGGATAGAGGTATGGCAGGTTTATCGAGTGTTATTGGAGTTTACAAAGAGATTTGATATTTTGTTGAGGGCAGCTTATCGGTAAATTCAGATAGTCTATGCGGATACTTGGTGATTGTTGAGAAGGTTTTAAATGGATAAGGGACGTCTTTAGGATGAATCAGTTAAGGTTTACAGCTTTGGCACGACAAGATGATCAATGAGATGATGCACATAATACGTTATTTGAAGGATTAAAGAGGATTTGAGCGATGAGTGCTGACTCAGTAGTTTCAGCTCATCGAAATGAAACTAATAGATTTGGAATTTGCGTAATTGGCCTTGTAGAAGGTCAGTTTTTGGATGGAAATGCTAAGTATTGTGTCACACCCCAACCTTGGTAAGGCGTGACTGGCACTGGGCACCTTACGGGAGCCGAGCTAACCAAGCTGTAACTCACGTTTTCTGTATCTCAAAAGTCAACATAAGACCAAGGTACCATAAACCATAGGGGCACAAGCCGAAGAGATAACATACTTGTGTCGTCAAACTAATCTCGAGTGCATATGCCGGTAAGGCTATCCATAATAATGATACAACATAGTATAACTCGAGATGATTATAAGCCATCTAATTATGCATATCTGTCTACGAGCCTCTACAGGCGTACATAACATAAAGTGGCTGGAACAGGGCCCCGCCATACCCATGCAAATAAATATGCAGCCATGCTGACTCACAGGGCAACTCCAAATCAAGTGGAGTTCCACAACTCTGCATGCTGAGCTGGTATCCTTACCGAAACATTCATCAAGCTGTATCTCAAGACTTGCGGGCATGAAAACCAGCGCCTCCAGCAAAGGGATGTCAGTACGAGCAATGTACGGAGTATGCAAGGCGGAAAGTGCAACAAAATAGCCATATACTAAAGATGAGAAGAATAAAAATCAACCTCGCATTTTTGAACTACCGATGGAAATCTAGCATATGTATTCATACCACTTCATCTTCTTATAGTCTTTACTAGGTCTGTATACCCTACTATGGCCCTGGTTACCTTATCATCAAACGTTATCCGAACATGTGTTGCGGCGTGCAACTTGATCTATTTATGATACATATTTCTCTATACTCTTGCATGCTTAACTATATCTAGGTATAGTGTTGTGTCTCTATCTTACTAATCATCCTATATTAACTGCCCAACTGATCAGTGGTAACTGCCAGACCAGCTGCAGCCCGGTGGTAATAACTGTGTAACACCCGGTAAACTTGAACTAGGTGTGAATATGTAAAAATCTAGTGTTAAGATGATATTATATCTATATGAATCCATTCTTGATGAATTCGGGTGGACGATGGTCGTTTTGAAGTCAAACCAATAATTGAAGTTCTTAAGGGCTCTTAAATTCGCCTAAGTTTTGGTAGGTCTTTCTTCTGGGCGATTTTCATGAAAATGTGTCGCGAATTTGGAAAACCTTCCTTGATGAAAGTTTTATATCTTTGAAATATCTTTCCAATGGTAGCTCGCCTAGCCCAATAAAATTTATGTACAAGAAGTTATTTCCGTTTTAGTGAAGGGCGCAAAAGCTCAAAATTTCGCCCAAAGTACGCCAAGAAAGTACGGGACGTCCTTTTAGGCCATACTTCTTTCATTTCTACCAGAAAATTTGGTTTAAAATGGGTATGGTCTTATTTATTTCCCATTTTGTTTCATTCTCCCAAACCCTAAGGACGAAAATCATTCCTCCAAGTCTTCAAATCAAAGGTAAGGACTCCCTTAACATTACTAAACCATTATAACATCAAACCCATGATTCTTAACATGATTCTTGTGACCAAAACATCGGGTTTGCAGCATAATTCTTCCCAAAGTGATTCAAGCTAGGGTTTGGGTGTTCATCATTAGTAAAGTGAATTGTTCAACTTTGTTTAACGTATTAAGGTATGTCTCTTTAAAAAATAAAATCCTTTTTTGAATATAAAGGTAATTTATATGTCTCTTTTGCAAACTCTCTTGAAAGATTAGTTCTCTATAAAAGCATGTTTTGAATGATATGATGAATTGGTTTTACACTCTTGAAATCTATGACATGTTTTGATTAATGGTTAATGTGCATGAGGGGACAAGCCCACATTAAACCTTGATTGTATTATCCTCTATATACGTATATGAAATCATAATCGTTTTCTTTTATAAGAGATGATCAGTGATGATGGTTAATTATTGGTATTGATGATTTTACAAAGGAACTATGACAAAGGAATCTTGTTTAAAGAAGTGGAAACGTTTTCAAGATTATCTATGAAATTATGGATTTTCGTAATGGCATAATGAACTTTAATGATATTTGATGGTGTGACTACTTTGAGACAAATTGTGAATCGAATTCTATGCTATGAACTTTGTTGTTGTGTTTGGCCTAGCTACTCGGGAGGAAGGGTAGCCACTATGGATCCTAGTGTGGTAATTTCCTAGCCATTCGGGAGGAAGAGTGACTACTACTGGGTTCGCTACCCAGAGTGAAATTTATGCCTAGCTATTTGGGAGGAAGGATATTCACTGAGAATTACATATTCCGGTGTGGTGCGCTGTGTTGAGGGAACCTCTACCGTCATCCCTTCGATGTGATTGATTCTTGGGCCTGTATTGGCATGTGTGATATTCTTATTCTCTCATGGAACTGTTGTTGACAATCATGATCAATTTGAAAGGCATAATTGAAAGTTGTAACTTGACAAAAGGCTTTATAATCGGTTTTGATAATTCTTATTGGGATACACAAGCTGAATAAATGTGTTGTTATATTGATTAATGGCTTTGTAAACTGTTTCACAAATGATATTAAGAATCATAAAGTGGAATGACTGTTTTTATACTATCTTTTCAGAACTGATTTCTTTATGTATTATTATATTTTATTTTTATATTATTTGTTGTCCCCGAGGCACTCACTGAGTACGAAAGTACTCAGGCATACCATTGTTGTTTTTGATGGTATGTTAGGTAACGGAGAAGAGCAGGTTTGTGATACTCTCGACGCTTAGGAGAACTTGCTGCTGTTGTTGATTTGGTGAGCCCACATCCTTGTTCGTGGGACACTTCCTACTTCATTTATTATTCTATATTTTCGGGCTGCGTCCCGAAGATAGATGATTGTTGTGTCTCTTAGAAGCTCCATAGATAGTTGTAAGAATTGTGGGTATATTGTCAAAGTCTCGTATGACTTAATAGGTGTTTTCCACGTTTATGACTATTTACTTATATTTGTTATATCCCGTATTTTTGTACGTTGGATTATTCGTAAGCTAATCGATATAAGTTTAAGGACGAGATTATTTTTGGGATATGAGACAAGGACTTTTAATCCCGATTTTTAATATGGCACGACTTGCTTGTAAATTCCAATTAGTGTAGAAATATTAATGGAGATTAGGGAGTAATTAACTATGATTAGATTATTAAGTGGAGATTAGTGATTAATTAAGTTAGTCAATTAGACAATTAAGTGGGCCCCACCGAATTCTATAATAATAAAAAAGAAATATAATAAAATGAAATAAAGTGAATGATTCATTATGGTAGGGCACGTGTAGAATTTAGGGGTTGCATATAAATGGCCTTTGATGACTAAGGATTTACACTTCACCTTCTCATTTTGTTGAAAACAAATTCATAGTTTAGCCATGGCTGCTCACGGCCATGGCAATCCTCTTTAAAAAAAAAAAATTAATCCTAAGGTACTTTACACGTCCAAGGAGGTGGTAGCAACATAAGGAATTTAATTGAGAAAGAGGAAATAGTGCAATTGGTGCAAGTGAGTGTAGAATTTGCTCCAATTAAATTAAGGTAAGACCTTCTCTTTTTATGGTGTAATTGGATTAGATGATGTTGTAATCGAGAGATTAACTCTCATTAAGTGGAATTGGATGCAAGAAATTATATACGTTAACGTTAAGGTTCCGTTTGGACCGTGTTGGTGTTGTTCCAATTTAGCAACGATGGGTTAAATTTGATTAGTGTTGTCGTTATTGTTGTATGGCAATTGAAGATAATTTGTTCATGTTGAGGGGCTGGAAATTTAGTGATAAATATGTATAGGTGCTGCTATCCATGACAAAATTATACTCTTCTCCATGTGGTTGTAGTTTTGCGAAGTAAAGGTCGAAAATTATATTTTTGATGTTGTAGTCTTAGTGGGCTGTTTTGGATTGCTATTGAAATGGTATCGGAGTAATTTTCTTGTACATGGATGGTAGTTGGTTGTTGTTGTGTTGCTGTTAATGTGGCTCGTAAATTTAGAAGAAAACAAGTGCATAAGGTGTCGTATACGAAGCGTATAATGATCTGCTTATTGTATAACCTTAAATGGTAATGACATAAGTTGAAAAAGAATTAAGAGAGGTTATTTGGTTGCTATTGTTGTTGTTGGTATTGCTGTGCTAATCGGAGATTAATTGGAAGTTCGGGTTAGGCAAGATATATAGAGGAAATGTTGCCCGATTTCCGTCAAGTTCTTAACTAATAAAAATCCTAATCAAGAAGTATGAACTAAGAAATGATTCCTATAAGAGGTTGGTTGTAGATTTATAAGCTAGAAAGTTGTAGTTTACTAACAATAGTGTTACTTTCATATTAAATAGGCTAAAGAAGCGACGAAGCAAACTTAGTTACGGTTAATCTATAACAGGTATGTAAAGCTAACCCTTCTTTCTTTTTGGCATGATCCTTATGAAACAAACAGGCGACGAGCATATAACTCCAAAGAAGTTCGTATTCTTAGAGACAGTAGGATGGCTAATGTCTTTGATTTCCAGAACCTATTTCATTATGTTTTGATACGTGTCTATGATTCCTGAAGTTCTATTTGATATGATCCATAATGACATTCGAGGGGCATTTGACATAACTGTTGTCTTTGATACTCAAGTGTTAGTTTATTCTACTTATTCTATTGAGTATCAGATGATGATTTAGTTTGCATATGGTTGCTCGCTACTCTGCTCGTGCATACTGTTAATATATCTTTCACCGAGTCCCAGGCCAGGTATATTTTCGTGCACAGTTTCACTGCATTGTTCACCGAGTCCCTCACTAGAGGGTCGGGTACGGTATATATATATATATATATATATATATATATATATATATATATATATATATATATATATGATGTGATGATATGATGATATGATGATGTGATTATGGCGCCAAGGATGGCATGTGATGACTTTATTCACGGAGTCCCATAATGGGCCGGGTATGATATATGATAGTGATATGCATGATCTACATTTCATAAGGCAAGTGTATTGGTATTTTGAATATCATACTTGTCTCCTGTGATCTCTATTTCAGTCATGATCCTCTTTATTGTATTTCATGCTTTATATACTCAGTACATATCTCGTACTGACCCCCTTTCTCCGGGGGGCTGCGTTTCATGCCCGCAGGTACAGATACTTGATTTGGTGATCCTCCAGCTTAGGATTTCTACTCAGCTGTCTTGGAGAGCTCCATTGTTCCGGAGCCTAGACTTTTGGTACAAATCTTTTGATGTATATATATGTTTATCCAGGGGTACGGCGGGGCCCTGTCCCGTCATATTTTACTATCGATACTCTTAGAGGTCTGTAGACATATGTGTGGGATGTGTATAAGTTTTGTTCAGCTGTGTCTATACGATGTGCTATGGATATGTTCGCCTGTAGTGGCAGCCTTGTCGGCCTGCGTATGGTATTGATATGTAGTGGCAGCCTTGTCGGCTTGCGTATCATATTGACATGTAGTGGCAGCCTTGTCGGTTTGCGTATCATATTACGTTTTGATTAGTTGTGACTCCTCAATAGACAGGTTATCGGGTAATATATATATGATGACGTTATGAACCTTTGGAGTTCTTTTGCATGTTTCCATATTTTTCTTAGGTCCAGTTTGACTATATCTAACAGGTACGTATACGAGTGTCCAGCTCGGGCACTAGTCATGGCCCACGGGGCTGGGTCGTGACAAAAGTGGTATTAGAGCAGTTCATCCTCGGAGTGTCTACAGACCGTGTCTAGTAGAGTCTTGTTTATCGGTGTGTTGTGCATCACATCTATAAACAGGAAGCTACAAGACATTTAGGATGTCATCTTTCCTTCTGTCTTAGATCGTGTAATAGAGCCAGAACGTAGGAAAGATTGTTTCTGACCTCTTTTCCTATAGGTAGGTGCAGATTGGTGAGAGATGAAGAGGTCAGCTTCAGATAGTGGGGGTGCTAAGAAGGCCCCTAGAGTAAATTTAGGACCCCAGGCTCCAGGACCGAGTAGGAGGAGCCTCAGTTATTCTATCGAGACTGACCCCTCGGAGGACCCAGCGATAATTCCTCCAGAGTTTCTGATATCCAGGGAGACGGTCCCCGAGGCCGTACCAGTTGCTCATATGGCAGAGCACCACGTTAGACCGGCTACCCCGGTAAGTGTTACAGATTACTCCAGCCCCCTATCCTGGCCATCGGTAAACCAAGAGTTGCCCGATTATCTACATTCCTCGGACTCAGATGAGGAAGACGATGAAGGCCAGACAAGTAGATGGCGGGCAAATGATAACGAGGAGCACACTTCACCTTATGGATCACCAGATCAGACTAGAGACCGATCGACTACAGGTATATGAGGCCTTATTGAAATTTCCGGTGTATGTAAATTTGCTATAGATTATTAACTAATAGCGGCAAGCGGAAATCAAAGGGGCCGACAACCAAGTATTTATAAGTAACAGCGACGAAGGTGTTCCCATCACCATGGGAATTTTTAAATCTAGGATGGAAGGTAGTTATACATGCAGGTGAAAGTTGGATATCAAGGTTACATTTTGAGAATTTGTATATACAGAATGGAAAACTGGCCATCATCAAGGTAAGTTATTGTAAGTATAATAGGAAAATGGATTGAATGTGTATATATTGTTGACAAGTTCTGTAATAAGGTGCGCACAGAAGAAGCTAGGAATCAGTAACGGTAAGCAGAATACATGTCAGATACGGTATGAATGTTGCAGGTATGAAACCTGTAGTTAAAGATTAAAAGGGAAAGTAAACAGGAAAGTGTAACAGGTACAGTTCGAGTTGGACATACGAGGTAAGTTCATCATTTTCATACTGTTATTGATATGGGGAGCCCTATGCGGCTATGATATGATATACTATATACATATATATGTTGGCCCTGTGAGGCATTGTTGGTATTTCCTGCGTGCAGGTTTTGGGATAGTAAGAAATACAGAGGAAACTCTGCTAAAATTTTCCTAGAAATAAAAAGAGAATGAGATATAAGTTCGTAAAAAGTCTTGAAAGGTCATGTCAACAGTAATGGTAAGATTTGACTAAGTTGCAAGTACATCTGGCTTTGAGAAATAAAGTTAACGGTTGAATTGATAGTAATAGTAATTATGAGGTCGATATCGATATGGTAAATTTATCAGGTTGGATTAAAGTTTTAAGAGATACCCTCCATGTCATCCGTAAGAGGTATCATTCTTATTTGGGAAATTTTATTTCGAAGAAGCAAATATGAGCAGCAAGTTTGGAATTCATTTGAACGGACCAGAATACTTTCCAGCCACATTTTACCTTAGAAAAAGCTCATGTTGAAGAGAAAAAACGTCTAGAAATTAAGTTTCACTTTTATTTGAAGAGTACAAATCATACAGCAAGTAGTTTATGAACTAAATAGTTCGTTCATGACCCAAGAACAAATATGAAGGTAAACTATGTGAATCAAGCATTAGAAGTCCCGTGGTGCTTGTCGGATTCTAGTTCTTCTTCTTGTGGTGTTTTTGGAGGAGGCTTCATCGTGACGTAATCTTGGAGTTGGAGCGTTCTTGTGTTCTTGAGGTAACATTTCATCATATCTTTATGTCCTTGAGTTTATTAGTTCTTAATCAACTAATTGGAGATGGAATTTGTAGAAGGAAAACTCAAACTTGTGGGCTGTCTTAGATCATGTGTTCCATGTGTTGTTGATGAAGTGCTAGGATAATTTGGAAGGGCTTGTGACACTAAGGGATGATTTAGAAAAAGGTGGAAAATCTTAATAGAACGTTTTATTGAAGTATCAAGTGAACGGATAAGTAGGGATAAATTATGACGAATTTATAGTTAGAAGAAGTAATAGTATGATTGAGACAAGAGTACAGAGGAAGAAGAATTGTGACGAATATGAATGTATTGATAAGACAGCTTGTGAGGTATTAAGGATAAGATTGACCAGAAAGGGTAAAAGGTTAAGAAGTGTTACACTATAGGATTGATTACGAACAGGATATAATATGAATATAATAAGGATTGTTATGAAAACGAGTAAAGCCTAGCGAAGAAGTGACTAAAAGATATGATGTGATCTATGTGACTAAAGTATAGAGGCAAATGTGAAATGGAAAGGCAAGGTATAGAACGAATGAGAAACACTTATAAAGTTCTATAGGGAAAGTTCAGAATAAGGATTATGCGATAACGAAAATGAAAGCGAGCACAAGAAAAGAAGGAGCTAATTAAAAGAAGGAAATAAGAAGGAAGCGAGCGAGATAACAGTGCAGTAATAGGTTATGACATGTATAGCCGAGGACACGAGTAATATAAGTGACGGAACTGTGAAAGACCAAACTATAAAAAGACGAGCAACGAAGCAGAATGAGTGCCAGAAAATGACTGGGATGATAAGAACAAATAGGGATGAAGAAAATACACTTTGAATAAGAGAAAGGGATTATGCAGGAGTAGTGTTTTCCGAAGGATACAGGAGTAGCATAAGATTCCTCGTGCACAGAATAAAAGACGGACATAGACTGGAGAAATGAAAGGAATACTACAGAAAGTGTTATACCCCGTATTTTGCACGTCGAATTATTCGCAAGCTAATCGACATAAGTTAAGGACAGGATTATTTTTGGATATGAAATAGGAACCTTTAATTTTCAATTTTAATTAGTACCCAAATTGCTTATAAATTTTATTTAGTGTAGAAATATTATTGGAGATTAGGGACTAATTAATTATGATTAGATTATTAAGTAGGGATTAGTGATTAATTAAAATTAATTAAGTTAATTATAATTGGTGAGCCCCACCCGTAATTAATTTAAAAAAAATAAAAAATGAGTGATGCATTGTGGGCCACGTGTCAAAGGTATGGGCAGCCTATAAAGTTCATTTGATGACAAGGAAAATTTAATTTAGTCTTCACAAAGTAAATTCAAGCTTAATAAAAAAAAAAGAGAAAACATTTCCATGGCTGCTCTCAGCCAGCCATGGATGGAGCAAAAAAATAATTTTGTTGCTATTTTGGTTAAGTTTCAAGTAATTTGTAAGTTCAAGGAGGTGATAGCAACATTGGATATTGAATTGAGGAAGAAGAAATAGTGAAATTGGAGCAAATAAGTGTAGAAATTCCTCCGAGTAAATTAAGGTAAGATTTTCTCATTTTATGGTATAATTGTATTGATGATGTTGAAATGGAAAGATTAAAATTAGATTCGATGATATTGGAAGTAAGAAATTGCATGAATCCGTTGATATTAGGAGTTGTGGTTGTTATACGGAATTGTTGAGTTGAGAGGATTAAAAGTATGGTTCATGTTCGTATGTTGTTGTTCGTGTTGTTATCATGTTGTCGTTGATGTGGATTCAAAATTTGGAAGAAAGGAGTGTATAGCGTATCGTAAACAAAACATATGTTGGTTTGTTTAGTTTATAATCTTAAATGTTAATGATTTGGATTGGAAAGGGATTAAGAAAGGTTGTTGAATTGTTTATGGGTTGGATTGTAAGGATTCTAAATGAATATTGCTATTGCTGTCATTGTTGGTATTGCTGTGATAACAGGAGGTTAATTGGAAGTTCGGGTTAGGCGAGTATATAGGGGAAATGCTGCCCAATTTCCGTTAAGTTCTTAACTAATAAAACTCCTAATCAACAAAGTATGAATTGAAGAATGGTTCCTATAGGTAATTGGTTGCAGATTGATAAGCTAGAAAGTATAGTTTACTAACGATAGCGTTACTTTCATATTAAATAGGCTAAAGGGGTGACGAAGCGAACGAGATTACGATTAACCTTTAACAGGTATGTAAAGTTAACCCTTCTTTCTTTTTGGCATGATCTTTATGAAACGAATAGATGATGTGTATATGATTCCAAAGAACTTCCTATTCTTAGAGCCACTAGGATGGCTACTGTTCTGATTTCCAGAAGCTATTTTATTATATCTTGATACGTGTATACGATTCCAGAATTTCTATTTTGATATAATCCACTGTGACATTCGAAAGGTATTTGATATGACTATTGTCTTGATTTTCAAATGATAGTTCGTTTTGATTATTTCATTGAGTCTTTAACAATGATTTAACTTGCATATGGTTGCTCACTACTCTGCTCGTGCATGCCTCAATATATCTTTCACTGAGTCCCGGGCCAGGACACGTTTTCGTGCGCAGTTTCACTGCATTGTTCACCGAGTCCCTCTGTAACGACCCAACTCCGTAGGCCGCGACTAGTGTCCGTGCTGGACACCCAAACGTACCCAATAACCCAGACTAGCATATCAGCAGAATATTTTTAAATGTAAAAGTCAATTGGCGTTAGTAATCATCATAAATGAACCGACATAGTACATGGGAGCCGATAAGGCTGTCACAGATCATATCATCCCAAAACATATACAAAACCCACACAAGTATGTCTACAGACCTCTACAGATTATAACAGAATCATAAGACGGGACAGGGCCCCGTCATACCCCTGAATAGCATACATATATATAATAGCAGCAGACTGTACCAACATATAGGCTCTGGACAAAAGAGCACTCCCAAAATAGCAGAATAGATGTCCTAGGCAGGCGGGTCAGCAAATCTGTCGTCTGTACCTGCGCGGCATGAAAACGCAGCCCCCGAAGGAAGGGGGTCAGTACGAAATATGTACTGAGTATGTAAAGCACGGAACGTAGTAAACAAAGTCATAATCGAAGCAGAAGATACAGAAAATGAACTGAATATCCAGATTAGCAAAATGCTGATCATATAGCATAAATAGTATTCGCTGAAAGCATATGTCGTACATGGTCCCATTACGGAACAAGATCATAACCGAAACAGAACTTACAGAGAAGTGAGTGTAACATCCGAAGTATCAAATGCATATTTTCAAAACATGAGGAGTGTGTACAGAAACATATACCATATCATATCCGACCCCTGCCAAGGGACTCGGCAAACAGAACGTGGCCACCCCCCGATGCTGGTGCTACCACACATAAGGAGCAGAATAGGGGATAACCCCGTAACATAACATATCATATCAGATGGCCATATCAGATCATATCATATCAGAATGTGTGTACATGGCACAACATACTCCACAACCCATGTACATATATACCTGCCCCCTCACATCGAGGCACGGCGAAAAATGCAGTGGAATACGCTTGACAACATATCCTGGCCCGGGCTCAGTGGGGGAAACATTGAGGCATCCACGAATGGAGTAGTGAGAAACTAAATGCAATAAAAATACCATATATTTCCAGAGACTCAATGAGGCATATCGGATGACAAATCAAACCAATGAAACGGACAGAATCATAGTAAGGGTATGTCGTATGTCATAATGAGTTACGGAAGAATAATCCTTCTGGGATCATTTTCATATTCCAAAATAGTTTACCAGACTCGAGGGAATCATTAAAACAATTTTCCTTAGTAGTTAAAAGGATAGTTAAAACGTTTCATTTTATATTGTTCGAAAATAAGGCAATAGTACACTAAAAGGCAAAGCGGGAATAGTGGGAGACTAAATGAGACACAAAATATCATACCTTTACAGAGATTCAATAAAGTATTTAGAATAAATATCATTGGTAGTTAGAAGATTAGTTAAGGCGTTTCCTTTAGAACCGCTTGAAATTAAGTTATAAACACAAAAAGGGTAAAGTCGGAAATACTGGGCCGACCTCTGGACAACCGAAGCGGTGGGCTCAAATTACGTATATTAAGCTTATGGAGTCACCTACGGAGGTCCTAGGGACATTTCATAACTTTCTAGACAATTTGCGGAAGTTTACACAATTCTTTAACAAAGCATACTTATAGGGTTCAATTCCAGTGAATGAAGAAGGGACAATTTGAAACGCGGATTCCGAAAGACAGAATATTTCCCGAGGCTCGAATCTGATCCTAGTACATCTAGGACATGCCAAAAGAAGAATTGGGATAGCTTTACATACCTTTTATGCTTTTTACGCCTTTCCAAGTTCACTTCCCGTTTCGTCCAAAATCTACAAATGGTCACATTTACCAAATGTTAACCCTAAGACTTTAGGACTTAAATATCAAATCAACACTTTTCTACAGAAATTTGGGCAGCATTTCCCCTATACATATAGCATCCCCGAGAATTCAACTCGGCCAAAACAATCAACAACAACCCAATAACAACACTAACAACAAGAACAATAACTACAAGACACAATATGGCACAACTAGTTCCCTTTCTAACATAGTGCGATACTTCCATTTCAACTTCAAATTTCCAAACAAATCTCAAGGGTTTCACATTCATCATTAATCAAGATCATCACAATATAATTTGGAAGCATTTCATATCAATTCCACAAAATATTCACAAGATATACACAATATACAAGTTTTCCACCAAAGTCATAATTCCACCAAAACTTCTAATCTTTAACAAACATTTTCATAACATGTTTCTATCTTCCAACTTCATCAACAATCATCATAATTTACACCTTACGACTTCATGTCCACAATATCATAAAATCATATTAGAATGACATAACCTTTTACATTCCATTTCAATGCCAACTTAAATCATATTACCTTCCATTACATTATAAGGATCACAACAACACAACCAACATATTAAACAAAATTAATTCATTCCCATTCTAATCTCCATATACCACACGGCCAATACCTATATTTCCAACTTCAACCAAATTCATTCAACTTTCATTCTCAATATGAATTCCATCATACTCACAACTAGAATACAACATAAATTTAACTCACCATACGTATATAACATACATACACACACGGCTACATGCCAACTTACATACCCACATTGCAAACTTCCATATTTCCATACTTTCTACTCATTTCTACATACTACAACACAAACAAACCTTCATAACATAATAACATGGAATGAATTCTTACCTTTTTCTCCAATCTTCTTCACTTAACCAAAGTGCGGAAACGATGAAACGGATGAACCATCTTCCGAAATAATCATACCACGTTGTAGAGGGTACTTGAATTGGTAGGAATAGTACAAGAAAACAATTTTTGGAACAAGATTTAAGGTACTCAATTTCCATGGGTCTTGGCCGAAATGGCCCTTTGTTTTTGTTCTTCATCTTTTGTGTTTCTTGAAAATTCTAATGGATAAGTGATAATATATGGTCCCTTTCATCTATTTTAATACATGGAAAATTCATTAATTTTTTTGTGGGTTTGGGCCATGGATTTGGGCGGCCACCCTCTTAAACTTGGGCCTCATTTTTTTTTTCTTTTCATTTTTCTTGGGCCAAACCGGTTGGTCCCGAGTTGGGCATAGCACACTGACCTTTCGACCTTAAAACGTCCATATCTCCTTGTAACAACTTCACCTAGGAACCCACGACCTATGGTTGGAAAGCTAATTCAATTATCTATAACTTCTATCTCTTGGTATGTTTCCAAATTCCAAACTTATAATACTGTTTGTGCCCCTCCAAGTCAGGTCACCCGGAAACGTTTTCTTAAAAATATTCGTTTGGAGGGCTTCCACTTTGATTTGGCCCAAGGGTCCTTCATGAGTTGTGCTTAACTTTACATATGTGATTCACATAGCTTGTCACATGTTCCAAAAATAATCTTGACGTGTGGGCCCCACCTCAGCTTACAAATAATTCGACGTTAAAAAATACGGGATATAACACCCTCACTAGAGGGCCGGAATATGATGTATATATATATATATATATATATATATATATATATATATATATATATATATATATATGATGGCGTTATGATGTGTTTATGGCGCCAATGATGGTATGTGGCGACCTTATTCACCGAGTCCCATAATGGGCCGGGTATGACATATAATATTGACATGCATGATTTAGGTTTCAAAAGGGCAAGTGTTTTGGTATTCTGGATATTATACTTGCCTCCTGTACTCCCTATTTCAGTTATGATCCTTTTTACTGTATTTCATGCTTTATATACTCAGTACATATTCCGTACTAACCCCCTTTCTTCGGGGGGCTGTGTTTCATGCCCGCAGGTACAGATAGTCGGTTTGGTGACCCTTCAGCATAGGGCATCTACTCAGCTGTCTTGGAGAGCTCCGTTGTTCCGCAGTCTAGACTTTTGGTACAGATCTTATGATGTATATGTATATGTTTATCAAGGGGTACGGCGGGGCCCTGTCCCGTCATATTTTGCTATCGATACTCTTAGAGGTCTGTAGACATATGTGTGGGTTGTGTATAAGTTCTGTTCAGCTGTGTCTATACGATGTGCTATGATATGATGTCCGTCTGTAGTGGCAGCCTTGTCGGCTTGCATATGACATTGATATGTAGTGGAAGCCTTGTCGGCTTGCGTATCATTTCATGATTTGATTTGTTGTGACTCCGCAGGAGACAGTTTATCTGGATATATACATACAAGACAACGTTGTGAACCTTAGAGTTCTCTTGCAAGTTTCCATATTGTTCTTCGGTTTAGTTTGACTATATCTAACAGGTACGTATACAGGTGTCCAGGCCGGACACTAGTCATGGCCCACGGGGTTAGGTCGTGACAAAAGTGGTATCAGATCTGTTCATCCTCGGAGTGTCTACAGACCGTGTCTAGTAAGGTCTTGTTTATTGGTGTGTTGTGCACCACATCTATAAAGAGGAAGCTACAGGACATTTATGATGTTATCTTTCCTTCTTATCTTATATCGTGCGATAGAGCCCAGCCATAGGAAATGAAATTCTTTATACTAACCTTTGATTTCAACTGAAGAACGACATCGACAAAAGAAAGTGACTGATGATATTAGAAGCTACACAGTACACAGGTAAGCCACGGTGCAAAAGAGGCATGTCGGGTGAGATAAGAATATTGGAGTATGATTGACATGTAAAGTTGAAGAATGAAAGATGAGGTAGATAGGAAGGTATAACAGGACGGATCGTTAAAGGATCAGGTACGTCTCGAGGTGTGATATGTGAGGTAAGTTTCGACACCATTATACATTTTACTTGAAATTGGGAGCCCTCTGTGGCTATGACATGATATGATACATACGTATATATGTTGGCCCTCTGAGGCATTGTTGGTATTTCCTGCGTGCAGGTTTTGGGATAGTAAGAAGTACAGAGGAAACTCTGCCAAAATTTTTCTAGAAATAAAAAGAAAATGAGATATAGATTCGTAATATTCTCGAAGGGTCATGTCAATAGAAATGATAAGAGTCGACTAAGCGGTGAGTGTAGCTGACTTCGAGAAATAAGGCTAACTATTGAGTTGATAGTAATAGTAATTTAGGAACTAAATAATTCGTTCACGACTCAAGAACAAATCTGGAGGTAAACTATGTGAATCAAGCAATAGAAGTTTCATAGTGCTTGTCGGATTCTAGTTCTTCTTCTTGTGGTGGTTTTGGAGGATGCTTCATGGTGACATAATCTTGGAATTGGAGCATTCTTGTGTTCTTGAGGTAACATTTTATCATATCCTTGAGTTTATTAGTTTTTAATCAACAAATTGGAGATGGAATTTATGGAAGGAAAACTCAAACTTGTGAGCTGTCTTAGATCATGTGTTTCACGTGTTGTTGATGAGATGCTAGGATAATTTGGGAGGGCTTGCGACACTAAGAGATGGTTTAGAAAAGGTGGCAATTCTTAACAGAACGTTTTATTGAAGTACCGAGTGAACTGATAAGTAGGGATAAATTACGACGAGTTTACAGTTAAAAGGAGTGATAGTATGATTGAGATAAAAGTACGAAGGAGGAAGAATTATGACAAACTATGAAGGTATTGATAAGACAGCTTGTGAGATATTAAGGATAATATTGATCAGAAAGGGTGAAGGGTTAAATACGCCTACTCCACAGAGTGCAATTAAAACATAGTAAGAATCGTGAATAAGGTTAGGAAGTGTTACGTTATAGGATGGATTACGAACAGGATGTAATGTGAATACCATAAGGATTGTTATAGAAATGAGTAAAGCCTAGCAAGGAAGTAACTAAAGGATATGATGTGATCAGTGTGAAACGGAAAAGCAAATATAGAACAAAAAAAAACTTACAAAGTCCTATAGGGAAGTTCAGAATGGAGATCAAGTGGTAACGAAAGTGAAAGCGAGCACAGGAAGAGAAGGGGTTAATAGAAAGAAGAAGATAAGGAGAAAGCGAGTGGGATTACAGTGTAGCAATGTGTCATGACACGCATAGCTGAGAAAATAAGTAATATAAGCGACAGAATTGTGAAAGACCGAACTAAAGGAAGATGAGCAACGGGACAGAATGAATGCCAAAAATGACTGGTATGATAAGAACAAGTAGGGATGAACAGAATATACTTTGAAAATGAGAAAGGGGTTATGTAGAAGTAGTGTTTTCTGAAGGACACAGGAGTAGCATGAGATTCCTCGTACACAAAATAAAAGATGGACATAGACTGGAGAAACGAAAGGAATACAAAAGGAAGCACTCAAGACAGACGTAATTGATTGAGTATGAGTATAGGATAAAAGGGAAATATATAGCTACAAACTTAAGGTGTAGTACGACGAGAAGGTGGTAAGACAAGACCACTATTAAAATGAATTTGATATGATTTTGAGTAAGTCAGAAGTTAGCGTTGGGTTTACAACAAGGGTGAAAGAGCATGAGGCATAAAGAAGTACTACGTGTATGTGACTTTACCTCGGAAATAGTGAAATCCTTAAAGGACAAGGATTGTGGATTTGCGAAACAACTGACGTATTATGAATTTATTAGAAGAAACTGATGATATCTGTTGGGATAAAGATAGTGTTATGGGAAAGCTTGGGACACTTATCATCAGAATATAAGTGCTACCTAATTGAGAATTTGAAACGACTATAAGCATTAGCTAATTACTGATCGGAATAAATGGAATGTGGCTTTGGATAAATCGTTACATTAATTATATTACTCGAGTTTCAATTGAGATTCCTTGCTAAAACAAGTTAATAAGCTCTGATAGCCAGCAATGAATGGATAGAAGTCAGGATGGTATTTGAAACAGTGCTGCGAATTATTTGTAAGATCTTGAAGGATATGACATTAATAAGTGGGTGCTTATGAAAAGAAAGAATACGACAAGGGCATGGAAACGAGTAGGCTAAGATGTTGGCAATAGAGTTGGTTGCTGATGATATTGTGAATTACAAGTAGCAAAGGAGAAGGGACAGAAAATCTCCTATAATAGGATATGAGAAAATCAAAGGGGGAATCGAGGGAAAGGAGTATGACAAGATAGGCTACGAGCGAGTTTTAGTACAGATGAGATGTGTAAAGCAGAATGAACCAGGAGAAGGAAAGACTATGACTAAGATTTGATCTATTTTATACAAATGGTACAAGAATAGTTATACAACCTACGAATATTTGTACGTTAAGAATGAGACCAAGTGAGTACTTAATAAGAAGAGTATATTTTGGATACATTAAGGAAAGGTGTAAGATAGTTTGAATCAAAGTACCGAGATGGGATTAGTACTAGGGGCAAAAGCCATAGATGAGCCTCGACATCAATTGAAAGATATAAGGAAAGAATGTAAGGTCTGCATAAGGACTAGTGAGACGACGCTAAGGTATTTTCGGGCTGATTTGAGCATTTACGCATATTTTGACGCGTAATAAGAGAACTAAAGACAAAATCTGAGTAAAGGGGCAATAGAATATGCCTAAAGTGTTACAAGTTGGATTAAGGGAAATTGTGAAACTGTTTAACCGAGACGGTCAGAACAAACGAGTTACTGGTTACTGGGTGATGGTGAATTTATATGTCAAATCAAGAGAAATTCTGTCGGAGTTATACCGGTTGATAATAACCAAATCACAGAGCGGCTACGTAGAGTTATTATAAGAAGAAGCTCCAGCACTACTTGATAGCCAACTCTAAGGATTGAGATCAAGAGCTAGAAGCAAAGTGACAGTTAAATCTTTTAAAAAGAAAGTCGAGAAGTGATACATAATGCTGAGGATTCCAGGGTATGGGCATTAACAACACAATAATAGAAGGTTGTTGAAATGAAATAAAATTATACCTTGAGAAATTTTTTTTTGTTCGTAAAGTCAGCGAAGGGTTTACAGGTTACCAGAGGCATGAAATACTCCAAGGATTATAAATTTTAATAAATCGATGAGGAAGGTCTGCGCATTATAAACTCTTATTTAAAGAGGTAAGATGAAGTGAACGATACATCTTAAGGGAGTAACTATAGCAGAAGAAAGAGTCGAGTTATGACTAAGTGCAGCCGTCGACCAACTGCGAAATGAGGAGGAGAGTAAGAACAACGATGCAGAATTATCATCTCGAGAAGCAATAGAAAGAGGGAATATCACGAGAATGGTTACTCAGAGATCTGGAATGCGTTATAATATATTGAACGGAATCGACTAACGAAAGAGGCATGTGAAGGGCATAATTCAATAAAAGGACATTTAAGAAAATATTGTGAGGGCAGGACTAGTTTAACATTCGAGGACGAATGTTCCAAAGGGGGGAAGGATGTTATACCCCGTATTTTGCACGTCAGATTATTCGCAAGCTAATCGACATAAGTTAAGGACGGGATTATTTTTGGATGTGAAATAGGAACCTTTAATTTTCAATTTTAATTAGTACCCAAATTGCTTATAAATTTTATTTAGTGTAGAAATATTATTGGAGATTAGGGACTAATTAATTATGATTATATTATTAAGTACAGATTAGTGATTAATTAAAATTAATTAAGTTAATTATAATTGGTGAGCCCCACCCGTAATTAATTTAAAAAAAAAATGGGTGATGCATTGTGGGGAACGTGTCAAAGGTATGGGCAGCCTATAAAGTTCATTTGATGACAAGGAAAATTTCATTTCATCTTCACAAAGTAAATTGAAGCTTAAGAAAAACAAAAAGAGAAAACATTTCCATGGCTGCTCTCGGCCAGCCATGGATGGAGGAAAAAAATAATTTTGTTGCTATTTTGGTTAAGTTTTAAGTAATTTGCAAGTTCAAGGAGGTGATAGCAACATTGGATATAGAATTGAGGAAGAAGAAATAGTGAAATTGGAGCAAAGAAGTGTATAAATTCCTCTGAGTAAATTAAGGTAAGATTTTCTCATTTTATGGTATAATTGTATTGATGATGTTGAAATGGAAAGATTAAAATTAGATTCGATGAAATTGGAAGTAGGAAATTGCATGAATCCGTTGATACTAATAGTTTTGGTTGTTATACGGAATTGTTGAGTTGAGTGGATTAAAAGTATGGTTCATGTTCGTATGTTGTTGTTCGTGTTGTTGTCGTGTTGTCGTTGATGTGGATTCTAAATTTGGAAGAAAGGAGTGTATAGCGTATCGTATACAAAACATATGTTGGTTTGTTTAGTGTATAATCTTAAATGTTAATGATTTGGATTGGAAAGGGATTAAGAAAGGTTGTTGAATTGTAAGGATTCTATAAGAATATTGCTATTGCTGTCATTATTGGTATTGCTGTGATAACAGGAGGTTAATTGGAAGTTCGGGTTAGGCGAGTATATAGGGGAAATGCTGCCCGATTTCCGTTAAGTTCTTAACTAATAAAAATCCTAATCAAGAAAGTATGAATTGAAGAATGGTTCCTATAGGTAATTGGTTGCAGATTGATAAGCTAGAAAGTATAGTTTACTAACGATAGCGTTACTTTCATATTAAATAGGCTAAAGGGGCGACGAAGTGAACGAGATTACGATTAACCTTTCTTTTTGGCATGATCTTTATGAAACGAATAGACGATGTGTATATGATTCCAAAGAAGTTCCTATTCTTAGATCCACTAGGATGGCTACTGTTCTTGATTTCCAGAAGCTATTTTATTATATCTTGATACGTGTATACGATTCCAGAAGTTCTATTTTGATATAATCCACTGTGACATTCGAAAGGTATTTGATATGACTATTGTCTTGATTTTCAAATGATAGTTCGTTTTGATTATTCCATTGAGTCTTTAATAATGTTTTAACTTGCATATGGTTGCTCACTACTCTGCTCGTGCATGCCTCAATATATCTTTCACTGAGTCCCGGGCCAGGATACGTTTTCGTGCGCAGTTTCACTGCATTGTTCACCGAGTCCCTCACTAGAGGGCCGGAATATGATATATATGTATATATATATATATATATATATATATATATATATATATAATGGCGTTATGATGTGTTTATGGCGCCAAGGATGGTATGTGGCGACCTTATTCACCGAGTCCCATAATAGGCCGGGTATGACATATAATATTGACATGCATGATTTATGTTTCAAAAGGGCAAGTGTTTTGGTATTCTTGATATTATACTTGTCTCCTGTACTCCCTATTTCAGTTATGATCCTTTTTACTGTATTTCATGCTTTATATACTCAATACATATTCCGTACTGACCCCCTTTCTTCGGGGGGCTGCGTTTCATGCCCGCGGGTACAGATAGTCGGTTTGGTGACCCTTCAGCATAGGGCTTCTACTCAGCTGTCTTGGAGAGCTCCGTTGTTCCGGAGTCTAGACCTTTAGTACAGATCTTATGATGTATATGTATATGTTTATCAAGGGGTACGGCGGGGCCCTGTCCCGTCATATTTCGCTATCGATACTCTTAGAGGTCTGTAGACATATGTGTGGGTTGTGTATAAGTTCTGTTCAGCTGTGTTTATACGATGTGCTATGATATGATGTCTGTCTGTAGTGGCAGCCTTGTCGGCTTGCATATGACATTGATATGTAGTGGCAGCCTTGTCGGCTTGCGTATCATTTCATGATTTGATTTGTTGTGACTCCGCAGGAGACAGTTTATCTGGATATATACATACATGACAACGTTTTGAACCTTAGAGTTCTCTTGCAAGTTTCCATATTGTTCTTCGGTTTAGTTTGACGATATCTAACAGGTACGTATACGGGTGTCCAAGTCGGACACTAGTCATGGCCCACGGGGTTGGGTCGTGACAGAAAGCACCCAAGATAGACGTAATTAATTGAGTACGAATATAAAATAAAAAGGAAAATATATAGCTACGAACTTAAAGGTGTAGTACGATGACAAGGTGATAAGATAAGACCATCATTAAGACGAATTTGATATGATTTTGAGTAAGTTAGAAGTCAGTGTTGGGTACACAACAAGGGTGAAAGAGCATAAGGCATAAAGGAGTACTGCGTATATATGACTTCACCTCAGAAATAGTTAAATCCTTAAAGGACAAGGATTGTGGATTTAAGAAACAACGGAGGTATTGTAAATTTATTAGAGGAAACAGATTATATCCGTTAGGATAAAGATACCGTTATAAGAGACCTTTGGACACTTATCATCAGAATATAAGTGCTACCTAATTGAGAATTTGGAATGACTACAGGTACTATATATCGAAAGGTTCTCGTCACTTCCTGATTTTGATTAAGGTTTCATACATGGATAATCAAAGTTATAAATTATAAAGAAAGACATGAGTATGGTACAGTATACCAAGTGAATTGGAAAAAGGATCGGGTGAATTTGATATTGGAAATAGGGACATAGAGCAGCTATGTAAAGTTTTCATATGAGGGAACCCCAGCGCTATTTGATAGCCAACTCTAAAGATCGAGATTAAGAGCTAAAAGCAAAGTGACAGTTAAAATCGTTTAATAAGAAAGTCGAGAAGTGATACATGATGCTGAAGATTCCAGGATGTGGACTGTAACGGCAGAGCAATGTAAGGTTATTGAAGTAAAATAATGTTACACCTTGGGAAATTTCTTTTTATTCGTAGAGTCTGCGATGGGTCTACAGGTTACCAGAGGCATGAAATACTCCAAGGATTGTAAAGTCTAATAAATTGACGAGGAACGCCTACGCGTTATAAAACTTTATTTAAGGATGAAGAGGTAAGATGAAATGAACGATACGTCTTAATGGAGTAACTATAGAAGAAGAAAGAATCGAGTTGTGACTAAGTGCACCAGGAAGAGAGTAAGATTTCAGCAGAAGAGCTCATAATACAACTGTCAACCAACTGTGAAATAAGAAGGAGGGTAAAGACAACGACGTGGAATTATTACCTCGAGAAACAACAGAAAGAGGAAATATTACGGAAATGGTTACTTAGAAATCTGGAATGCGTTATAATAAATTGAAGAGAATCGACCAACGAAAGAGGCATGTGAAGGGCATAATTCAATAAAGAACATTTGAGGAAATATTGGGAGTGCAGGACTAGTTTAACATTCGAGGACGAATGTTCCAAAGGGGGAAAGGTCAAGGATTGTAAAGTCTAATAAATTGACGAGGAACGCCTACGCGTTATAAAACTTTATTTAAGGATGAAGAGGTAAGATGAAATGAACGATACGTCTTAAGGGAGTAACTATAGAAGAAGAAAGAATCGAGTTGTGACTAAGTGCACCAGGAAGAGAGAAAGATTTCAACAGAAGAGCTCGTAATACACTTCACCTTCTCTTTTGTTGAAAATAAATTCATAGTTTAGCCATTGCTGCTCACGGCCATGGCAATCCTCTTTAAAAAAATAAATCCTAAGGTACTTTACATGTCCAAGGAGGTGGTAGCAACATAAGGAATTGAATTGAGAAAGAGGAAATAGTGCAATTGGTGCAAGTGAGTGTAGAATTTGCTCCAATTAAATTAAGGTAAGACCTTCTCTTTTTATGGTGTAATTGGATTAGATGATGTTGTAATCGAGAGATTAACTCTCATTAAGTGGAATTGGATGCAAGAAATTATATACGTTAATGTTAAGGTTCCGTTTGGACCGTGCTGGTGTTGTTCCAATTTAGCAACGATGGGTTAAATTTGATTAGTGTTGTCGTTATTGCTGTATGGCAATTGAAGATAATTTGTTCATGTTGAGGGGCTGGAAATTTAGTGATAAATACGTATAGGTGCTGCTGTCCATGACAAAATTATACTCTTCTCCGTGTGGTTGTAGTTTTGCGAAGTAAAGGTCGAAAATTATATTTTTGATGTTGTAGGCTTAGTGGGCTGTTTTGGATTGCTATTAAAATGGTATCGGAGTAATATTCTTGTACATGGATGGTAGTTGGTTCTTGTTGTGTTGCTGTTAATGTGGCTCGTAAATTTGGAAGAAAACAAGTGCATAAGGTGTCGTATACGAAGCGTATAATGATCTGCTTATTGTATAACCTTAAATGGTAATGGCGTAAGTTGAAAAATAATTAAGAGAGGTTATTTGGTTGCCATTGTTGTTGTTGGCATTGCTGTGCTAATCGGAGATTCATTGGAAGTTCGGGTTAGGAAAGATATATAGATGAAATGCTGCCCGATTTCCGTCAAGTTCTTAACTAATCAAAATCCTAATCAAGAAGTATGAACTAAGAAATGATTCCTATAAGTGGTTGGCTGTAGATCTATAAGCTAGAAAGTTGTAGTTTACTAACAAATGTGTTACTTTCATATTAAATAGGCTAAAGAGGCGACGAAGCAAACTTGGTTACGGTTAATGTATAACAGGTATGTAAAGCTAACCCTTCTTTCTTTTTGGCATGATCCTTATGAAACAAACAGGCGACGAGCATATAACTCCAAAGTTCCTATTCTTAGAGACAGTAGGATGGCTAATGTCTTTGATTTCCAGAACCTATTTCAGTATGTTTTGATACGTGTCTATGATTCCTGAAGTTCTATTTGATATGATCCATAATGACATTCGAGGGGCATTTGACATAACTGTTGTCTTTGATACTCAAGTGTTAGTTTATTCTACTTATTCTATTGAGTCTCAGATGATGATTTAGTTTGCATATGGTTGCTCACTACTCTGCTCGTGCATACTGTTAATATATCTTTCACCGAGTCCCGGGTCGGGTATGTTTTCGTGCACAGTTTCACTGCATTGTTCACCGAGTCCCTCAAGAGGGCCAGGTACGGTATATATATATATATGATGTGATGATATGATGATATGATGATGTGATTATGGCGCCAAGGATGGCATGTGATGACTTTATTCACCGAGTCCCATAACGGGCCGGGTATGATATATGATAGTGATATGTATGATCTACATTTAATAAGGCAAGTGTATTGGTATTTTGAATATCATACTTGTCTCCTGTGATCTCTATTTCAGTCATGATCCTCTTTATTGTATTTCATACTTTATATACTCAGTACATATCTCGTACTGACCCCCTTTCTCCGGGGGGCTGCGTTTCATGCCCGCAGGTACAGATACTCGATTTGGTGATCCTCCAGCTTAGGGTTTCTACTCAGCTGTCTTGGAGAGCTCCATTGTTCTGGAGCCTAGACTTTTGGTACAGATCTTTTGATGTATATATCTATATGTTTATCCAGGGGTATGGAGGGGCCCTGTCCCGTCATATTTTACTATCGATACTCTTAGAGGTCTGTAGACATATGTGTGGGTTGTGTATAAGTTTTGTTCAGCTGTGTCTATACGATGTGCTATGGATATGTTCGTCGGTAGTGGCAGCCTTGTCGGCTTGCGTATCATATTGACATGTAGTGGCAGCTTTGTCGGCTTGCGTATCATATTACGTTTGATTAGTTGTGACTCCTCAAGAGACAGGTTATCGGGGTATATATATATGATGACGTTATGAACCTTTGGAGTTCTTTTGCATGTTTCAATATTGCTCTTAGGTCCAGTTTGACTATATCTAACAGGTACGTATACGAGTGTCCCGCTCGGGCACTAGTCATGGCCCACGGGGCTGGGTCGTGACAATATTAGACTTCCGCTGATCTTATTTCACAATTGTGATCCTGATATATATGCAGTTACTTATAACTTTGATTAATTTGTTAAGGAAAGATTATTAAAAAGGAACTTGATGTTACATTTATTTTATAAACTGTTGGAGGCGAATATTGAACCTGGCGGGTTCAAGTGTTTTTATTGTGTCGTTTAGGTTCTTCCAATAATGTTCATGACGTCGGATGCCGGTCACGTCTAGGGTGGGTTTTGGGGCGTGACAAGTTTGGTATCAGAGCCTAGGTTTAGAAGTGTCCTAGGATTTTTCTTTGGAGCTGTGTCTAGTGGAGTCCTCTTCATGCAGACTGGCCACCTGCATGGATGGGTGACTACCAGGACATTTTAGGTGTTTCTCATTCTTCTTGATTCCAGATTGTGCGATAGAGCTTGAACTTCTTTTAGGATCTTTCTGTCGCGTTTTTTACTCGTGCTTATGGAGATGACCTTAATCTGTGAGGCATATGTTAATCCAGTGGACAATTGTATTATGGAGTGCACATGTTGTGATGTGTAATTTGAGGGATGGTACATAGTCACAAAAATTGTACTGTAGGTGTTTGGTATATATAGGTGTTGTAGGGTTTGGCTGTTGATAAATTTAGACAGGTATAGAAACAAAAGTAGTCCTTGTTATGGGGAAAACTCTGCCGAAATCTTGTTAGACTAAAAGGAATAATTAAGGTGTGATATGTTTGAAGTACTGGAGGTTAGGGTGAAGGGAACAATTGAGGGTCTCTTGTAGTGAATTAAGAATTATCGTACATTGAGGTTATATTCCTATTGGGTCAAAAGATTTGTGCCATTTTGATGTTTAGTGGAAGAACTATATTTAGTCTTGAAACTCGAAAACAACCGCTTGTGGAATAATGATTTAAGAAGATGAGGGAGTTGATTTAGGCGTTAATTTGTTATTCTTGGCTTTGATAAGAGTAAGTTAGGCTTGCATCACGTGTTGTTAAATTAGCCTCCTTGTCGGATTATATTGTCTAGATTGATATATTGTGAGCTTACTAGTCAAAGCATTTATGTGTTGAACCTTCTTGTTATCGAATCCTAGGGATAGTGTAGACTAAAGGTGAATCTCTTATTTTATGTTTAGGTTTTTTTTTCGTTGTAATTGTGAGAGTCCTTTGTGAGAACCATATTGTTAATTTTATGGTATTAACAGATTCTTATGATGTGATACCTTTCTATACAAAATAACTCGAGCGAAAATTTCTAAGACCTGATGTTTAGTGAAAAACTTTGGCCATAACTTTCATTGAGGACGAATGATCTTAAAGGGGGGATAATGTAACACCCCGTAAATTTGAACTAGGTGTGAATGTGTAAAAATCTAGTGTTAAGATGATATTATATATGTATGAATCCATTCTTGATGAATTCGGGTGGAAGATGGTCGTTTTGAAGTCAAACCAACAATTGAAGTTCTTAAGGGCTCTTAAATTCGCCTAAGTTTTGGTAGATCTGTCTTCTGGGCGATTTTCATGAAAATGTGTCACGCATTTGGAAAACATTCCTTGATGAAAGTTTTAGATATTTGAAATAGCTTTCCAATGGTAGCTCGCCCAGCCCAGGAAATGTTATGTACAAAGAGTTATGTCTGTTTTACTGAAAGGTGCAAAAGCTTGAAATTTCACCCAAAGTACGCCCAGAAAGTACGAGACGTCCTTTTAGGCCGTACTTCTTCCATTTCTGGTAGAAAATTTGGTTTAAAATGGGTATGATCTTATTTTGTTCCCATTTTATTCATTCTCCCAAACCCTAAGGACGAAAATAACTCCTCCAAGTCTTCAAATCAAAGTTAAGGACTCCCTTAACATTACTAATCCATTCTAACATCAAACCCATGATTCTTAACATGATTCTTGTGACCAAAACCTCGGGTTTGCAGCATAATTCTTCCCAAAGTGATTCAAGCTAGGGTTTGGTTGTTCTTTATTAGGAAAGTGAATTGTTAAACTTTGTTTAACGTATTAAGGTATGTCTCTTTACAAAATAAAATCCTTTTTTGAATATAAAGGTAATTTATATGTCTCTTTTGCAAACTCTCTTGAAAGATTGATTCTCTATAAAAGCATGTTTTGAATGATATGATGAATTGGTTTTACACTCTTGAAATCTATTACATGTTTTGATTAATGGTTAATGTGCGTGATGGGACAAGCCCACATTAAACCTTGATTGTATTATCCTCTATATACGTATATGAAATCATAATCGTTTTCTTCTATAAGAGATGATCAATGATGATGGTTAATTGTTGGTATATATGATTTTACAAAGGAACTAGGACAAAGGAATCTTGTTTAAAGAAGTGGAAACGTTTTCAAGATTATCTATGAAATTATGGATTTTCGTAATGGCATAATGAACTTTAATGCTATTTGATGGTGTGACTACTTTGAGACAAATTGTGAATCGGCTTCTATGCTATGAACTTTGTTGTTGTGTTTGGCCTAGCTACTCGGGAGGAAGGGTAGCCACTATGGATCCTAGTGTGGTAATTGCCTACCCATTCAGGAGGAAGAGTGGCCACTACCGGGTTCGCTACCTGGATTGCGGTTTATGCCTAGCTATTCGGGAGGAAGGATAGCCACCGAGAATTACATATTCCGGTGTGGTGCGCTGTGTTTAGGGAACCTCTATGGTCATCCCTTCGATGTGATTGATTCTTGGGACTGTATTGGCATGTGTGATATTCTTATTCTCTCGTGGAACTGTTGTTGACAATCATGATCAATTTGAAAGGCATAATTGAAAGTTGTAACTTGAGAAAATGCTTTATAATCGGTTTTGATAATTCTTATTGGGATACACAAGCTGAATAACTGTGTTTTTAAATTGAATAATCGCTTTGTAAACTGTTTAACAAATGATATTAAGAATCATAAAGTGGAATGACTGTTTTTATACTATCTTTTCAGTGTTACCCCGTATCTTCGAAGAGCACTTACCAAATTTGAAACATAAGTACGTTGAGTTAGGGTTAAGTAAAACCACTTTGGAATATAAGGAGCAAGAATTATTAAGTATATTTAATAAGTGAAGGATGTATATAAGATGTACGGGAAGGTTTTATAAGGAAATGAGTGAAAGAAATGAAGTTGTACGACTTCGGAGAAAGGATGGGTAATGTTTTGTGTGAAAGATTTTGGTCCAACTTGGGGGACGCATATCTCTTAGCATATGAAGTGTTTTAAGGTGAAACAAAAGCCTAAAATTAAGTTCGTCGAGTCTAGTTTCCAACACAACAAACCGCTCGTCGATAGGACATCGGAGTAGAGAATTATGGACATTACAAGTTCAGCTGACAGAACAGAAACGCGTTGTTATATCCCGTATTTTTGTACGTCGAATTATTCGTAAGCTAATCGACAAAAGTTAAGGACGGGATTATTTTTGGAATATGAAATAAGTGCCTTTAATTCTCGATTTTAATTAGTACACGATTTGTTTATAAATTTCAATTAGTATAGAAATATTAATGGAGATTAGGGATTAATTAACTATGATTATATTATCAAGTGGAGATTAGTGATTAATTAAGAATGATTAAGTTAGCTAATTATATAATTAAGGTGGGCCCCACCCGATTCTTTAATTAAAAATAATAATATAAATCAAAACAACAAAATTGATGAGTCATTAGGGGTGGCATGTGTCCAATGGAGGGACACTATATATATATATATATATATATATGTGTGTGTGTGTGTGTATGTCAAAGACCAATTTGAACAATTGATTTTCAGTTTTGTAAGTTTTAGCTAAGAGAAAGAGGAAAAGAAGCATAGCCATGGCTGCCATGCTCTCGACCAGCCATGGTCTTTAAAAAAAAACTTTTTGTTCTTATTTAGATTAATTCTAAGGTAATTTGCAAGTCCAAGGAGGTGATAGCAATATTGGATATTGAATTGAGGAAGAAGAAATAGTGCAATTGGTGCAAGTGGGTGTAGAATTTGCTCCGATTAAATTAAGGTAAGATTTTCTCATTTTATGGTATAATTGGATTAATGGTGTTGTAATGGAAAGATTAAAATTGTATTAGACGAAATTGGAAGTAAGAAATTGCATGAATTCGTTGATAGTAGGAGTTGTGGTTGTTATATGGAATTGTTGAGTTGAAAGTTTAAAAGTGTGGTTTATGTTCATATGTTGTTGTTGGAGTTGCTGTCATGTTGTCGTTGATATGGCTTCTAACGTATCGTATACAAAGCGTATGTTGGTATGTTTGGTGTATAATCTTAAATGTTAATGATTTGGATTGGAAAAGGATTAAGAAAAGTTATTGGGTTGTTTGAGTTGTATATGGGCTGGATTGTAAGGATTTGATATGAATATTTCTATTACTGTCGTTGTTGGTATTGCTGTGATAACATGATATTAATTGGAAGTTCGGGTTAGGCGAGTTATATAGGGGAAATGCTGCTCGATTTCCGTTAAGTTCTTAACTAACAAAATCCTAATCAAGAAAGTGTGAACTAAAGAATGATTCCTATAAGTGATTGGTTGTAGATTTATAAACTAGAAAGTATAGTTTACTAACGATAGCGTTACTTTCATATTAAATAGGCTAAAGGGGCGACGAAGCGAACTTGGTTACGGTTAACCTACAACCGGTATGTAAAGTTATCCTTTCTTTCTTTTGGCATGATCTTTATGAAACAAACAGACGACGTGTATATGATTCCAAAGAAATTCCTATTCTTAGAGCCACTAGGATGGCTAATGTTCTTGATTTCCAGAAGCTATTTCATTATGTCTTGGTTCGTGTATAGGATTCCAGAAGTTCTATTTTGATATAATCCATAGTGACATTCGAAAGGTACTTGATGTGACTATTGTCTTGATTTCCAAATGGTAGTTCGTTTTGATTACTCTATTGAGTCTCAGATATGATTTAGTTTGTATATGGTTGCTCACTACTCTGCTCGTGCATGCCTCAATATGTCTTTCACCGAGTCCCGGGCCGGGTATGTTATAGTGCACAGTTTCACTGCATTGTTCACCGAGTCCCTCACTAGAGGGTCAGGTACGATATATATATATGATGATATGATGATATGATGATGTGATTATGGCGCCAAGAATGGCATATGATGACTTGATTCACTGAGTCCCGTAATGGGCAGGGTATGACATATGATATTGACATGCATGATTTATGTTTCATACGGCAAGTGTTTTGGTATTCTGGATATTATACTTGTCTCCTGTAATCCCTATTTCAGTCATGATGCTCTTTGTTGTATTTCATGCTTTACATACTCAGTAAATATCTTGTACTGACCCCCTTTCTTCGGGGGGCTGCGTTTCATGCCCGTAGGTACAGACACTAGATTCGGTGATCCCCCAGCTTATGATTTCCAGTCAGCTGTCTTGGAGAGCTTCATTGTTCCGGAGCCTAGACTTTTGGTACAGATCTTTTGATGTATATATATGTTTTTCCAGGGGTACGGCGGGGCCCTGTCCCGTCATATTTCACTGTTGATACTCTTAGAGGTCTGTAGACATGTTTGTGGGTTGTATATGGATTATGATCAGCTGTGTCTATACGGTTTGTTGTGGATATTTCGATATGTAGTGGCAGCCTTGTCGGCTTGCGTAGTATATTGACATGTAGTCGCAGCCTTGTCGGCTTGCGTATCATAATGATATATAGTGGCAGCCTTGTCGGCTTGCGTATTTTATTACGTTGTGATTGGTCGTGACTCCTTAAGAGACGGATTATCATGATATGTAACGTTGTGAACCTCTGGGTCTTTGTCAATTCCCATATTGTCTATAGTGTCAGTCTGACTATGTCTAACAGGTACGTACATGAGTGTACAACTCGGGCACTAGTCATGGCCCACGGGGCTGAGTCGTTACAAAAGTGGTATCAGAGCAGTTTATCGGTGTGTTGTGCACCACATCTATAAACAGGAAGCTACAGGACATTTAGGATGTTATCTTTCCTTTTTATTCTAGATCGTGCGATAGAGCTATATTATTAGGATAATCCCTCCCTAACAGATTATTATGTTTACAGCTATGCCTCCAAAGAAAGCGACAGCTGCCCAGAAGGGCAAATCGGTAGTAGGATATACTAGCCAGACTCGGAGAGTTACTAGGGCCTGCGCCCAGCTTATGCCTGAGATTGTGTTCCAGTCGGCGAGTTCTGCTACACCGCCACTTCCAGAGGAACCTAGGGCAGCGGCAGCTCCAGATCAGGGGGCGGCTCCACCGCCAGCTCCCGGGGTTCCAGTACCCGAGCCTCCAGCTCCTCAGCCAGGGGCGGAGGATAGGGCCATGAGAGATGCAATTCAGTTGCTGACCAGATTAGTGGCAGGGCAGGCTCGCAGGCATGGACTAGCAGTTGACCATGCAAATAGATATGATAGTTTGAGGGCCCGTGACTTCTTAAGTTGTAATCCTCCAGAGTTTTTCGGGTCAAAGCCCGAGGATGACCCGCAAGAGTTTGTTCGGCAGATGCAGCGTACCTTGAGGATAATCAAGGCTTCTGAGACTTAGTCTGTTGAGTTGGCTTCGTATCGGTTTCGTGATGTAGCTATTAATTGGTATGAGTCGTGGGAGTTATGTAGGGGCGAGGATGCTCCTCCAGCAGTATGGGATGAGTTTGTGGAGGCCTTCCTTGGCCACTTCCTGTCGCCAGAGATGAGGCGAGCTAGAGTTGATAGATTCTTACATCTGAGGCAGAATGGCAGGAGCGTTCGAGAGTACAGTCTTGAGTTTGATTCGTTGGCCAGATATGCGCCTACTATTGTAGCTGATATGGCTGATAGAGTGCATCGTTATGTGATGGGACTGGATCTCTATTTGATTGATGGTTGTATGGCGGTGGCTCTCCAGCCAGGTATGGATATTGCTCAGATACAGGCATATGCACAGGGGGTAAAGGATCGCCACAGAGGACGTCATCCAGATAGGGATTAGGAGGTCAGCATAAAAGGGCTAGATCGGCTGGTTATCCTGGCGAGTTTCGAGGCAGGCAGCCTCAGCAGTATAGTAGATATCCTTCCCAACCAGCACGGAGTGCACCCCCACAGTTTACAGGCAAGAGATTTGAGAGTACAGGGTATTCAGGAGCCGATCAGAGCTTCAGGGCTTCAGGTTCGTAGGTGAATAGGGGTTCGAATCAGTCGAGGCAGCCTTTGCCTCGGTGCTCTCGGTGTGGTAGGCCCCATTCTGGGGAATGCCGTTTTGCTACAGGTGCTTGTTTTTCTTGCGGTCGCCAAGGCCATATTATGAGAGAGTGCCCGTATGGTGGCGGTCCAGGTGGTGTAGCTCAGCCTACTGGGTCGGTTGCTGGTTCATCTTCTTCTGTAGTTATGCGCCCTACGGGGCAGGGTATTCAGACACCAGTAGGCCATGGTAGAGGTCGTGGCGGAGCTTCCAGTTCTAGCGGTCCTTCGAACCGCATATATGCTTTGGCCAGTAGACAGGATTAGGAGGCGTCACCAAATGAGGTTGCAGGTATACTATCGATTTTCTCTCGGGACGTATATACATTGATAGACCCAGATTCCACCTTATCGTATATCTCTCCCTTTGTTGCTAGTAGAATCGGAATAAAACCTGAATTGATAGAACCATTTGAGGTAGCTACACCGGTAGGAGATTCTGTTATAGCAAAGCAAGTATATAGAGATTGTTCAGTGATTATATATAGTCGTCACACCAAGGCAGATCTGATAGAGTTAGATATGAATGAGTTTGATGTTATTATGGGTATGGATTGGTTAGCTTCTTGTTATGCTAACGTTGATTGTAAAGAAAAGATAGTTCGATTTCAATTCCCAGGAGAGCCAATTATAGAGTGGGTGGGAAATACAGCATCGCCGAGGGGTAATTTTATTTCATACCTCAAGGCAAAGAAGATGGTTAGAAAGGGTTATATTTATCATCTGGTTCGGGTGCATGACCTGAAAGCAGAGGTGCTGACACTTCAGTCAGTGCCGATAGTTAACGAATTCCCAGATGAACTTCCAAGTCTTCCTCCTGAGCGGGAGATAGAGTTTACTATAGATGTGTTGCTAAGTACTCAACCCATATCTATTCCTCCTTATAGAATGGCACCTGCAGAACTGAAAGAGTTGAAGGAGCAACTGAGAGACTTGTTAGAAAAGGGCTTCATCAGGCCCAGCACATCACCTTGGGGAGCACCGGTACTATTTGTGAGAAAGAAAGATGGGTCGCTGCGGATGTGTATCGATTATAGGCAGCTGAATAAAGTGACAGTAAAGAATAGATATCCCCTCCCCAGAATTGATGACCTATTTGACCAGTTGCAGGGTGCTAAGTGTTTCTCGAAGATAGACTTACGGTCAGGCTATCACCAGGTGCGGGTAAAGGAGGCAGATATTCCAAAGACTGCATTCAGGACCCGATACGGGCATTATGAGTTTAGAGTGATGTCTTTTGGGCTGACCAATGCTCCAGCAGTATTTATGGATTAGATGAACCGAGTATTTGAGCCGTTCCTAGATATGTTTGTGATTGTATTTATCGATGATATTCTGGTCTATTCATGATCGGAAGAGGAGCATAAAGACCATTTGAGGACGGTACTTAGAGTGCTCCAGCACCAGGAGTTGTATGCTAAGTTTTCTACATGTGAATTCTGGTTGACTTCGGTAGCATTCTTGGGGCATATTATTGGAGCTGATGGCATTCGGGTAGATACACAGAAGATTGAGACTGTAAAGACGTGGCCTAGACCTACGACACCTACTGAGGAACGTAGTTTTCTGGGGCTAGCAGGATATTACAGGAGGTTCGTAGAGAAATTTTCCTCGATTTCAGCGCCTTTAACAAGGCTAACACAGAAGGCAGCTAAGTTCCAGTGGACTGATGCATGTGAGCAAAGTTTCCAATTACTGAAGGATAAGTTGACTACGGCTCCGGTTCTAACACTTCCTGAGGGACCAGATGGCTATGTTATTTATTGTGATGCCTCAGGCGTTGGACTAGGTTGTGTATTGATGCAGCATGGCAAGGTTATAGCATATTCCTCCCGGCAGCTCAGAAATCACGAAAGGAATTATCCTACTCATGATCTGGAGTTAGCAGCAGTAATTCATGCTTTGAAGATATGGAGACATTATTTATATGGCGTGCATGTTGATATTTATACGGATCATAAGAGTCTCCAATATATCTTTAAGTAGAAGGAGTTGAACTTACGGCAGAGAAAGTGGCTAGAGTTACTAAAGGATTATGATGTCGATATTCTATACCATCCAGGAAAAGTAAATGTTGTAGCAGATGCACTTAGCCGTAAATCTATGGGTAGCTTGACAGATGTACAACTAGAACGGAAGGAGATAATCCGTGAGATTTGCCAGCTAGCTAACCTTGGAGTCCGTTTGGTTAATTCTGATGATGGCAGGGTTTCCGTTCGAGGAGTTGCTGAATCCTCTATCATAGAAGAGGTTAAGAGACACCAGTACAAGGACCCTGTTCTGGTGCATTATAGAGCGGAGTTTGTCGCTCAGTGCCCAAATTGTCAACAGGTTAAGGTCGAGCATCATAAGCCCGGTGGATTATTACAAGAGATAGAGATCCCGACTTGGAAATGGGAGGTAATTAATATGAACTTCGTTACAGGTTTACCTCGCACTCCGCGAAAATATGACTCTATATGGGTTATCGTGGATAGGCTGACAAAATCAGCCCATTTTCTTCCAATCAGGACTACTTATTCAACTGAGGACTATGCGAGGTTATACCTCAAGGAGATAGTGAGACTTCACGGGGTTCCTACAGCTATTATCTCCGATAGAGGAGCTTAGTTACAGCTAATTTCTGGAGATCATTCCAGGAGGGATTAGGGACACAGGTGAGTCTTAGCACAGCATTCCACCCTCAAACTGACGGACAGGCTGAACGTACTATTTAGACACTACAATATATGTTACGGGTCTGTATTATTGATTTCAAAGGTAGCTGGGACGATCATTTGCCACTTATCGAGTTTGCTTATAATAATAGCTACCATTCTAGTATCCAGATGGCACCGTATGAGGCCTTGTATGGGAGGAAGTGCAGGTCACCTATTGGTTGGTTTGATGTTGGTGAGACTAAATTAATAGGCCCAGACATGATTCAGCAAGCTGTTGATAAGGTGAGGATTATTCAGGAGAGGTTATTAGTAGCCCAGAGTCGACAGAAGTCATATGCAGATAATCGACGTCGACACTTAGAATTTCAGGTTGGCGATTGGGTGTTTTTGAAGGTGTCACCCATGAAGGGTGTAATGAGATTTGGCAAGAAAGGAAAGCTTAGACCGAGATACATTGGGCCTTATCAGATTATCCGTAGGGTAGGCAGTGTTGCCTATGAGTTGAATCTACCATCTGATTTGGAAGCAGTACGTCCAGTCTTTCATGTGTCGATGCTTCGCAAATGTGTTGGTGACCCTTCCAGAGTATTCCCTGTGGATAATGTCCAGGTGACGGAGGAGTTGTCCTATGAGGAGAAACCTATAGCTACACTTGATCGGAAAATTAGGAGATTGCGTACTAAGGATGTGGCTTCCGTCAAAGTATTATGGCGATATAACAATAGAGAAGAGATGACCTGGGAAGCCGAAGATGAGATGAAGAATAAGTATCCTTACTTGTTCCCTACGCCTACAGGTAATTTAAACTCCTCACTTGATTATTGTTTGATAAATGAGACTATATGTTATAGCGATAAGGGAGACTTCCCCGAAATTTTTATAAGACTTTATAGGACCAATTTAACATTCAAGGACGAATGTTCTAAAGGGGGGAAGGATGTTATATTCCGTATTTTTGTACGTCAAATTATTCATAAGATAATCGACATAAGTTAAGAACGGGATTATTTTTGGAATATGAAATAAGTGGCTTTAATTCTCGATTTTATTTAGTACACGATTTGTTTATAAATTTCAATTAGTATAGAAATATTAATGGAGATTAGGGATTAATTAACTATGATTAGATTATCAAGTGGAGATTAGTGATTAATTAAGATTAATTAAGTTAGCTAATTATATAATTAAGGTGGGCCCCACCCGATTCTTTAATTTTAAAAAAATAATATAAATCAAAACAACAAAATTGATGAGTCCTTAGGGGTGGCACGTGTCCAATGGAGGGACACTATATATATATATATATATATATATATATATATATATATATATATATATATATGTGTGTGTGTGTATGTCAAAGACCAATTTGAACAATTGGTTTTCATTTTGTAAGTTTTAGCTAAGAGAAAGAGGAAAAGAAGCATAGCCATGGCTGCCGTGCTCTCGGCCAGCCATGGTCTTTAAAAAAAAAAACTTTTTGTTCTTATTTAGATTAATTCTAAGGTAATTTTCAATTCGAAGGAGGTGATAGCAACATTGGATATTGAATTGAGGAAGAAGAAATAGTGCAATTGGTGCAAGTGGGTGTAGAATTTTCTCCGATTAAATTAAGGTAAGATTTTCTCATTTTATGGTATAATTGGATTAATGGTGTTGTAATGGAAAGATTAAAATTGTATTAGACGAAATTGGAAGTAAGAAATTGCATGAATTCGTTGATAGTAGGAGTTGTGGTTGTTATATGGAATTGTTGAGTTGAAAGATTAAAAGTGTGGTTTATGTTCATATGTTGTTGTTGGAGTTGCTGTCATGTTGTCGTTGATATGGCTTCTAACGTATCGTATACAAAGCGTATGTTGGTCTGTTTGGTGTATAATCTTAAATGTTAATGATTTGGATTGGAAAAGGATTAAGAAAGGTTATTGGGTTGTTTGAGTTGTATATGGGCTGGGTTGTAAGGATTTGATATGAATATTTCTATTACTGTCGTTGTTGGTATTGCTGTGATAACAGGAGATTAATTGGAAGTTCGGGTTAGGCGAGTTATATAGGGGAAATGCTGCTCGATTTCCGTTAAGTTCTTAACTAACAAAATCCTAATCAAGGACGTATGAACTAAAGAATGATTCCTATAAGTGATTGGTTGTAGATTTATAAACTAGAAAGTATAGATTACTAACGATAGCGTTACTTTCATATTAAATAGGCTAAAGGGGCGACGAAGCGAACTTGGTTACGGTTAACCTATAACCGGTATGTAAAGTTATCCTTTCTTTCTTTTGGCATGATCTTTATGAAACAAACAGACGACGTGTATATGATTCCAAAGATATTCCTATTCTTAGAGCCACTAGGATGGCTAATGTTCTTGATTTCCAGAAGCTATTTCATTATGTCTTGGTACGTGTATATGATTCCAGAAGTTCTATTTTGATATAATCCATAGTGACATTCGAAAGGTACTTGATATGACTATCGTCTTGATTTCCAAATGGTTGTTCGTTTTGATTACTCTATTGAGTCTCAGATATGATTTAGTTTGTATATGGTTGCTCACTACTCTGCTCGTGCATGCTTCAATATGTCTTTCACCGAGTCCCGGGCCGGGTATGTTATAGTGCACAGTTTCACTGCATTGTTCACCGAGTCCCTCACTAGAGGGCCGGGTACGGTATATATATGATGATATGATGATATGATGACATGATGATATAATGATATGATGATGTGATTATGGCGCCAAGAATGACATATGATGACTTGATTCACCGAGTCCCGTAATGGGCCGGGTATGATATATGATATTGACATGCATGATTTATGTTTCATAAGGCAAGTGTTTTGGTATTCTGGATATTATACTTGTCTCCTATAATCCCTATTTCAGTCATGATCCTCTTTATTGTATTTCATGCTTTAAATACTCAGTACATATCTCGTACTGACCCCCTTTCTTCGGGGGCCTGCGTTTCATGCCCGCAGGTACAGACACTTGATTCGGTGATCCCCCAGCTTAGGATTTCCGGTCACCTATCTTGGGGAGCTTCATTGTTCCGGAGCCTAGACTTTTGGTACAGATCTTTTGATGTATATATATGTTTGTCCAGGGGTACGGCGGGGCCCTGTCCCGTCATATTTCACCGTTGATACTCTTAGAGGTCTGTAGACATGTGTGTGGGTTGAATATGGATTATGATCAGCTGTGTCTATACGGTTTGTTGTGGATATTTCCATATGTAGTGGCAGCCTTGTCGGCTTGCGTATTTTATTACGTTGTGATTGGTCGTGACTCCTCAGGAGACAGATTATCATGATATGTGACGTTGTGAACCTCTCGGTCTTTGTCAATTCCCATATTGTCTATAGTGTCAGTTTGACTATGTCTAACACGTACGTACACGAGTGTACAGCTCGGGAACTAGTCATGGCCTACGGAGCTGGGTCGTGACACGCGTGCTACAGTAAAATGCTACAGTGACCCGACCCGGATTTGACCCTTATAAAAAGGTAAGACCCTTTTTTTTCACCAGATTTTGGCCCAGAAATCTCTAGAAATTGAAAAGAGAGAGAGAGAGGGAAACAAAGAGTAAGCAATTTTCAAGTGACGGAGTATTAATCGAAGCACGGATAAACACATAGATGTGATTCTAGTATGGTTTTGCGGTGGATTCTAGGTAGATATTGAAGATATCTCTGTTTTAAAAAGAATAAGGTATGAATCTCCTATTATTAATGTTAGTTTTGGTTTATTTAGGGAGATAAAGTCATTAAATAATTGTATACCGAGATGGTTGGTTGTGGAAATTGGGAAACATCGTGTGGGATGTTTTATGATACATATTGGTGTTGGAAATGATGTGATTGTCGTTGTTGTTGTTGTTGTTGGTTGCTGAATTATAATTTCGGGCTAGGCATATAAACAGGGAAGATGCTGCCGAAATTTCAGCAGATTCTAGAAAGAGTTAGTTTGAGGGCTTAAGACAGGCCTATGAAGATGAGTCTAACAATAGTATAAATTTTCTTGAATATAGATTTACGAGCCTGGGAGGCCAAGCGTTGAATAGTTAGAGTTAAGGCGACCAAAAAGGCATGTTAAGGCTAAACCCTTTCTTTCTAAAGGCATGATTCTTTTATTATAAACCTTTGTGCCATATCCATAATATCCTTGCTTCCACAAATGTTAAAAGTTTATGAATCTCATGGTACTTACGATATTATTGAGCTTTTCCATGCTCTTGAGACTATTCTTTGTGATTGATCTCGCCTCATAATACTTGTTCCTTCGAGGTGAGATATAGAGAAGATAATGATTCTATTTCCAATGCTATCTAAGTTCATGATTCTCGAGACTCCCATGACATCGTCGACTTCACCTTAAGATAGTTGATTTTCTAAAGAAGGATATAGTGATAATGATAATGGTAATGATCATGTTGATTTCATTTATGTATTTTTATGTATATGTATGTATGTATGCATTGCACTCCCACTGATTAGTTGGGGATAACACCGAGTCCCGAAAGGGCCGGGTAAGATGATACCGAGTCCCGGAAAGGGCCGGGTAATATGACACTGAGTCCCGAAAGGGCTGGGTAAGATGACACCGAGTCCCGAAAGGACCGGGTAAGATGACACCGAGTCCCGAAAGGGCCAGGTAAGATGATACCGAGTCCCGGAAAGGGCCCGGTAAGATAACACCGAGTGCCGAAAGGGCCGGGTAAGATGATACCGAGTGCCGAAAAGGGCCGGGTAAGATAACACCGAATTCCGAAAGGGCTGGGTAAGATGATACCGAGTCCCTGAAGGGCCGGGTAAGATAACATCGAGTCCCGAAAGGGCCAGGTAAGATGATACCGAGTCCCGGAAGGGCCGGGTAAGATAACACCATGTAAGATGCTATATGTATATAAATATATGTATCTATATATATATTACCGCGCCTTAACGACCGGACGAGATATTATATATGTATAGATATGTATGGAAAAATTCTTGAAAAGCTAAGCATGCACGATACTCGCCTTAAAGGGGCATTCAGAGGCACATGTTGATCTCTTTTATATTACTTTATCCCCATACGTCCATTATATTATTTTCCATGTTCGGTATTTCTTACTATGTCACTGTTCATGCTTTACATACTCAGTACATTGCTCATATTGACGTCCCTTCTTGTGGACGCTGCGTTTCATGCCACGCAGGTGTATATAGATGAGTAGAGGATATTGCTAGAAGATGTTCCAGCTGGATTGGCGAGCTCCATTTCCTTCCGGAGTGTTGCCGAGTCAGAGTATCTATGATATGGTATCTTGATTGATGTTAGAGACTTTGCAGAAAGAGTCACGTATATAGCATGCCAGTCTTGTAAGCGGCTCTGCAAGCCGACGTGTCATTATGCATTATGTTACAAATTTCATATGATTACAGATTTTACTTGATTTGAGAACGACGAAAAGAATGTTTTTGAAAAGCTTTCATTATGCATTTCATTTCGTGATTTAAGAGTCCAGTGAGGTTATGAACATAACGAGAACCAGCGGGTTCGCTCGGCTCTGAGTAAGGGGTCGGGTGCCCATCATGCCCTATCAGGATTGGGGTGTGACATTCAGAACTAATTTCTTTATTTATTATTATATTTTATTTTTATATTACTTGTTGTCCCCGAGGCACTCACTGAGTACGAAAGTACTCAGGCATACCATTGTTGTTTGTGATGGTATGTTAGGTAACGGGGAAGAGCATGTTCGTGATACTCTCGACGCTTAGGAGAACTTGCTGCTGCTATTGATTTGGTGAGCCCACATCCTTGTTCGTGGGACACTTCCTGCTTCATTTATTATTCTATATTTTCGGGCTGCGTCCCGAAGTTAGATGATTGTTGTGTCTCTTAGAAGCTCCATAAATAGTTGTCAGAATTGTGGGTAGATTGTCAAAGTCTCGTACGACTTAATGGGTGTTTTCCACGTTTATGTATATTTACTTATATTAGCCTTCTGCTGATCTTATTTCATAATTGTGATCCTGATATATGCAGTTACTTATAACTTTGTTTAATTTATTAAGGAAAGATTATTAAAAAGGAACTTGATGTTACATTTATTTTATAGACTGTTGGAGGCGAAGATTGAACCTGGCGGGTTCAGGTGTTATCATTGTGTCATTTAGGTTCTTCCGATGTTGTTCATGACGTCGGATGCCGGTCACGTCTAGGCTGGATTTTTGGGCGTGACAAACTACCCGTCTTATTATCGCCCGACAGTAGAGCGCAACTGCCCGACCGGCTATGGCACGGTGGTAACTGCCTGACTGGCTACAGTCTAGTGGTAAATATATAAATCTGCCCAACCGGCCGTAGCTCGGTGGTAATAACTGCCCAACCAGCCGTAGCATGGTCGTAAATACATAACTGCCCAACTAGTCGTAGGCAAGTTGTAACACCCCGTAAATTTGAGTTAGGTGTGATTGTGTAAAAACTATTATTAAGATGATATTTTATCTATATGAACCCATTCGGGATGAATTCGGGTGGTAGGTACTTGTTTTGATGTCAAACCAACTAGTGAAGTTCTTAAGGGCTCTTAAACTCGCCTAAGTTTTGGTAGGTCTGTATTATGGGCCATGTTCGTGAAACTGTGTTAAGAATTAGAGAACACATAAAACATGAAAGTTTTACCCCTTTGAAATATCTTTCGAACAGTATATTGTGGAGCTCAAACAAAGCTTTGTGCTAGAAGTTATGACCATTTTACGGAGCGATGTCGAAGCAGTCAAAAATCATAAAATTTTTGCTAAGTGTGAAATGGATTGGGGGGCTCGCTCAGCGAGGTAGGGGCTCACTATAGCCCTCCCTCAGTGTTGTAAGGGGGTCAAAAATGTCCCAGTGCTATAAATTCAGCACTTAACTCGAAAATTCATTTATCAGACATTCCAACTTCGTAGGAAACCCTTGAAGGATGACCTTTTGAGAGCAAACAACCCTACGGTGAGTCTATACTTAACCTCCATCAATCATACACCAAATTTCATCTCTTCTTGATCATAAATCATCTCTCCAGACCCTAGGTTCTTGAATAATTCAAGAAGAGGAAGAAAAGAGACATGTGGGATTCCATCAAAAGGTAAGACTCTTGATTTTATGAGATTGTTATTGATGTTTGCACTAGTATAGAATAAACAAAGAGGTTAGAATCCACTAATGATTTCCATAAGATTTAAGAACAAGGTTTAAGGCTTGCAAAAAACCCTAGTTTTTGAAATTCCAAGAAAACTTCAAGAAACTATTCAAGTTCTAATCTTTATCATCTAAAACCATTGTAGTGCGATTATTGAATCTAGGAAAGTGCGTTTAAGTGGGATTTGAGGTATGTCTATATTTTAAAAATCGTCTTTTCAAGTATGTCTAGAGTTTCCCAAAATCTTTCTTGAAGTATGTCTATATTTTAAAAATCGTCTTTTCAAGTATGTCTTGATTTTCCCAAAAATATTTCTTGAATTATCTCTACTTTTCAAAACCCTTCTTTGAAGTATGTTATCTTGCTTGAAACGTATGGATGATTATTTGTGATTTGAAATCTTCCTTTGGAATATGAATATGAATATTACTCTTGTTTGATGAAAGTTCTTTTGGAATTAAAGGTCATTTCTTTTAGACAAGGTTATGCGCGTGTAGGGTCAAGCCCGCATCTAACCTTATACGATTTATGCTACTTTTTAAACTCATTTTTTCCCATTATTGAATGATTGAACTCACTTTTCTAAAGGTTGGACCTTAAACTTGTTTTGCTGTTGAATGGATTTCTTGAAATTGAAAATTGAATAAGAGATTTGAATAAGATTCTAAATCAGTTATGACTCGAAATGCCTCTATTTTGAGATGATGACTTGAGGGGTGAGATTCGGCTCTAAGCCATGATTGATGATTCGGTAATATGCCATGATTTGTATTTTGTTTGTGTTTGGGCCTGTATGGGCAAGCTGTGCTGGTCCAGAGGACGATTAGCTGTTATGGATCCTAACGTATCGATATGAGTATTTTTGTGTCAGTCCAGAGGACGATTGACCTCCGTTGCTTCCTAGCCCGGACTATCTATTGCTGTGCTAGTCCAGAGGATGATTAGCCTCTGTGGTTTCCTAACCCGGCGTATCGATTGATTGATTTTCCTGTGAGTGGCTTGTTTCGCACTTCGATTAGCATGTGAGTGGCTTGTTTTGTATCTTGTTGCCTGTGAGTGGCTTATGGTGATAGTGAACTCGTAAATGAAATACTTTTCCTGGTAAATGGTAAGAAGTTAAGTTAATGTGTCCATCGTTGTTGGATTCTTTGATGACTCTTTAATGTTGCTGACTTACTTTATTCCTGGGTTTGGAACTGCTATTTTCATTGATATTATTTTATTGATTTTATTCATCATATCTTGTTTTGTTAACTATTGCCCCTTAGCCACTCACTGAGTACCCAGTGCTTAGGCATACCATTGTTGTTTGTTTTTTGGTATGTTAGGTATCATTGAGGAGCAGGTTCGCGATACGCCTACGACTTAAAAGAACTTGCTACTTTCGAGACTATTCGGTGAGCCCACATGATTGTTCGTGGGGCACCATTCTATCTTTACATTTTTTTCGTATTTTAGTTTCGGGCTGATGTTTTTAGACACTCTTTATTATCTTAGAAGCTCCATAGATAGTATACATTCTTGTGGGTAGTTGTCGAGTTTTTTAACTCTTTGGCACGTGATACGTTTGATTTAGTTTTATAATATTAAAGACTTCCTCTAATTTAATTCATATCTCATGATTCGTTTGAATTTATTTTATAAACTGTTGGAGGAGATTATTAAACCTTGCGGGTTCAAGTGTTATTATCGTATCTTTTAGGTTCTTCCGATGTTGTTCATGACGTCGGATGCCAGTCACGTCTAGGGTGGGTTTTGGGGCATGACACCAGTGGTAAATACATAACTTCCCAACTGGTCGTAGGCCAGTGGTAAGTACATACCTGCCCAACCAGACTTAGCCCGGTGGTAACATCTGCTAGACCAGTGGTAACTATAATCAACATCATGATCAAACCTCTACGAGTAACCTCTATGCACCATGGCCGCAACTTATTCGATAATGTCCACATAATCACATAAGACTGGTAACACATCTCTGGGCCAGAACATATAGATACATATGCTGCGGAACGTGCAACCCGATCCAATCTCTCATATAGAATCCCTTATATAATTCTAGTACTCATTCCTTATCCATTCATTTCTAAGCTCTTCTCATGACCATCATTTATTCGTCAACGCTTATATTGTCATATAAAACTCATAAGCACATTTCTAGGCCCTTAAGACTTCTTCCCGCTTAACTAAACATTAGCCAAATCCTGAGATACATCATAAGTCTCTCTGCAAGCATCAAATACCTCATTAGGGATCCTTCACCAGTACTCTATTCATGTCCCACAAAACATTCCTTAAGACACCTTCCTAAACTCGTTGGATTATTATTATTATGGAACTATCGTCATCGCTATATCTCACCTTGAAGGAACAAGTATCATAAGGTGATATCAATCACAATGAATAATTTCAAAGGTCAGGAATAAGCTCAATAATATCATAAGGATCATGATATTCCTAGGCTTCTAGCATTTGTGGAAGAAACGATATTATGGATATAGTACAAAGGTTTATAACAAGGAATCATGCCTTTAGAATGAAAGGGTTTAGCCTTACATACCTTTCAGTCTTCTTAGACACCCAACGTTTATTCTTCCAAGCTCGTAGTCTACATATAAATCATTCATACTATCATTAGACTCATTGCCACACACTTGTCCCAAGCATTTAAATAAAAATCCTTTTTGAATCTGCCGAAATTCAAGCAGCACATCCCCTGTTTATATGCCTAGCCCGAAATCATAATCCAGTAACCAACAACAATAACAACAATACCAACATTAACCACAATATTATCAATACCAATATATTCCATAAAATATCCCACACGACATTTGTCCAATTTTCCACCAACAAATCCACTATACAATTATTCAACAACTCTACTTCCGTAAATAAACTTATCTCCATATCAATAAGGAGAGATTCATACCTTATTCTCGCTAGTAAAGTGATATCTCCAATATTTTCCTTGAATTCCAACTAAGATTCACCGCAATACGATAGTATAATCGCAACTACGCGCTATCCAAACATAAAACCAAAGATTATACTTAATTTGCATTAAAATTTTATGGAGGAAAGATTGGGAGAACTCTCTAGAAAGTTTGGGAGATTTTGAGAGGTGTTTTTGGATGAAAAATCAGGGGTAAAACCCCTTTTATAAGGTCCCAAAGTCGGTTCGGCATGTAGCAGTACTGTAGCAATTACTGTAATAGTGCGACTACTGTAGCACGTCGGTTACTGTAGCACGTGTTTCTGCTCTATCAGCCTAAATTGTAACATCCATAATTCTCTACTCCGATGTCGTATCGATTAGCGGTTTGTTGCGTTACAAACTAGACTCGACGAAATTCATTTTAGGCTTTTGCTTTTCTTCAAAACTTCTCATATACTAAAAGATATTCTTTCTCAAAAGTGGACCAAAAATTGCCCCTCATATTTTCCATAAAATCCAATGTCTCAATAGCTTATTTCTTCAACTCTATTTGGTCCTGAGACTTCCCGGTACTCCTCATATATCACTTTATCCATAAGTATACCTAATAATTATATCATTCCTTAAACCCGAAAGACGGCTCATCTTGATAATCATTCCACGTACTTGTACTTAAACTTAGCGAACGTTCATTTGGAAGTACGAGGTGTAAAAGATTGGCTCGGTATAAGCATAAATGCTCTTCTAGTCAGATGGAGTCATGATTTATACTTTCGGTGTATGACAACATGTATCTACGGATTATTGTTACTAATGACAACTTTGGAAGGTATGGATGAAAGATAATTAGAATGAAAGTACTTTACGAGTACAAGTTTGACATAGGTTACGTCTTCAACTAAAGAATCGTGGCAACTATGATGATAATTGTGGAATCAACCAATTGTGTTCAGAGTTATGGTTATAATCTAGATCAGTTATTTCAAGTGTAGCCGGTCAAATGTATGCGAATTGGACCATTCAGCTAAGTTAAAGGAGGATTGGGTGAATCAAGGGAGAAATCGGATTGCTATGTACTCCTTGGTAGGATTACCACAGACTTGTGGAAGTTTGATGCCACTTGGGCCAGTGTAGATCGTTTGACTAAGCCTGCTCACATCTCACGAATTCAGACTACTTACAATTCAGAGAAGTTGACTAAGATCTACATGAGGAAGATAGTTCATTTGCATGGGGTGCCCATTTCTATCATTTCGGATCGAAGGACATAGTTTACATTACATTTTGGCGGTCTATACAAATGGATTTGGGTACCCGGGTTGAGCTCAGTACGATATTTCACCATCAGATTGATGGTCAGTCTTAGTGGACTATACAGGCCCTTAAGGATATGTTGCGATCCTGAGTGAGGTCATTGGGATTATTTCTTATCCTTGGCGGAGTTTTCTCACAACAGTTACCATTCGAGCATTGAGATGGCCCTGTTTAAGGCATTGTATGGCAAGAGGTGTCGTTCGCCTATTGGTGTGTTTGATGCATTTGAGGTTAGGCCTTGGGGTACAGACTTGTTGCGGGATTCCGTGGACAAGGTCGAGATGATTCAGGAGAGACTTCTCAGAGCTCAGAGTAGGCAGAAGGGTTATGCAGATCGAATGGGTTGTGATTTTGAGTTCATGGTTGGTGAGCGAGTTTTGTTGAATATTTCACCCATGAAGGATGTCATAAGGTTCGAGAAGAAAGGAAGACTGAGTCCGAGGTATATTGACCCTTTTGAGATTGTTCAGCATATTAGTGAGGTGGCCTATGAGTTGGCTTTTCCACCTGGCTATCAGGTGTTCATCCCGTGTTTCATGTTTTGATGCTCAAAAAGTACCATCCGAACGGTTCTCGTGTGATTCAATAGGAATCTGTGTTGCTTCATCAGAATTTGATTCATGAGGAAGAGATAGTTGCCATTCTATTTAGGAAGATTCAGAAGTTGAAATCCAAAGAGATATCTTCTGTGAAGGTTTAATGGAAGCATCATCTGAATGAGAGGCTAACTGGGAGACCGAGTCGAACATGCAAAGTAGATAATCCCAGCTTTTTGTTGATTCAAGTACTCTCTTTCTCTCTACATTCGAGGACGACCGTGTGTTTAAGTGATGGATAGTCTAACGACCCATTAGGTAGTTTTGATATTTTTCCTATTTTTGCCCGGTCTACCTTTCCCTTTGCTTTAGTTTGGTATTTTTGGCATGCGGGGATAGGTGGCACGGTTATCGAGGCAACCAGATTAGTATTCGAAAAGAAAATCCTAGTTGGGAGTTTTTAAGTTTTAATGTTTGGAAAGCTTTGACCAATAGTTGACTTGTGGATAAACATGTTTGAAATTGAATTTTAATAGTTATTTTAGGTCAGGAACATGGTTTTTGACTTGGTAGGATAGTTGGTTCGGGTCCCGTGGTGTTCAGGTGTATTTTGAGTCGTTGGATGGGATTTTGAGGATCTATGGTTTTAAAATTGATGTTGGTCACCCCCCCCCCCCCCCGGTCAAGAAGGGCTCTTTTGGAAATTCTGAGTGCAAGAGCGAGTTCGTAGCATGTTTTATGGCGAAAATGCATATTCGGTTTGTGTTGGGGGGGGGGGGTTCGGAGTGAGTTTCTGGTGTCAAGATCAATTCGGAGAACACCAGAATTTTCTGGTGTTCGGTTGCTGGTTTCCTTCTTTGCGTTCACAAAGGAGGGACCGCGTTAGCGTTAGTTGACTAGGGTGGTCAATGCGAACGCGAGCCCTCTGCCGCATTCACGAAGGGAAAATGGGGCAGGACCGGGTCAAGCCTAGGCATCATGTTCGCGATGGTTGGGCCGGGTCAGGGTCGTGTTCGCGAGCCTATCTCGCGTTCGAGAAGAAGGAATGGGCTGAAAATAGATATTTAATTCCCAACATCGAATCAAAATCCCATTTTCGAATAACTCAAGTTCTGGAGCTCGATTTTGGAAGAAAACAAGCGCTAAGTTCAAGATTCATTGTTGGGGTAAGAATTCTAACCGTGAGTTCATCATTTCGTCTTGATTCATTTCATAAATTAGTAATTAAATCATTCTTTTGGGTTTGAAATTTTGGGGTTTTATTCCTAACTTAAGAATTGAGTGTTTCTTTAAATTGGAGGTCAATCCATAGTTTGTTTTAGAGGGTGTTTGGATTGGCTTATTTTAAGTGCTTATTAGCCTTTAACCTCTTTCCTACTTTTTGTGGTGTTTGGTAAACAATAAAATGTTCTTTTAAGCACCTACATTTAGGCTAAAAATATACGAAAATAAGCCAAAACTCAAAATTTGGGTATTCACAACTTATGGCTTTTGACTTTTAGATTATACGTGTTACACCTCATAAATATTTATGCCATTTGTGTCATAAGTAAACTAATATAAGCCCGGAGAGGACATGGAACCCCTATAAGGTTAAGAAAGACTTTTAACAATTGTTAAGCATATGGGGCATAAGGTTTCACGGTTAAGCGAATCAGTATTATAACCCGTACTTTCGGGGTTAAACTAAGAGTGGTTAATGTACTAAGGAGGTCGTGTTTTAAGGTACCTGAATCATATAATATTCGTATATTAAGTTTTGAAGTCAAGCAACTTGTAAAATAAAAGTCCGCGAAAAGTATCGCAAGTTACGTTCATAAATTATGCTGAAATTTGGGTCTAATGTTACTGAGCTTTTCTCCCAATATACGTGGAGTTACGGGGTGATACACCTATCAAACTGAAGATCTACGATTCTAATTTCCAACGCATTAAACTGTTCATCCATACGACATCGGAAGAGAGATATCTGCATTTTCGCGAGACAGCACAGTCATCTTCGTTGGGACACACTTAGGCGATGGCCGACCTTTGGTTACATTAAATTCATTTCCAGCTTCATTTTTCTTCATTCTTCACCCAAAATTGGTCCTAAGGCTCCTCACAACCCTCCCCAACAGTTCATAAACATCCAAGAGTCAACATGAAGGTTTAATACAAGTTTTACCTAGGGAGTTAGCTTAAGTGAAAGGAAATCACTTCTATCGTATTGTGTTGTTATTAAGGGTGAATACAAGCTAGGAAAAGCTAGCAAATCGACCCGAGGACACTTTATAAGGTGATTATATTATGTTCTTGGTTGTCCTTATGATTAGTTTGATGTTGGTTAAGTTAAATGGAAGGGTTAAGCATGAACTAGTATCTAGAATTGGCAATCCGAGTGAGTTGGAATTGTGGACTGTTTTTCTTGATATATATCTATGTTAAAGGGCTGGGATTATTGATAAACGACTTCTCAATCAAGTTAATATTATTTTCAAGCTAAGATAAGAAGTTTTAAAGAGCGACAAGGGGTATACCGGTTCCAATTCGAGTTTGCCGCTCGTCGTGATGCAGTTGTGACTTGTTGGTGTTGCTTGGCTTCTTGTTATGGTTATGTATGTTTGTTGGGATGTCCTGATTGTTTTTGTTAGCATGTGGTATTGAAAGGGAGTCCTTTTTATAGGGGAGATGCTGCCAAATTTGCCTAGATGAGCTACTAGCTTAAGTTACGAACGTAACCTCTATTTAGTATTAATCACGAGCCTCATTGTGCTATTGTAGTTTGAATTGTTTTGTGGGTTTCTTGAGAGGTATTAATGACTCAAGGAGATTAAGGTATGTAATGGCTAATCTTTCTTTTCTTGGCATGATCTGTAGATAGTAGACGCTTATTGAATCTTAAAGAAAGAAAACTAATGTTTAGACTTGTCATAGAGGTGTAACACTTTTAAATGTGGTATTGTATCTTCCGAAGGGTTTCTATCCGCTCTTTAGTTCACTATTAATAGAAGAGTCAGAAAGAAACTTTTTGACGTCTTCATATATTTCAGTTTACACTTGATATACAGCATGATATACGTATATTTTCTTTAGCCTGGCCACTTGGTCAGAGAGACAGATATGCCTGGCGTATGGGGCAGTGAGATAGATTTTCCTGGCCTTATGGTTAGTGAGATTTTATAAAGTAAGAGCTTAACAAACATCTGAAAGTGAGATTATCGACTAGAGCTTGTATTAGAGGCGTATAGCCTCTCTAGTGGTGTGTTGTATTTTCGAAAGGCTTTTATCAGTTTCTTGTATTCGAGCTCCTAAAGAAAGGTATAAAGAGACATGTAGTCATTTTCACATATCTCAGTTTATACTTGGCATCTTTCGAATCAGAAACGACTAGCAAAAGAAGTTGTTTTCCAAAAGAATTCCACTTCCATTTCTTTAGAATTATATTACAATAATCTGATTTGTCCCTTATTGGGAGTACTTTCAGTGTTAGATCTCATGGTGGCATATTGGATTGTTATAAGAGAACGGCACCGAGCCTGTACGACTAGGTAGAGATGTACTGAGCCTCTGATTGCCGGGTAGAGATTGCATCAAGCCATCTATGGCCAGGTACAGATGCATCGAGCCACGTATGGCCGGGTAGTTCGCATCAAGCCTCCGATATGGCCAGGTAGACTAGATAGTAAAGTTTGCTTGTGAGTTGAGTAGAGGCAGATAGATGTAATTCTCAGGTTTCTCTAATCCTTGTTTATTTCAGCAGACTTATGTATTTCAAATTAGTTGTATTTAAGTTTTAGTTATCTATTGCCTTACATACTCGGTACATTGTTTCGTACTGACGTCCCTTTTGTTGGGATCGTTGCATTCATGCCTGTAGGTACAGATAGACAGACGGATAGACCTCCCCAGTAGGCAGGACCTAATATCAGCTGATTGGTGAGCTCTCTTTGTTCCGGGTTGCCAGGTCTTTTGGGTATTTCCTTTGTGACTATAGATGGGTAGGCTCGGGCCTTATCCTGACCACGTTATGTCATGTATTTCGGTAGAGGCTTGTAGACAATTATGTACAGTCAAATAATGTTTGGTCATGTTGTTATGCAGTAGGATATGACAGCCTTCTTGGCTCGTACAGTATGTCTAGTATACTCATGTAGTTGAGTCCTTGCAGGCTATTCTATTTTACACTTGATTATCCTATGAGTCTATAAAGAATCACATGGCAGCCATATTGGCTCACCTATGTTTACGTTTATGTTTCAGATTTATGTCAGATGGTACTTGGCTAGTATGGTGAAGTGCCCGTCATGGCCCTTCAGTTTGGGTCATGACAAAAGTGGTATCAGAGAAGTTTTATCCTAGGGTTCTCTACAATCCGTGTCTAGTAGAGTCATGTTTATGGTATGTTGTACGCCACACATATAAACAGGAGGTTGCGGGACATTTAGGATGGTTACCTTCTTTTCCTGTTTTAGATCGTGTGATAGAGCCAAGTTGTAGGATATTAGATTCTTAAACCTAACCCTGATTGCTTTGTAGTTTGGAGATGGCTTCTATGGAAAAGAAGATTGATGGTTCAGGGGATCCCAGAGTGAGTTATTCGTATGATACGAATCCATCTAAGGACCTGCCCTCTATTGAGACCAATCCATTTGAGGTCGTGTCTTCTAGGGAGACCGACCCATTAGAGGTTTAGGAAGGATCGACATGTAAGGTGGGAAATTCAAATAACCCAAGCTTGATGGTATCTGCGGAACAAGGTTCAAATGAAAATGATGGTAAGTGAGGAAAAATCAGTATAGTTGGTATGTTTGTAGAAGGTATGGGTGTCATAGAACAGCCTGTAGAAGGACAACAAGAGTGAGAATTTCCCCAACTACCGCTGGATCAATTTGTACCAGATCAAAGTTCCAGAATAGGACCAAGGTAAGAATTTTGATCGTTGAAATTTTAGGATTTGGGTAATAAAATAAGAAAATGAAGCTTTCCGAATTGAATGATAAGAGTACTACAGGTAAGTATAAAATGTTTGTATTGGCATCAGCGGTGAAATAGAGAATCTATAGTTAATAATTTTAGAGAAGAAGTAGGGGAATATGTACATAAGAGACGGTTTGCGAGCATATAAGCCTCTGCGTAAGAGGATTGGTTGAAGTTTTATGAACTGATGTTCAGTAACGATATATGAAATGAGCATTATTACTTCATATTCTTTCTATATAGATCAGCCCTGTGTGGTCGAGTTGCATATTATATGTGCTTCTATATTTGTCCTTGTGAGGCACAACACGTATTTTTTGGGTTATGTGCAGGTTTGGGATTTGTAGCAATTATAGTGGAAACTCTGCCGAAATTTTCTTCAAGACATAAAGGAAACTATTGAGTAATTACGCAACCTTAAAGTAAGATTGTTACAAGGGACAAGGTTTAGTAATAAACAACTAGAGGTGAAATTGGCAGTCAATTGTGGAATAGATTTAACAGATAACTTAGGTTTGAATGAGTGAATAGTGGGATAGTGTGAAAAGTAAATGAGAATAGGATATAAGGGTACAAAGAGAAAGTGATATATTTCTTTAAACTAGAAAGTCGAGAAGGAGTTGAATGCTTATTAAATGAGGAATCCAAAAAGACGAGTCGTTCCAAAGGGAGTTATGCATTGAGGAATAGTTGACCGATCCTTATGTAATTTTCATAAGATTGAGATTTGAGACAGACTTGATGCATACGTATATATATATATATATATATATATATATATATATGTACAATGGATACGAGTTGGCCAATCAGAGCTTGACCTATGGTTGTGAATGAAAACATATAGGTTACTACAGACCAGCCCGACAGACCTTTATCAGTGTTACGAGACAAGAGATGAGAAAAGAGGCTTCATGGGATTAAAAATTTACTAAGGATGACTACGTGACAAGGGCCCATTGCTATTGCTACAAAAAGAGAATAATAACCAAGGAAAGAAAAAAGCAGCATAATATGATCGTTGGAAGCAAGATAAGAAGAATCGGTAAGTTAGAAAGGAATAACGAACAAAAAGTATTGGACACATGGAAAGTATGTGACTAGAAGAAAAGGGATATTGTGAATAGATCCAGAGAGGTTCGAGTAATAGATGAACAACAAAACGTTCGCCCGTTATGACAACTGCGATAAGAGAAATATGAAAGAAATACACCCCTTATGGGTACTTTGATGATAAGTAAGGATTTTAATGGGAATTTAAAGATAATTGGGATTGTTATAGTATCGTAAGGATATGTGATAAGTGGTTATTTCAATTGAGACACGAGACGATATGATTACTTATCGAGTACCTTACTATGCAGATGTCAGTTAAGGATAACTCTACCCCTATTCTATGTTCAGCCGACAGTTCCGCAGGACTTCTATGAGATCCCTAAGAGGAATAGGCTTCGTCACATTAATAGCACACCGGAATAGCATAGAATTATACGTTTACGACATTATGAGTTGATTAAGGGAAGTTGTGGAATGACTCAATACAAAATAGTTTCAAAGCTGGACGATGAATGTGGTTGTGCCGAAAGTTATCATACTGCTAATGGGGTCCCTTAGGGAAAAGAAGAAGACGAAGTAAAACATGAAAATGGACTAGGTATTATTTTAGTGTTTATTGGACAAACTTAAGTATTCGTATGGGGCAGTGTAAATGGAAATCGTGTTTCAAGTAAGTTATGTTGCAATGTCTTAAGAGGAAACCATTAAAAGGTAATGGAATTAGAGGCTCGAAAGCGAGTGTGAGAGCTAAGATAGCATGGTTGTGGAAGAGGCTGCAAAAGAATTATAGAATAATTATGGGCCATTTCGAATAAGATGACTCATGCATGAAGTAATTTTTATGTTTCAAGCCCTAGGAATTTTAAATCGCAGCGAGAAATATTATAATAAAAGGGATCTACTATGTGCTTTGATAATTGTAAGAGCTCAGATAATAAGGTAAAGATTAACCTGACTTTATAGAGAAATGTCAGCATGTTGAGACACGAGAATTAAGTGATAGATGGGGGATGAAAGTGAGATAGTAGTATCAACGTAAGAATGGATAGTGTGCAACAAGAGTTGATTATATAGTGAATGTTCATCTAATATGGTAAGGAGGTGTACCTATAAGTACTTTTTAATTATGACGAGAGACTTGCGAGATTGACTTAGTAAATGATTGGAAGGACGATGTCTACATCAGAAAGGATAAATGGTAAAGAGCACCTATAATAATCTAGCATGAAAAAAAATGATCGATGAGTTGTAATATCAAGAAAAGAAAGGGAAGTAAATGGCTATTGATTCGTCTTTCACGTTACTGAAAGGATACCCAAATGGCATCAAGAAGCAACAAGCGAGGGACAGTTAAAATCTCGCAGACCATAATAAGACTTGACAGACGACAAATTACGGATGATGTATCATGAGGATGAACATGTAAATAAGCATGCCCTATGAAGAGCTTTGATGAATCGTGACTATGACTTGTGTAAATAACAAGGAAATAAACATCAAATGATCAATCCAGAAGGATTGTAAGTCATGAAAACATAATGCGACTTATGCGTAGTCAATAGAAAATGAGAAATGTTCAAGTTAAGTAAAGGCATAAACAGGGAAGGAAAACAAAGGTAGCAACACTGAGTTATCAAAAGATGGGACACAACTTCAGATTATGTTCGAACCAAGCTAATATATTCGGGAATATATAGTTCCTTTTATTGTTTCTTCAAAAGTATTTGTAGTAGCATTCAAGTAATGTTGTTTCGACCTGTGCTTTATAAATTTCAAGAAATCGAAGACAAAAATTTCAAAAGAAATACACGCCGCCAGAATGCGATCTATGTTGATGATAGAATTAAAAGTAAGAGGAACTATACAAACTGAGGAAGCGATATAGAGCAACAAAGTATAAGATAATGGAGAATTCGATTAAGACTTGTGTATGAGAAGGGCATCCCTCGAATGAAACATCCAAAGAAGGTTGCTAGTCAATTTGGTGAGCAGAAAGGTAAGGTTACATTGATGAAAGTATTAAGTTCAACAAGAAAAGTTATAAACGGAAACAAAGTACTAAAAAACTCCAGCATAGTGTCGTAAGAAGAAGGGGAAATGAAATAACATAATGAAAGGAAGTGACTAAGTTGGCAACAAGGGTTCTGGTAGCGAAGAAAAGAAGGATTACAAGAAGAATACGAGAAAGGACAGCAAAAGACTACTGGGAGTCGCGATAAGAACAAGTAAGACACCTTCGATAAAAATTTTAGACCTCCTGGGTATTAAGAGCTTAAGATGTGTGGATCAACACACCAAGTTGAAAGGCATTCGGTGAGATTATGTGCGAGTGAAAAGACATTAACGATTAAAATGATGGTAACTCCACTTTAACATACGAGGACGAATGTTCATAAGGGGGGAAGGATGTTACACCTCATAAAGTTTTGTGCCATTTGTGTCATGAGTGAAATAACGTAAGCTCGTAGAGGCCATGGAACCCCTATAAGGTTAAGAAAGTCTTTTAGCAATTGTTAAGCATGTGCCATAAGGTTTCGGGGTTAAGCGAATTAGTGTTATAACCCATACTTTAGGGGTTAAAATAGGAGTGCTTAATGTACTAAGGAGGTCGTGTTTCAAGGTACTTGAATCATATAATATTCGTATATTTGGTTTTGATGTCAAGCAACTTGTAAAATAAAAGTCAACGAAAAGTATCGCAAGTTACGTTCATAAATTTTGCTGAAATTTGATTCTAATAAAAGTCAACGAAAAGTATCGCAAGTTACGTTCATAAATTTTGCTGAAATTTGATTGTAATGTTATAGAGCATTGCTTCCAATATACGTGGAATTACGAGGTGATCCAACTATTAGATTGAAGGTGTATGAGTCTAGTTTTTAACACATTCAGCCGTTTGTCCATATGATGTCAGAATAGATAAATATTTGTGTTTTTGCGAGACAGCACAGTCAGCCTCGGCCGACCTTTGGTTACATTAAATTCATTTCCAGCTTCATTTTTCTTCATTCTTCACCCAAAAATCATCCCGAGGATCCTCAAAACCCTCCCCAACAGTTCATAAACATCCAAGAGCCAACATGACGATTTAATACAAGTTTTACCTTGGGAGTTAGCTTAAGTGAAAGGAAATCATTTCTATCTTATTGTGTTCTTATTAAGGGTGAATACAAGGTAGGAGAAGCTTGGAACTCGACTTGAGGCTACTGTATAAGGTGAGAATATTATATTCTTTGTTGTGCTTATGACTAATTTGTTGTTGGTTAAGTTAAAATGAAGGGTTAAACACAAACTAGTATCTAGAATTGGTAATTGGAGTGAGTTGGAATTGTAGACTGTTTTTCTTGATATATATGTATGTTTAAAGGGATGGAATTATTGATAAACGACTTCTCAATCATGTTAATATTATTTTCAATTTAATATAATAATTTTTAAAGAGCGACAAGGGGTATGCATTTTACAATCCCGAGTTTGCCGCTCGTCGTGATGTAGTTGTGACTTATTTGTGCTGTTTGGCTTCTTGTTATGGTTATGTATGTTTGCTGGACTGTCCTGATTGTTGTTGTCAGCATATGATATTGAAAGGGAGTCCTTTTTATCAGGTAGATGTCGCCCAAATTTTCCTAGACGAGCTACTAGCTTAAGTTTTCGAACGTAACCTCTATTTAGTATTAATCATGACCCTCATTGTGCTATTGCAGATTTAATTGTTTTATGGGCTGCTTAAGAGATATATCGACTCAAGGAGATTGAGGTATGTAATGGCTATTCTTTCTTTTCTTGGCATGATCCGTAGATAGAAGGTGTTTATCAAATCTTAAGGAAAGAAAACAATTGTTTAGAGCTGTCATAGCGGTGTAACGCGTCTAGATGTGGTATTGTGTCTTCTGAGGGGTTTCTATCCGCTCTTTAGTTCTCTGTTAATAGTAGAGTCAGAAAGAAACAAGTCGACATCTTCATATATTTCAGTTTACACTTGATGTACAACATGATGTACGTATTTTCTTTAGCTGGCCGCTTGGTCAGAGAGACAGATATGCCTGGCCTACGGGTTAGTGAGACTGATTTGCATGGCCTTATGGTCAGTGAGATTTTATAAAGTAAGAGCTTAACAAACTTTTAAAAGTGAGATTATCGACTTGAGCTTGTATTAGAGGCGTATAGCCTCCCTAGTGTTGTGTTGTATTTCCGAAAGACTCTTATCAGCTTCTTGTGTTCGAGATCTTAGAGAAAGGTATAAAGAGACATGTTGTCTTCTTCACATATCTCAGTTTATACTTGACATGTTTCGAATCAGAAACAACTAGCAAAAGAACTTGTTATCCAAAAGAATTCCACTTCCATTTCTTTAGAATTATATTACTATAATTTGATTTGTCCCTTTTCGAGAGTACTTTCAGTGTTAGATCTCGTGGTTGTGTAATAGAATTATGATAGTTTGGTATAGATGTTTTTGATAGCATGTTGGGTTATTATAAGAGAATGGTACTGAGCCTGTACGGTCGGGTAGAGATGCACCGAGCCTCTGACGACCAGGTAGAGATAGCACCGAGCTATCTATGGCCGGTTAGATATGCACCGAGCGTCTGACGGCTGGGTAGAGATTGCATCGAGCCATCGATGGCTGGGTAGAGATGGACCGAGCCACGTAGAGTCGGGTAGTTTGCACTGAACCTCAGATATGGTCGGGTAGACTCGATAGTACAGATTTCATGTGGTCAGAGAGACAGATATGCCTGGCCTACGGGTCAGTGAGACTGATTTGCATGGCCTTATGGTCAGTGAGATTTTATAAAGTAAGAGCTTAACAAACTTTTAAAAGTGAGATTATCGACTTGAGCTTGTATTAGAGGCGTATAGCCTCCCTAGTGTTGTGTTGTATTTCCGAAAGACTCTTATCAGCTTCTTGTGTTCGAGATCTTAGAGAAAGGTATAAAGAGACATGTTGTCTTCTTCACATATCTCAGTTTATACTTGACATGTTTCGAATCAGAAACAACTAGCAAAAGAACTTGTTATCCAAAAGAATTCCACTTCCATTTCTTTAGAATTATATTACTATAATTTGATTTGTCCCTTATCGAGAGTACTTTCAGTGTTAGATCTCATGGTTGTGTAATAGAATTATGATAGTTTGGTATAGATGTTTTTGATATCATGTTGGGTTGTTATAAGAGAATGGTACTGAGCCTGTACGGTCGGGTAGAGATGCACCGAGCCTCTGACGACTAGGTAGAGATAGCACCGAGCTATCTACGGCCGGGTAGATATGCACCGAGCGTCTGACGGCTGGGTAGAGATTTCATCGAGCCATCTATGGCTGGGTAGAGATGGACCGAGCCACGTAGAGTCGGGTAGTTTGCACTGAACCTCAGATATGGTCGGGTAGACTCGATAGTACAGATTTCCTGTGAGTTGAATCGAGGTAGATAGATGTACTTCTCAGGTTTATCTAATCCTTCTCTATTTCAGTAAATTTATGTATTTCAGATTAGTTGTATTTCAGTTTTAGCTATCTATTGCCTTACATGCTCAGTACATTATTTCGTATTGACGTCCCTTTTGTCTGGGGCTGCATTCATGCCTGCTAGTACAGATAGATAGACGAATAAATTTCCCCAGTAGGCAGGACCTGATATCAGCTGATTGATAAGCTCCCTTTGTTCCGAGTTTCCAGGTCTTATTTCTTTTGTGACTACATACTTGATGGGGTAAGTCGGGGCCCTGTCCCGACCACGTGATGTCATGTATTCCGTTAGAGGCTTGTTGACAGTTACGTACAGTCAGATAATGTTCAGTCATGTTGTTGTACAGTTGGATATGATAGCTTTGTTGGCTCGTACAGTATGGCTAGTATATTCATGTAGTTAAGTCCTTGCAGGCTATTCTATTTCAGACATGATCATCCTATGAGTCTACAAAGTATCAGATGGCGGCCCTATCGGCTCACCTATGTTTACGTTTATGTTTCAGATGTATGTCAGATGGTACATGGCTAGTACGGTCAAGTGCCTGTCAAAGCCCATCCAAACACCCTCTTTGGTGATTTTCTGAGTTTAGCTTATTTAGAATATGGATAAGGCAGATTTAAGTTGAATTTCTAGTTTTGCTCTTGGGGCTCGGGTTTGGTTATTTTGGGTTCGTTTTTGGGTGTGTATTGTAAGTAGGCTGGGCATAAATACCGAAAACTGAAAAACCAAACCGAAGCGAACCAAAACTTCAACAAACCGAACCAAACCGAACTAGTTTGGTTCGGTGTTTGGTGTCCACCGTAAAAAAACCGAAACCGAAATAGCCGAACCGAAGTTTGATAAAACCGAGCGCGCACCAAAATTTTATACATTACCCAAAAAAAAATTAAAATAGTCCAGGCCCATTAAGTTTACAGCAAAAAAAACCCAATTGTAATAAGTCCTCTTTTGCATTTGTATACCTAATTTTCCACTTCAATTGAGAAAATCAAATATCCTTAACAAAGAAAGGTAACTAGGATGTGTCTTTAGGATTAATGTATGTCCTTTATGTGTTTTCTTAATTATTCTTACGGTATGTATATAACACCTAGTAATCCTATATCATGATTATAGTTTTCTGTTCTTGTGTATCCTGTTTGTTTGATTTTGATTTCAATTTATCAGTTTTATTGTTTTTGAGAATATGAATTAGTGTCAACGAAATCGCTTCTAATATTATATCAAAAAAACCGAATTGAAAAAATCGAAACCAAACCGGACTTTAAAAAACCGAAACCGAAAGAACCGAACCGAACTAGTTTGGTTCGGTGTTCGATGTCCACCTTCAAAAAACCGAACCCGAAATAGCCAAACCAAAGTTTGATAAAACCGAACCGAAAAACCGAACGCCTACCCTTAATTGTAAGTATAGCAATATGGATATTCTAGGGTTTGTTTGACCTCGTAGAGTACTATTTTAACCTTGTTGAACCCGGATTCTCGATAAATTACCATTTTGACCTTCGGGGTTTTGGGTTGACTTTTTGGACCTAAATTCTTTATATGACATTATGGGTGTTGTTAGACTCATGTACTTATATAGAAGGCATTAATGATTGAGTTAGAGCAAATTGAAGATTGTCGGAAGGGAAATGCAATAGCTTGAGAGGTTCGTGGCACGTGCTCTGCCTTGGAGGTAGGTTGTGGCTTACCTTTTTAGGTTCCGACTGCAGGTGCGCATATAGAATATAATTGTTGTCGGGGTTATGCATGTAAGCCTTCGGGAAATGGAAGTGGTACATGAACCCACTCTTAGGTTGGTATGATCTGCTTATGTGGGTTATGTTTGCCAAAGTTAAACTTGCTGATAATGTGGTCCGATTTATATTTATCTTTCCATATATGATGAAACCATGGGAAAATGATCATTCCTGAAACTGATTTACTACCATGAAAAGACATGAGAATTGTTTATCTTTCCATACTCTTTGACATTGTTGGTTATGATAGAAAAGCATGCTCCACTCATTCATACTTACATACCTTTGAGATGCATCCTTAATTGAGGTACAGTATGGTCCGATGAGGCCGGAAAAGAGGCAGGAATGATGTGTTTGCAACCAGAGTGTCACATCCCGACGAGAAGCATGACGGGTACCCGACCCTATCGACCGAGTACCACCTGGCGTATACTGACATAATCTCAATACAATTATTCTAGCTTGAAATATGAGCTCATTTCAATATAGAAAGACACCGGCACGCAGAAAAGGCCCAATACACAGAAAACATATGCATGACCATATATATATATATATATATACACACACGCTAGCTTACGAGGCTGTACATGACATCTACATACCTCATACTATCTATAAGCCTCTAAGAGTACAAATACATGACATACTGGAAGGGACAGGACCCTGTCATACTCAAAAGATACATATACATAACATGTGCATAGCATATACCAAAAGAGCAAGCCTGGTACAATGGCACTTGCTGACTGCCCGCTGAAGCTGATAGTCCTACTGAAGAGGTCCTCCGCTCTATCTGTCAAGACCTGCAGCACGAAATGCAATGTCCCATAGAATGGGACATTAGTACGGATAAAACTACTGAGTATGTAAGGTAGGAAACAACAACATAAGTAAGACATAAACATAGAATGATAGAAGTAACCTGAGCCATTGAATGATGCAATAACCAAAACGAAAATGAAGAAAGAAAAACAAGAAAGTAAAGGATAGATAATTTGACACAACTAAAGACCCAAATTAGCAACCAAAGTTCTTAGATTAACTTGACCTCTAATTCAGGAACTAAAGAGCACCAAACTCTTAAGGTGACCTCAAGGGAAACAAAGTCCCAAGCAACCAACCTTCTCAACAAAGAATTCAACCAAAAGTTTCAACAAGCTCTCATCTCTCATGCTCCCAATGGAGTCTTACAATTTCACAATTTCATATCATAAAAGTCTACCTAATGAAATAAACTAAGAGGGGTGTTTTTTGCGACGGGTGTACGACGCATAGCTAACGCACGACCTGCAGAAGATTGTCCAAGTGCTCGAAAACGGTTTGATTCCTTCTTAACTCCCCTTCTTTGATTCTTACAACTAGTTAACAACTAGTAATCGATCTTATTAGTTGCTAATTAGTTCTTGAGTCCTTTCTTTCAAGCCAATTCTTTTCGTTCTTTTCTCGTTTTACAAATTCTTCGTTAATTTCTTGATTCAAGTGCGTATGTTTTAAATTGACTCGTCCTTTCTTTCTTCAAGTCCATAAGAATCCACTCTTGACCTCAAGTAGTGAATGGGACCTTGTGACCTAACCGAATTAACAAGCATACAACTATTAACCGAAGCAATTTGTGAGGCACTCAAAAGGTGCGCATACTTGAGCGTTTGGTGTTTATGTTTAACTAACATAACGTGTTTGCTTTTTTTTGTTGAGTTTCTTAAATAGGTACTAATGTCTAATCAAGGAGGAGAAATGCAAGTTCCCACCGGGGAACCTACACTTGTTGATTTGATGAGGTTGTTGCATGATATGAACAACAAGGTAGGGAGATTGAATAGTCAAATGGATCACCTAGAGAGTAGGATAGAAATCGCGGAATGTAAGGAGAAACGACGAAGAGAGCTTGATTGGTTCAAAACTCATAGAGTTACCTATGAAAGAGAGGGGCACAAGTATGTAATGGACAAATGTGGGAGTCTTCTCTTTCCACAACCTATTCCACAAGAGACAATGAATGCAAGGTTGCAAAAATCTTCTCCCATGGAAACCTTGTCAACTAAAGAAGATTCTTCGTGTGAACTTCAATGTACGATAGCTAAACTTAACACTTCCAACTCTTTGCAAGAACAAGTTTGTGATGTGAGTGTGTGTAGTAGCTTGTCGATGTGTGACTGTAATGATTCTTTACCATGTGATGATAATGTCATTGTTCAAAGTGTCCCTACACTAGTTGATCCTTTAGATGACCGAATTGATTCTTTTTGCAATATTGATTTGTGTCCACCTAGTGTTGACACTTGTGCTTTGAATGAAAATACATTATCATGTGATCAACTTGAGTGTAATGTTAGTCCACTAGTCGAAGAATTTTGTGATGTGATTAATGAACCTCCGATTAGTGCTATGTGGTTCTAGTTGATCATTTGAATGAGTGTGACACCCCACCCTTGTTTGATGAATGTGGAAATGAGTCTCTTGGCTTTATCTTTGTGTCGAGTGATGAGACTCCCGTTTGTGATGGTGATGTGTATCATGTGGATAGTCATGTAAATGAAGGTACTTTGAAAAATGACATTTGTCTTTTTGAGAATGAAATTACATGCTTCGGCTTTCCATTATTCATTGATTATTCTCTCTTTAAAGATAATGTCTTATTTGATGATAGCATGGCTAATAAGAGTGAAGTGCCTAGTGGAATATGTTGTAATGTTGAAAATGTAGCCACTTTTGGGGACTACATGGTATTTGAAAACCCACTATGGAATGATGAAGCTCTTCCCTATGATAGAAAACTTCCCTTGGGAAATGATAATACACTTGTGGGGAAGGAGTGTTTTGAAAAGAGAGGTGATACTTGCTTGCAAATAGTTAACTCTTCCTTGTGTGTTCCGAGTCTTAGTAGTATGATTGATCATGTACTTGAATTTAATAGTGAAGCTACATGTGAGGACACCATAGATGAAGTTGTTTTGTGTGAAACCTTTCTTTACTATCTATTAGCATATGATGACATTCATGCTTGTGTTGGGGGTGCATCTTATGTTGGGAGGGGGTTTAATGGGGTAGATAGTCATTCTCTTGGCCACGATGTGTGGAAATTCTTCCCGTTTGACCCCGGTGATATTTCACATTTGTGTGTCATGTCTAGTAGAATCAATGTGGTATTGCCTTTTCGGTATTTTGAAACCATTGGTTCCTCTATGATATATTCATTTCATGTTCTTTGCGATAACCAAGTTCTTAGTGCTCTATATGAGTGCTTGTTCGTCTTAATCATGGTTGATCCTTGGTTATATCACAAGTGTGTGCATATTTGGCATGTTCGTAGAGTAGGCTACTCTAAAACTAACCCTCATCCTTTGAGGACCTTGTTGTTGCTTGTCTTCCCTGTGGTTTTGCAAGGTTTAGATTGGAGGACGAATCCTTTTCAAGAAGCCGAGCTTCATCAAGAATATCCATTTCAAGCCGAGCTAGGGATCATGTCTTTGGAGACTTACTAGGTGCTTGGATTGAAGGCATGAAGCTCAAGAATATACTAAAATGGAAGTATAGGCCTCATTTGGATGAAGTAGGGACAAGAAGGCCTTTCTCATCTTTTGAGAAGACTACTAACCAAACAAGGCCCTTACTTCATTAAGGGTATTATTGTAATAGCCATAGTAGTCTTCCTTTTCAATCTAGTATAAATACTATCTTAGTTTATTTCATTAGGTAGACTTTTATGATATGAAATATTGAAATTGTGAAATTGTAAGACTCTATTGGGAGCATGAGAGATGAGAGCTTGTTGAAGCTTTTGGTTGAATTCTTTGTTGAGAAGGTTGGTTGCTTGGCGCTTTGTTTCCCTTGAGGTCACCTTAAGAGTTTGGTGCTCTTTAGTTCCTAAATTAGAGGTCAAGTTAATCTAAGAACGTTGGTTGCTAATTTGGGTCTTTAGTTGTGTCAAATTATCTATCCTTTACTTTCTTGTTTTTCTTTCTTCATTTTCGTTTTGGTTATTGCATCATTGGAGGACATGCAATATGCAATGCATGAGTTTACAAATCATATGCAAGTACATACATATAGTACCTAATCATCATATCATCGTCATCCCGCGTCCGGGGTACATCATAACATGCCCACGGCAGTGATGTGCACATTTACATGTCTGCCCGACCGACTATAGTGCGGCGTGGTGTAGTAAAATTGTGGATACATATATATTTAATGCATGAGGAGCCAATGAATTAACATCGTCCCTTTCGGAGTGACGTAAGGTCGGTAACCTCCGAATGAACTATGGAATTCGTATCGAATCCAAAGAAATTACTTAATGATGATAAACATGTTTATATTTCAAGAATCGTTGAAGAATTACATGAAACTAATTGGGAAACAAGTAAGTAATCCAATAAAGAACATCTATAAGAAGTGATACATGATTGGAGTGAATTGTTATGGAGCACTCGTGTTCATGTTCTAGTTGGATTCTTGCCAAAGAAAGAGGAAAATGAACACTTCACATACCTTATTTGTCAAGCCGTCACCTCGAATGAATCCTTATTCTGATGCTCGCCCTTCACCCGTACCTATATTGAAAGGTACATCCTTATTCATGCTCCACTATGTTCATATATCAACTTATATATCGAAGGATGATTCGGTTACGGAAATTCGGGCAGCATTTCCTCTGCTTCTACTACGATCCCAGGATTATAACAACAATAACCAACTCAATATCTAAACAATATCAAATCCAATTCCTCATCTATACCATCCAATCAACAACATCTATATAGGATTATTCCGTCCTTTGCTTAATTCAACTAAGTATGTTATAGTTTAATGAATATAATCCCGAATCAATGTGATTCTATGAATATAACGAGGGGATAGTACCTTATTAACTTCCAATTGATCATCGATGGCTTCAAACCCAAGATCCCTCCATCTTTCACCTTGCTACATAATAATCACGATAATATGATGTTGCCACGAGCTTCCTGAGCCTAGATTGCATAACCTCTTTATGATTTCCTTGATTTAATGATAAGGAATGTTGGGAGAGGTGTACCTGATGTTTCTAGACCTCTAAGGGTGTAACAATGGGGTGTAAATGGGTGGAGGGAGCTATTTATAGTGTGGGAGGTCGGTTTCAACCGCCTCACCAATTGGCCTTCGCGATCGCGAGGCCTTTGGCTCGCGAACGCGAAGTTTTGCAAGCCTATGGCAGTCTGTTTTGAAACGCCCATAACTTCCTACTTCAATGTCGAATCGATGAACGGTTTGTTGCGTTGGAAACTCGACTCAATGCACTTTAATTTACATAGGTTATGCATTCCATAACTCCTCATATTATAGGAGATACACCTCTCTCAAGTTGGACCAAAAATTCTATCTAGAATTCTGTCAAGTTTTCCCAAAATTTTGACAAACTTAATTCCTTCATTTTTCTTGATCCTGGAACCCTTCGATACTCTCTTAATACTTGTTAAAGGTCTTTCTTATCCTTGTAAGAGTTCCATGACCTCTCCGGCTTATGTTACATTACTTATGACGCAAATGACGTGAAAATTTTGGAGGTGTAACATTCTTCCCCCTTTAAAAACATTCGTCCTCGAATGTTAAAATAAAACACTCAAAGATCTTATGGAAATTTTGGCAGAACTTCCTTTGTAATTGTAATACTACCAACCTGTCACGTAGCAAACCAACAATACAATTCCACACAAGGCTACAGCATTGGTAACAACAATGGCCCACACAACCAATGACAATAACTAACAACATATACGTACCTGAAGGCTATGATGTCTTAGTCTGAACCTCCTCTGGGAGTGATAACAAATGTGGATACATGAATCTCATGTCTCTTTATAACACCCTTGACAATATACTATATACGCTAAGGAGGCCCTCGTTAATATTGTTACACCTCGGACATTCCGTGTTGTTGTGTTGTGAACCGACTTACGCAAGCTTAAGGAGAACATGGGGTCCATATAACCTTAAGGAGAGTACTTGGTAGCTTTAGAGTGCATACAATGAGATTTTGAAACTATACGAATCGGTGAATCTAAGTTCGTTGAAGGAAGTGAAATATAAGTTGTGTTTGGGAAGATTTCGTAACAACCGAGCTATTGTTGATTTAGTAACATCTTGAGGTGAAGCTATACGGCTCCTGAGATGGTTAATGACGTATTATACAAGTCCCAAGAAAGTTCCACAAGGATTGGAAGTCAAACGAATCTACAGAAGCAACTTCAAAAAATGTGAGTTATACGACCACTTATATGGTTCGTATAATGGTTCATATAACTTAGCTAGAGAAGGGTCATTCCCTGGTGGTATTATACGATCACTTACACGGATCGTATAAGTTATACAGACCGTATAAGTGTCCGTATAAACCATGTCGGGCAGCTTTTATTTTTTTTATAAAAAGAGGACCCAAGTTCTTATTTTGCATTTCCCTCATTCGCCACACCACTAGAGAGCTCTAGAACATTCTCCATACTATATCAACATGAATTCAAGAGAAAGAAAGGATTAATTAGCAAGAATCAAGAGGATCAAGTGTAAAGAGGCTCACTAGGGTTTTTGGAAGTCGAGATTTCCTTTGGAATTGAAGTTGGGGTTATCTCAAGTGAAGTATTTTCATCCAAAGATCGTTCCTACATAATCAAAGGTGAGTTTTATATCTATTTCATGTTATTAAAAGTATTGAGTGGTTGAAAGACTTGGATTAGAGAATAAAGTAGAATATGAGCTCAAATATGGAAATAATGATATTTTGAGTAGAAATTTGACTTGAGTCATGATTCTTAGTATGAGATGAGTATAATCTTGTTATGAATGATGATAATGACGTTGAGGAAGTATTGTGTGAAAAGTGAATATGGTGTTTGATTGTAGTCATGATTGTGGATGACTTTGAAAGGGGGTTTTAAGAATTGAACAATGTTTAACTTGAAGAAATCTATAGATTATGATATTATGGGTGTTGCTATTGCCATTTGGGAGTTGTTTTATTATATGGAGAAAGTTGTCGAAACAAAGGAAATGCTGCCCAATTTTCGTTAGCCTTTTAGTTGTGTTAGCTTTGACTTAAGCATATTTAGAATGATCCAATTTAGTACGAATTCTCTTGAATGTAGAGTTGTGAGCTTGGAAGGAGAACGTTTAATTGTTAATAAGACATAAAGGTATGTAAGGCTAGTCCCTTTATTTCGTAAAGGCATGACTCTTATATTACTAGCTTCTATGTATTCCATGACCTTCTTATGTCCCAAAAGCTAAAAGTTCATAATTCGTAAATGTTTCTTATGAGCTAGAGATGAGATATGCCCTATGATAATGATGATGATGGTGCTATTTCTAGCAATTCCGAAGCTTATGAGATGATGTTATTATGATCTTGATAATCCTATTTCATGATTTCATTGATGTTATTTCTTGTTGTTTTCTCACCTCATGATATTAGTTCCTTCAAGGTGAGACATAGCGATGATGATTATTCAATAATGTAATCGGAGTTCACCGACCTTACGTCACTCCGATAGAGTTATAGCTTTTACTTGAGCTCTCATGCATGCTTGATGTTGTGTATATGATTATGATACACCATGCCTAATTGGCCCGGCAGGCACCACTACGATGAGCGTAGTGGGTGGCTATGATGATGATTACACCGTGCCTAATTAGCTGGGCAGACACCACTACACCGGGTGTAGTGGGCGGCTATGATGATTACACCGGGCCTAGTTGGCTGGGCAGTCACAACTAGTGGGGGGCATGAGATGATAACCCCGGACGCGACCTAATGATGATATATGACTCAGATAGTTTACTTATGCATATGTATGTATGCCATGATGTTTTATTATATATACAAGTTACCATGCATGATTCCGCCTTAAGAGGCAATCAGTTACAGGTTATCCCTTTTACTTTATGTTCTCTCATTTCTTTATTATGTTGATATACATGCCTTACATACTCAGTACATTATTCGTACTAACGTCCTTTCTTTTATGGACGTTGTGTTCATGCCCACAAGTGTCACGACCTATTTTTGCCTAGGTCATGCGGGCACCTACCTTTCTCACCTCGGTAGGCGAACCCTTAACTCAACAATCACAGTCAATAAAATAATAGCAGAAGGAGTAAAATGACGTAAGTCTCACAATATGATATAATATAAATAAGTGCAGAAGTAAATGAATCCCCCCAGTATCTGGTCTGGTCAAACAAGAGCATCTAAATCCGAAGACTAAGGTCTGAATAATAATACATAAAATGTCTCAAATCATGTCTTGAGTGAAAAGTAAGACATAAGCAATAGAAGAGTCTTCGAGGTCAGCGGATGCCATCCTCACCTAGGAAAACTCAAGTGGAAGCTGAAGAGTCGATCAGCCACGAGTCAGAGAAGTAGATCCGACCTGATACTCAACATTCATAAAAGAATGCAGCAAGTGCAAGTCAGTACAAACAACAGTACTGGTAGGCATAATAGGCCGACTAAGCATAGTTAACACAATTCAGAAAACCACGCAGATAAACAAGTAAACCAATCACACATGAAACAATATAATCGTAACCAAGTATCCGTCAACACTTATGTAAGTATCTAAACACCAATATAATAAGTCTGCGTACATATAGTCCGAAACAGTCACCATAATTGAACCATCACAGCCCGCTCATCAACAACCCAATCATCACAATACAGTTATCACGACATCTCACTCAAATCATAATGCAATGCAATGCAGTAATGGTATGAATGTGATGCCATGCCATGCTATGAAAATGAGGTGTACACATGCACTCCAGACGGAAATATCGACGTCTCGGCAGCACAACCCAATGTGACTCGCGAAGTCTAAGTGCCACCCATCCCGGATCTTTGCCAAACAGACAAACGGGACCCTGGCTAATTGCTCACAGGGGGAGTCTCACCGACACCACTCTGGGGGACCCGCGAAGCCCATGCACTACAATCAATTCTGGAATAACATCGGAATCGGCCATGCAACAACGATGCCCGAATATAACCATCGAATATCGGCATCCTCACAATCACTCAAAAGAGTTGTCAAATATCAATTTCATAAATTAAAAATTCTGAAATTGAACCTCGGACATCGGCCTCCTCACAATCACTTAAGTAAAAAGAGTTTATCAAGTGTCAGTTTCACACAAACAACGATTCTGGAATGGATCTTCGAACATCGGCCTTTTCACAATCACTCAAGTAAAAGAGTTTATCAAATATCAGTTTTGCTCGTCAACAATATCGGATCATCACCGGATGTCGGCCACACATGATAAATATGAGAGAATGCGTGCAATGCATATGTCAATCATCAACAAGGAAGCTCAATATCACAAGTACCTCAACGGGTACCCCAAAAATACATCACATCACAATACCAACAGTGGGTATACCAACATATATAAGTCAAACACCAACAGCGGATACGCATATAATATATCAATAATCTCAAGTACCCACATCGGGTATGTCACTGTTACACCTCAGACATTCCATGTTGTCATACTGTGAATAGACTAACGTAAGCTCAAGGCAAAAATGAAACCCTTATGACATTAAGGAGAGTATTAAGTATCTTCGAAGTATATATGATAATATTTTGAAGTCATATGACTCGGAGAAACTAAGTTCGTCGAGGAGAAGTGAAGTATAAGTTGTGTTTGGGAAAGGTCTCGCAAGTTATCGAGTTAAAAATTATTTAGTAATGTCTTGAGGGGAATTTATAAGGCTCCTTAGATGGTTAATGAAGTATTGAACAAGTGCTAAGAAGTTTCTATAAGGATTAGAGATCAAATGAATCGTCGAGAACAAATTCGGGAAGCGGGTGAGTTATACGACTAATTATACGGTCCGTATAATAGTCACAGTGAAGGGTCATCACTGGAGAGATTATACGGTCACTTATACAGACCGTATAAAATTATACGGACCGTATTAGTGTCTGTATAATCCATAGCGGGCAGCTTTTAATTTTATAAATGGAGGACCCCAAGTTCTTATTTTCATTTTACTCATTCTCCACACTTCAAGAGAGCTCTAGAATATTCCATACACCATACTAACACAAATCCAAGGGGTGAATCAAAGATCAAACACCAACAATCAAGTGAAACAAGTGTATGGGTGCTCACTAGGGTTTGTAGAAGCCAAGCATTCCTTTTTGTGTTGATGTTGGGTTTTCTCAAGTGGAGTATCTTCATCCAAAGACCATTCCTACATAATCAAAGGTGAGTTTTACACTTATTTCATGTTATTAAAGGTATTGAGTGGGTGAAAGACTTGAATTAGAAAAGAATGTAGAATATGAGCTCAAACATGGAAAAAATGGTATTTTGAGTAGTAAATTAATTTGAGTCATGATTCTTAGTGTGAGATGAGTATAGTATCGTTATGAATGATGCTAGTGATGTTGACGAAGTATTATGTGAAGAACGAATATGGTGTTGTATTTTACTCATAGTTATGGATGGTTTGAAAGTGAATTTGAGAAGTGAACAGTATTTAACTTGAGAAATCTATTGATTATGATATTGTGAGTGTCGCTATTGATGTTTGGGAGTTGTTATATTATATGGAGAAAGTTGTCGAAACAAAATACTGCCCAATTTTCGTTAGCCTTTTAGTCGCTTTAGCTTAGCTTAGGCATGTTTCCAATGGCCTAACCGTGGCGCGGTTTCTCTTGAATGTATAATTGTAAGCTCGGAAGGAGAACGTTTGTCCATTAAGAGTACGCAAAGGTATGTAAGGCTAGCACTTTCTTTCATAAAGGCATGATTCATACATTCTATCTTCCATGACCTTCTTACATCCCAAAAGCTGGAAGTTCATGATTCATAAGAGTTTCTTATGAGCTAGAGATGAGAGATGTTCTATGATAATGATGATAATGATGATGATGCTATTTCTAGAAATTCCGAGGCTTATGAGATGATGTTATTACGAGTTTGATAATCCTATTTTCATGATTTCATTGATGTTATTGCTTGTTGTTGTCTCACCTCATGAGATTAGTCCCTTTAAGGTGAGACATAGCAATGATGATGATTCCATAATGTAATCGGATGCCACCAACCTTACGTCATTCCGATAGAGTTGTAGCTTTCACTTGGGCTCTCATGCATGGTTTATTTTATGTATATGTATGATTACACCGGGCCTAGTTGGCCGGGCAGACACCACTACACCGGGTGTAGTGGCCGGCTATGATGATTACACTATGCCTAGTTGGCCGGGCAGACACCACTAGTGGGCGGCTTGAGATGAGTACCCCGGACGCGGGACGCCCGAACGTGGGCTAATGATGATCACACCGTATCTAAATGGTCGGGAAACTTATTTATATGTATATATGCTATGATGTTATTTAATATAAAAGCTAGCATGCATGATTCCGCCTTAAAAGGCCATCAGTATAGGTTATCCCTTCGCTTTATGTTCTCTCATTTCTTTATTGTGTTTGATATGCATGCCTTACATACTCAGTACATTGTTCGTACTGACATCCTTCTCTTTTATGGACGCTATGTTCATGCCCACAGGTAGGCAAAAAGACAGACCGGATTCCTAGGAGCTTTCTTAGCAGAGACACATGAGCACTCCACTACTCCGGAGTTGCCACTTCTTGGTATATTCTTTTCTGTACATATTGGGGCAGGGCAGGGTCCTGTTCCGTCCTTATGATTTCAGCATTCCAGTTAGAGGCTCGTAGATACTTATGTGTGGGTAATAGATGTTATGTGACCTCCTTAGTGTATGTGTTGTACATCATTTTTGTAGCCTTATGGGCCTATGTATATATGTATATATATGTTTTCGGGAGGTATTTAGTGATCATTCATAGTAAGTCTTGATTTGAGAAATTACATATATATGTGTTCAGGTTGGTTATGATAGTTAGCATGATGAGTGGTGCTCGATAGCCAGATCCGGGTACCCGTCATGGCCCACTAGTTGGGTCATGACAAATGTGGTATCAGAGCAGTTCCGTCCTAGGGTGTGTCTACGAGCCGTGTCCAGTAGAGTCTTGTTTCTCGGTGTGAAGCGCGCCACATTTATAAACAAGAGGTTGCAGGGCATTTAGGAATAATGACTGTCCTTCTTCTTCATAGATCATGCGCTAGAGCCATAATGTAAGATTCCTCTTTCTCTATAATTGTGCGCTATGATTTCAGCTATGCCGGTGAAGAAGAAAGCGACAACTGCCTAGAAGGGACAGACAACGACAGGAAAGCTGACTGAACGGGTGTCCCCGGTACATATAGTGAAGGGTGATTCATATGATGAGGCTCTTTCTCGTACTTCTCACACCCCACTAATTTCAGAGGAGCATGAAGGGGCCTCAGCTCCAGCTCGAATGCCTCTAGTTCCTCCATCGGGTGCTTCGGGTCAGCAGATGACCGAGGCTATTCATCTATTAACTCAGCTAGTTGCCGCCCAGGCTAAGCGGCAGAGTACGGGTCCAGGTGACAGAGCCCGTGACTTTATGAGTTCGAACCCACTAGAAATTTTTGGGTCAAAGCCGGATGAAGACCCGCAGCGTTTTATAGACGAGATGTTGAGGACGCTAAGAATAATACATGATTCTGATACAGATTCAGTGGAGTTGGCATCCTATAGATTGCGGGATGCAGCCGTTCTTTGGTATAATAACTGGGTTTCTTCAAGAGGGGAAAATGCACCTCCCCCGATTTGGCAGGAGTTTGTAGACGCTTTTATTCACCATTATTTGCCACCCGAAGTCCGTCGATCTCGAGCTGACAGGTTTTTGAATCTAAAGCAAGGGAATATAAGTGCTCAAGAGTATAGTCTTCGTTTCAATTCATTGGCCCGGTATGCTCCGACCATGGTAGCCAATATGGGAGACCGAGTACATCGATTTGTGAGTGGCTTAGGGCCACATTTGATCAAACATTGCTTGACAGCTTCACTACAGGAGGGGATGGACATCTCCCGTATTCAGGATCACGCTCAGAATCTAAAAGAGCAGCAGCAACCATACCGAGGTAAGCGTGATATTGATAGAGGGCATAGTAAGAGGGCCAGATCTGCGGGTGCTAGTAGCGAGTATAAAGGGGGTCAGAAACATTCCGTGTTGTCATACTGTGAATAGACTAACGCAAGCTCAAGGCGAACATGAAGCCCATATGACATTAAGGAGAGTATTAAGTAGCTTTGAAGTATATACGATAAGATTTTGAAGTCATATGACTTGGAGAAACTAAGTTCGTCGAGGAGAAATGAAGTATAAGTTGTGTTTGGGAAAGGTCTCGCAAGTTATCGAGTTAAGGATTATTTAGTAATGTCTTAAGGGGAAGTTATAAGTCTCCTTAGATGGTTAATGAAGTATTGAACAAGTGCTAAGAAGGTTTTATAAGGATTAGAGATCAAATGAATCGTCGAGAACAAATTCGGGAAGAGGGTGAATTATACGACCAATTATATGGTCGGTATAACTTTATATGGTCCGTATAATGGTCCGTATAACAGTCACGGTGAAGGGTCATCACTGGAGATATTATATGGTCACTTATACGGACTGTATAAAATTATACGGACCGTATAAGTGTCCGTATAATCCATAGCGAGCAACTTCTAATTTTATAAAAAGAGGACCCAAGTTCTTATTTCTCATTTTACTTATTATCCACACTTCAAGAGAGCTCTAGAATATTTCATACACCATACTAACACAAATCCAAGGGGGGAATCAAAGATCAAGCACCAACAATCAAGTGAAAAAAGTGTATGCGTGCTCACTAGGGTTTGTAGAAGCCAAGGATTCCTTTTTGTGTTGATGTTGGGGGTTTCTCAAGTGGATTATCTTCATCCAAAGACCATTCCTACATAATCAAAGGTGAGATTTACACTTATTTCATGTTATTAAAGGTATTGAGAGGGTGAACGACTTGAATTAGAGAAGAATGTAGAATATGAGCTCAAATATGGAAAACATGGTATTTTGAGTAGTAAATTAATTTGAGTCATGATTCTTAGTATGACATTAGTATAATATCATTATGAATGATGCTAGTGACGTTGAGGAAGTATTATGTGAAGAACGAATATGGTGTTGTATTGTGCTCATAGTTATGGATGGTTTGAAAGTGAATTTGAGAAGTGAACAATATTTAACTTGAGAAAACTTGAGAAATCTATTGATTATGATACTGTGAGTGCCGCTATTGATGTTTGGGAGTTGTTATATTATATGGAGAAAGTTGTCAAAACAAAGGCAATGCTGCCCAATTTTCGTTAGCCTTTTAGTCGCTTTAGCTTAGCTTAGGCATGTTTCCAATGGCCTAACCATGGCGCGGTTTCTCTTGAATGTAGAATTGTAAGCTCGGAAGGAGAACGCTTGGCCATTAAGAGTACACAAAGGTATGTAAGGCTAGCCCTTTCCTTCATAAAGGCATGATTCATATATTCTATCTTCCATGACCTTCTTACATCCCAAAAGCTGGAAGTTCGTGATTCGTAAGGGTTTCTTATGAGCTAGAGATGAGAGATGTTTTATGATAATGATGATGATGATGCTATATCTAGAAATTCCGAGGCTTATGAGATGATGTTATTACGAGTTTGATAATCCTATTTTCATGATTTCATTGATGTTATTTCTTATTGTTGTCTCATCTCATGAGATTAGTCCCTTCAGGGTGAGACACAACGATGATGATGATTCCATAATGTAATCCGAGGGCACTGACTTTACGTCACTCCGATAGAGTTGTAGCTTTCACTTGGGATCTCATGCATGCTTTATGTTATGTATATATATGATTACACCGGGCCTAGTTGGCTGGGCAGACACCACTACACCGGGTGTAGTAGGCGGCTATAATGATTACACCGTGACTAGTTGGCCGAGCAGACACCACTAGTGGGTGGCTTGAGATGAGTACCCCAGACGCGGGCTAATGATGATCACGCCATACCTAAATGGTCAGGCAGCTTATTTATATGTATATATGCTATGATGTTATTTAATATAAAAGCTAGCATGCATGATTCCGCCTTAAGAGGCAATAGGTATAGGTTATCCCTTCACTTTATCTTCTCTCATTTCTTTATTGTGTTTGATATGCATGCCTTACATCCTTCTCTTTTATGGACGTTGTGTTCATGCCCACAGGTAGGCAGGGAGACAGATCGGATTCCTAGGAGCTTTCTCAGCAAAGACAAAGGAGCACTCCACTACTCCTGAGTTGCCAGTTCTTGGTATAATCTTTTGTGTACATATTGGGGTATGGCGGGGTCCTGTCTCGTCCTTATCATTTCAGCACTCCAGTTAGAGGCTCGTACATACTTATGTGTGGGTAATAGATGTTATGTGACCTCCTTAGTGTATGTCTTGTACATCATTTTTGTAGCGTTATGGAACTATGTATATATATATATATATATATATATATATATATATATATATATGTTTTCGGGAGATATTTAGTGATCATTCATAGTAAGTCTTGATTTGAGAAATTACATATATATATATATATATATATATATATATATATATATATATATATATATATATATATGTTTAAGGAGGTATTTAGTGATCATTCATAGTAAGTCTTGACTTGAGAAATTACATATATATGTGTTCAGGTTGGGTATAATAGTTAGCATGATGAGTGGTGCTCGGTAGCCAGCTCCGAGTACCCGTCATGGCCCACTAGTTGGGTCGTGACAGTCACCCATATTCGGATCAGGACAACAAGCGACATTCGTTATCTACCAACTACACATGGCATCAAGCCAACACAATTACACAATCAAACACATATAATGGGGTGGCTAGTCCCAACACACTTCAGGGCCCAACCTAAGGTAATATCCATCCCAAATTCACACCGGAAGGTTCACCTGCTGTCTCCGACATCATAATCTAAATATATGATACACTATACTAAGTCTCACCAAAGGTAAACATTAACCTACCTGGACTGCCGAACCGCAACACCAACAAGTCACTTTATCGCCTTGCCCTTTGCTCTAAAGCTCAGAACCAAAGTAGTCTAAGGATAATCCAATTCTAAGTTAAAAATCACGAAGAATGATACTAATATTGCTATGATATCAATTAGGTCCATTTTAACCCTAGAAATTGGGGAAACGGGCCCACAAGGGCGAAACGGGAAATTCACGGGTAAAATACCAAATTGAATCCTAGGTAATCATAACCTAATCATTAATTATTGATTTAGCTCAAGACTTATCCCAAATCTGATTTCTAGTAAAAACCCCTAAATTGGGTATGAACCCTAATTCCCCAAATCCGAAATTCAACGTTAAAAGTGGAAGATATGGGTTTACTATGCTTAGATTCATCATATTTTAGTATTAACATCATCAATTTTATCAATTATAACCCTAGGGAGAAGTCTCCCTAAACCCTTCTTCAAATTCTACTTCTAAGGGATTGAAAAGAGAAGGGATGATTCTAAGATTATAATGACTAAAGAGAAGTAAGTGATTAGACAAAGCTTTAACTCCAAGAAATACCTCAATTTATCCCCAAGAACAGCCTTCCCATGCTCCAATATCGAGTTATGACATAATGAGGGTCTAAGTCTTATTTTAAGACACATTTAATGAAATTCCCCTGCTCGTGACCGCCTTGACGAAGGGAGTGACTCTACAGCGGCACCGCTGCGGCGGCTGGGACACCGCTGCAGTAGTGAGGCCTATTTTACTCATGACCACCCCAGCGGTCACTACACCGCCATAGCGGTACCGCGGCTCTGGTGCCGCTGTTGCGAGCACCAGACACCAGAAATCCCCAAATTTTCAAAGTCTTCCATCGAATTTTTGGGTTATTCCCGAGGCCATCTGCTCATACCCCAACCACCTAAACGCATACAAAAATACGATGCGAACACACTCATGGTCTCGAAATTTCCAATGGAGGTCCCGTTGACCGAGTCAACCACTGGTGCCTACTTCCTATTTCCCGTCTAAAGTCCCGAAATGCACCTCAATGCATTGGGAATCAAACCAATACACATACATGTTCTAAATAACCTTACAGACCTCTCGAAGTTGATGAAACTCCTGAAAAGGTCCGTTTGCCCAATAGTCAACCTCGGGTCAAAATGAGTCAATAAACGCTCGGAAGTGGTGAAAGTGCCAAAAGGACTATAACGACCAAACGGGTCGTTACATCAGGTACCAATTGAACCGTTGCTCGTCCTCAAGCAAAGAAAATAAAGAAGGCAGGGAAATACCTGAATCAGTGAACAACTAGGGATATCGGTTACGCATATCAGACTTAGTCTCCCAAGTAGCCTCTTCCACAGGGCGGTGCTTCCATGGCACCTTCACAGAAGCAATTTCCTTGCACCTCAATTTTTGAACCTGCCTATCTAGGATCGCGATAGGCTCCTCCTCATAAGTCAAATTATCATCAAGCAATATAGAATCCCAACGGACAATGTAGGTACCATCGGTGTGGTATTTCTTTAGCATCGAGACATGAAAGACCGGATGGACTCCTGCCAAGCCTGGCGGCAATGCTAACTCATATGCTACAACACCAATACAATCCACGATCTCAAACAGGCCAATGTACCTGGGGCTCAACTTTCCCTCTTACCAAACCTCATAACACCCTTCATTGGTGAAACCTTCAATAGAACCTGATCACCAATAGAAAACTTCAAATCCCGAACCTTCCGATCCGCATACATTTTCTGCCGGCTCTGAGGTGCCACGAGTGTGGCCTGAATAACTCTCACTCTCTCAAGGGAGTCCCTTAATAGATCCGTGCTCCCAGGTCGAGCCTCAAACCCATCGAACCAACCAATCAGAGATCTACACCTCCTACCATATAAGGCCTCAAAAGGCGCCATACCAATACTCTAATGATAACTGTTGTTGTACGCAAACTCTACCAAGGGCAAGTGCTTGTTACACCTTGGAAAATTCATGTCGTCCTGTAGTGAGTGAACCACTGCGAGCTTAAGGATAACAGGAAGTTCTTAAGACTATAATACGGAAAATAAATGGTCTTAGAATGCGTACGTTAAGATCTTGAAGTTATATGAGTTGATGGGATAAGAATTGATAAGGATAAGTGGAGTATAAGTGGGGTTTAGGAAAGGTTACGTAAATTAATGCGTTAAGAATTTTTTGGAAAGGCCTTAAGGGCGAGTTATAGGGATGTTTAGATCATTAATGAAGTATTAAACAAGTGTTAAGAAGGTTGTATAAGGATTGGAGACCAAACGAAACGACGAGAACAACTTCGGGAAAACTGTGAGTTACACGACCATGTTATACGGCCCGTGGAATGTTATACGGACCGTATATTGGTCCGTATAACCCAACAGAAACTGTGTGTTCCATGGTGGTGAACCACAGACACTTATACGGCCCGTGAAATGTTATACGGACCGTATAAGTGGTCCGTATAAGTCCCGACGGGCTGAGTTATTCCAAGTATTTAAATGTGATCCCACTTCATTTTATTCATTCTCCTCACTTCACCACTTCTCTCCAAGCTTATAGAAGGTTCCATACACACTTCATATACAAGAATTCAAAGGAAAGCAAAGATCAATATCAAGAATTCAAGTGAATCAAGTGCAAGAAGCTCACTAGGGTTCCTCCAAGTCAAGAATTCTCTTGGGAGTGAAGCTAGGGTTTTCTCCAAGTAAAGTATTGCCAACCAAAACCCGTTCCTACGCATTCAAAGGTGAGTTTCATGATTTCTCCATGTTGTTTAAAGTATGGAAAGGTTGAAACACTTGGATTTTGGAAGAAAATGGAATATGGGTTACACAAGATAAGATTAGTGACAATTGTGAATAGTAGGTTAATATGAATCATGAATCTTGATATGTTGAGATTGTATTCACATTATGAATGATGTTAGGAGTATGAGAGAAACATTAGATGAGAGTGAATGTAACGTTGTAGTATGATTATGACTATGGATGACCATGAGAGTAAATTGTGGGAATTGAATAATGATGATGATATTATGAATGTTATTATTGACGTTGGGAGTTGGAATATGATATGGGGAAAGTAGTAGAAACAAAGGAAATGCTGCTTAATTTTCTCTAGCTTTATTAAGCACGTTTAAGTAATCGATTGGCTAATGTTCATACGACTTCTCTTGATGGTAGAAACGTGAGCATCAAAGGAGAACAAGCAAGCGATAGATTAGTTAAACGAAAAAGGTATGTGAGGCTAGTCCTTTCTGTCACACCTTAATTCCGCTAGGGTGTGATGGGCACCCGACCCTTACCTAGGGCCGAGCGAACCCTCAGACTCTTGCTGCACATAAAATCATGTCAAACTTTTCAAATCAAATGAGATGAAATACATCGTAAATTTTTTTTTTCCAGAAATATTCTTTCACATAGCTTCCAAGCATAACGAATCAATAATCATACAAAATTCAGTACATAACACAGACCGACATTTTGGCTGACGGAGCCGCTTACAGACTGACAACCAATACCCACGACACTGTCTGCAAAGTCTCTAACGTAATCCAAAAAGCATAACATACCAACTCTGACTCGGCAGCACTCCGGGAACAAATGGAGCTTGCCATTTGCACTGGAACATCTTCTATACTGTCTTCAACTCACCTGGGAGTACCTGCGCGTCATGAAACGCAGCCCCCCGAAAAGAGGGGGTCAGTACGAAATATGTACTGAGTATGTAAAGCATACAACACAGAAATCAAAGTCACAACTGAAATACGATATATAGAAAGTGAGCACAATAGCCAGCATACTAAGGAGTCGTATCCGGCGTACAACAGGCAAAAGAAGTTCCGGAGAAATCAATACGGCAATCGGGATGACAAAGTGTTTGCTTTATTTTGGAAAACATCTTTGTTTCACACACATAGAAGAATCAACGCACAATTTACGTGGCCATAAGTCCAGCGGTCACAATCACACATACCGCGGTCAAGTATCCAGCGGTTTTCTATCACAAGTTCGACATACCGCGGTCAAGGGTCCAGCGGTCTATGTCGGCATAATCACCAGTACGGCAGACGCGGTCAAGGGTCCAGCAGTCAATGCCACACGTCCGGCATGACGCGATCAAGGGTCCAGCAGTCAATGTCGGGCACGCCGCGATCGAGGGTCCAGCGGCCAATATCACATATGCGCATATTCACATAACCGGCCCGGGACTCGGTAACACAGAAGATAACCAGAAAAAATGCCAAATTATCACTTTCCAAACATAATCACACATGCCAGGATCATGCATCACACAGGACTCAGGTATACCAAAATCGTATATCGGAAAATAAAGAAAATAAGTAGTTTGTCCAGAATCTCAGGGTAAGATTTTTAAAAACGCTTTAGATGTCAAAAATATTTTATAATGATCATGAAGGTGGTCATAACACCTATCATATAGTGAACAGCATAATAACCAGGAGTTACCTGCGAACTCCGGACAAGAGTACATTGGCTAAAGCCGCACATCACATGTCAGGGTTTCGGTCCCCACAATTGGGTCAACAATCATTAAAATCCATCTCGGGATAGATAAAATATCTCCCGTTTAGTAGTCGGAACAATAACCATGAGTTCCCTTGACTTACCGTACGGGAATAAGACAAACAGAACAATAAGAGAGGCATCGGGGATAGCGGGCCCACCTCGGGCCAAGTCGAGGCGGCGGACGAGAATCACGCCCATTAGACTCTACGAAGTCATCCAAGAAAGTTTTAGAACGATCGGGTTACATTTGTAAACGTTTTGGAAGTCCAACCACTTTTCTAGTAAAATGCACCTTTTATAATTCAATTCTATTGAATGAATAGTAACGAAAACTAATCTCGGGTTACGATGAGCAGGATGGTCCCCGAGGCCGAAATCTCAACCTAGTAGACCTAGGGCATGCCAAAGAAGGAAAGGATAAGCTTTACATACCTTTCGCGCTACTCACGCTTGTCCAAACTCAATCTCCGTTTCGCCCAAAACCTACAAATGGTCATTTTTACCAATTGTTAACTATAAGGCTTTTGGTATTCAATCTTTAACTCATCACTTGTCTACAAAAATTTGGGCAGCATTTCCCCTATAACTTGTCTATCCGAATTTCCAATTGCTCTCCTGTTGACACAGAAATACCAACAATAACATATGGACACAACCATATCTTCAATTCTTTTATTTCAACAAGAACAACAACATATCAAAACAACCCCCAACTGTAACATAACGATGCCCGAAATTCTAACGAACACTTGCAATACACCAAGCAGCCCATATGCACTTCTTATACCTTATTTCATGCAATATTTTCAGAAAATTTCAGGGAAATACAACAGCAGCCACTCGACACCACATCATCTACTCATGTGCAATAAAACCACATTATTATCTCTATAATCCTTACAACAACCCACAACAATTTAACTCCAACTCTAACCATTAAATTCCTTCACTCTCCTCACATATCCATGATTACAACAACAAAAATATTAATTCAAATTAGTCCATCAATTTCAATTAAAACAGCCCCTCACCCATAAATTTCAACAAAACAACAAACGAGTTTATAATGTTGTTTTCTCCCTTCTAATTCGTTAAAACTCTAAATAAACACTTTAATAACATAAAAGGAATTTTATAAATACCTTATCAGAAGCTCCACCACGAAAATTTCATCCCCCAAGACCAATATTTATCTCAAATTGAAGGCAACGCAATGTACAACATTTTTCTCTTCATGAGCTTCGGGATTCGGAGCTCGGATTTTGATCAAAATGGCTTCCTTAGCCTAGGATCTCTCTCTCTCTCTCTCTCTAATGTTTTTGGAGGATATTAGCTGAAAATGATCAGCCCTCAAGTGAATTTGCCATATATATTAACGTTAATGGGCCTCATGGGCCGAAACATTAGTGTTTGGGTCGGGTCCAAACTTGCTGCCCTGCCAGCCCAAATTGCATCGTCCATATTTCCTTATCCAAAAATCATTTTGACAAGAGGTTTGTTGCGTTGGAAACTATACTCGATGAACTTCATTTTAGGCTTTTGAAACACCTTAAAACTCCTCATATACTAGGAGATATTCCCCCAACAATATGGGCTAAAAATCTGGTCCGAGATTTTACTGAAGTTGTTCCGATTCATTTTGTTTAGATTCGTTTATCTTCTAATCCTCTTCCAACTCTCATGTAACCTCTTATACATACATATACATATCTCAAATTGAAGGCAACGCAACGTACAACGTTGTTCTCTTCATGAGCTTCGGGATTCGGAGCTCGGATTTTGATCACAATGGCTTCCTTAGCCTAGGATCTCTCTCTCTCTCTCTCTCTCTCTAATGTTTTTGGAGGATATTAGCTGAAAATTATCAGCCCTCAAGAGAATTTGCCATATATATTAGCGTTAACGGGCCTCATGGGCCGAAACATTAGTGTTTGGATCGGGTCCAAACTTGCTGCCCTGCCAGCCCAAATTGCATCGTCCATATTTCCTTATCCAAATATCATTTTGACGAGCGGTTTGTTGCGTTGGAAACTAGACTCGATGAACTTCATTTTAGGCTTTTGAAACACCTTAAAACTCCTCATATACTAGGAGATATTCCCCCAACAATATGGGCTAAAAATATGGTCCGAGATTTTACTGAAGTTGTTCCGATTCATTTTGTTTAGATTCGTTTATCTTCTAATCCTCTTCCAACTCTCATGTAACCTCTTATACATACATATACATATCTCAAATGGAAGGCAACGCAACGTACAACATTTTTCTCTTCATGAGCTTCGGGATTCGGAGCTCGGATTTTGATCACAATGGCTTCCTTAGCCTAGGATCTCTCTCTCTCTCTCTCTAATGTTTTTGGAGGATATTAGCTGAAAATGATCAGCCCTCAAGAGAATTTGCCATATATATTAACGTTAATGGGCCTCATGGGCCGAAACATTAGTGTTTGGATCGGGTCCAAACTTGCTGCCCTGCCAGCCCAAATTGCATCGTCCATATTTCCTTATCCAAATATCATTTTGACGAGCGGTTTGTTGCGTTGGAAACTAGACTCGATGAACTTCATTTTAGGCTTTTGAAACACCTTAAAACTCCTCATATACTAGGAGATATGCCCCCAACAATATGGGCTAAACATCTGGTCCGAGATTTTACTGAAGTTGTTCCGATTCATTTTGTTTAGATTCGTTTATCTTCTAATCCTCTTCCAACTCTCATGTAACCTCTTATACATACATATACATACCCATATACATACATAACAATCCATACACGTCTCGAAGGGTCCGGAGAATCACCATAACCTTAAACGTAACTAGAGAACTTACGAAGCTTCGACGAAACTCCAATCGCAAAAATATATTCATATCTTTTATCCATCTTCTATATCATTACTAATAATCTCAAATACTTTAAAAGGGCACTCACATTACCTCATATACGCTCATAACGCGATTTCAAATCCTTTAGGTTACGATGTCACCTCGGGATACTTAAGGCAACCATATATATAACGATATTCTTACTAACTCGATTAACTTTCCTTGAGCTTTCTTAACTCATTCTTTCTTGTCTTAATTAAAATAGCACAGACTCTTACGGGGTGTAACACTTTCTTTCTATGGCATGAATCCTATGACATGATTATTCTTTCTTTCTCATGAATCCTCTATATCTCGGAAAACTAATAGCCCATGTTCATGAATAGCCATATGAGATGAGATAAATATTATGAGTTCAATAATGATGATGGTGAGTTAAGTATAAAGATTCTAGAGTTCATGATATGATGCTCTTATAAAGTTAATGATGTCATTTATTGTATACACTTACCTTATATACTATTTCCTTCAAGGTGAGGCAGAGTACCATAAAGTGAATGATGTCGCATATTGTATACACTCACCTTATATATTATTTTCCTTCAAGGTGAGGCAGAATACCATAAAGTTAACGATGTCATTTATTGTATACACTTACCTTATATACTATTTCCTTCAAGGTGAGGCAGAATACTTATAAATGTTCCATAATGGAATCGGGGGTTCACAACCTTAGGTCACCTCGATAAAGTATAGCTATCTTTGAGTTATTATACATGCATTATGATGAGTATATGTTGATGATATTACACGGTGCCTATATGGACGGGCAGACACACCACTGCAATGGGCAGCTTATAAGTAATGCCTCCAAAAACAGGTTAATCATTATCACACCGTACCTATATGGACGGGCAGTTTGTACATATATATATATATATGCATACATGACATGACGACGATTATGAAGTAAGCCAGCATGCAGTATTTCTTTTACAATTGACAGTCAGTTACAGTTGCTCCTTCTTAGATGCTTCCTTTATCTCCTTGACATGTTATTATTACTTGTGCCTCTTATACTCAGTACAATGTTCATACTGACATCCGTTTTCTTTGGACGCTGTGTTCATGCCCACAGGTAGACAGGGAGGTGATCTTGATCCAGACTCATAGGAGCTAGTAGCTGATTTGAGAGCACTCCATTGTTCCGGAGGTGCCTTGATTATTATTTTATGTATATTTGTATATTTTGGGCACGACGGAGTCCTGTCCCGTCCCTATGTCTAGCACTCTAGTAGAGGCTCGTAGATACGCAGTTGTGGGTTATATGGTCTCACGAGGTTGATATCATGCATGTATATATATATATATATATATATATATGATTTTGATAGCCTAAAGGCTTATGTCTATAAAAGTATCTATGTTCTCAAATGAAAAATGATTTTCTTATGATTTGAGTATGAATTTGATAAAAGAACGTTTAATGAGCATGATGAGTAGTAGAACGAGTGGTGCTCGGTGGTTAGCCCCGGGTACCCATCACGACCCCTAGTCGGGTCGTGACAGTGCTGATCCCAATGACTGCCAAAGTCAATAACACACGCCCTCAACATGTCATCGAGCACCTAAATGGTCCGCTTATATTGGCCATCGGTCTGGGGACGGAAAGCTGTACTAAATGCCAATCGGGTACCCAACTCGTCATGAAATGCTCTCCAGAATCGGGAAGTGAAGATAGTACCTCGATCAGACACAACAGAGATAGGGATCTCATGTAATCTCACAATATCCCGAATATACATCTTAGCTAACTTCTTCGCGATATAAGAAACCTGAACCGGAACAAAGTGAGCGGACTTAGTCAATCGATCCACTATCACCCAAATAGAGTCAAACTTGCCATGGGTCTTCGGAAGACCTGTCACAAAGTCCATGGTAATCCTCTCCCACTTCCACTCGGGAATGGGCATCCTCTGAAACACCCCATGGGGTCGCTGGTGCTCATACTTTACCTGTTGACAATTCCCACTCTTAGCCACAAAATCAACTATATCCCTCTTCATACGGCGCCACCAATAGTGCTGTCTCAAATCACGGTACATTTTAGAGTCTCCAGGATGAATGGAATAGCGAGAATTGTGGGCCTCAGATAATATCAACTGGATGAGGTCACCAACACGAACACATACGCGTCCTCTAATCCTCAGAATGCCCTCAGAATCAATAACGGCCTCTTTGGCCTCACCTCTCGATACCCGATCTCGGATCTTGCTCAACTGAGAATCCTCAAACTGATGAGCCTTGATCCGATCCAATAACGATGATCTCGCCTCTATACAAGACAAAATCCTGCCCGAGGTCGAGATGTCGAGACGGATGAAACTGTTGGCCAGAGTCTGAACCTCCATGGCCAACGGATGTTCAGAAATAACCAATCGAGCTAAACTCCCCATACTCACTGCCTTGTGACTCAAGGCATCAACCACCACATTAGCTTTACCAGGGTGATAAAGAATAGAGATGTCATAATCCATCAGGAGCTCCATCCATCGGCACTGCCAAGAATTGAGATCTCTCTAGGTAAACACATGTTGTAGGCTACGGTGATAGGTAAAAACCTCACAATGGACACCTTATAAGTAATGCCTCCAAACCTTCAAAGCGAAGACTACGACCAACAACTCCAAAAAATGGGTAGGGTAATTCTTCTCGTGAACTTTTAACTGACGGGAAGCGTAAGCTATCACTCTACCCTCCTGCATCAACACCACACCCAAACCCATACGGGAAGCACCACAATAGACGCGAAGTCCTTGCCCTTCACAGGTAAGGCTAGGATCGGGGTTGTGGTCAAAAGAAGCTTGAGCTTTCGAAAGCACTCCTCACAAATATCCGTCCATTGGAAGGGAACATTCTTCTAAGTCAATCTGGTTAAGGACGAAGCAATGGAATAAAACCCTTCACAAAGCGACAGTAATAACTGGCCAAACCCACAAAACTACGAATCTCGATAACAGTAGTGGGCCTCGCCCAACCCCTCACAGCCTCAATCTTCTATGTATCACGACCCAAACCGATGGGCCATGATTAGTGCTCGAGTTGGACACTCGTATACGAACCTGTTAGATATAATCAGACTGATACTAAGGACAATGTGGAAATATGTAAAACATGTTGTAGACTCACAATGCCATATATCAGAATGAACCTGTCTCCTGAAGAGTCACAGTTAACCAAACATAACAAAATACACAAGCCGACAAGGCTGCCAATATACACGGGAATATCCAAAACGAACTACATCTGTATAGCTGACCAAACCATATACATGACCCACACATGTCTACAGACCTCTAGGAGTATGACAAAGTCTATATAAGAAGATCTGTATCAAAACAGCTCAAGCTCCGGGAAAATGGAGCTCTCCAAACAGCTAGGCAGAAATCCTAAGCCGGAGGGTAACCAAGCTGAGGGTCTGTACCTGCGGGCATGAAACGCAACCCCCGAAGAAAGGGGGTCAGTACAAATAGTGTACTGAGCATGTAAGGCATGAAATCAATATATACATAAAATAATGGAAAACATTTGAGGCGTGTCAATGAATGGGCAAAATAAATGCATCAGTATAGCTATATAAAAGAAACACATATATCCATAGAAATATCACAACAAAGGCCAATGTCACCCCCTGTCAACTGTGCCATATATATACACATTACAACAAAGGCCACATCACACCCCCTGTCAACTGTGCCATATATATATACATATCACAACAAAGGCCACAGCACACCCCCCATCAACTGTGCCATATATATACACATCACAACAAAGGCCACAGCACACCTCCCGTCAACTGTGCCATATATATACACATCACAACAAAGGCCACAACACACCCCCTATCAACTGTTCCATATATAAATACATCACAACAAAGGCCACAGCACACCCCCTGTCAATTGTGCCATACATATACACATCCCAACAAAGGCAACAGCACAACCCCTGTCAACTGTGCCATACATATACACATCACAACAAAGGCCACAGTACACCCCCCGTCAACTGTGCCATATATATACACATCACAACAAAGGCCACAACACACCTCCAGTCAACTGTGCCATATATATATACATCACAACAAAGGCCACAGCACACCCCCTGTCAACTGTGCCATACATATACACATCACAACAAAGGCCACAGCACACCCCCCTGTCAACTGTGCCATACATATACACATCACAACAAAGGCCACAACGTCACCCGCTGTCAACTGTGCCATATATACACACAACAAAGGTCACAGCGTCACCCCCTGTCAACTGTGCCTTATATATATACAACAAAGGTCACAGCGTCACCCCCTATCAACTGTGCCTTATATATACATGAAGAACGAAAATGAGTACAGTGCATAATCAAAATGAAATAATAGAGCTCTCCGTAATGTCACAAAATAGCCATATACATATATTATACTCATGGCATGCATAGGAGTTCAAATGAAAACTATCGCTCTATCCCACCTTGGAGGAATAATTTATAAGGTGAGATCAACAACAATGAAATAAATCGAGAAAATCATGCAATAGCTTAACATTTTCATATCATCATTGAAATCTTATTTGAGACCTTTAAGCATAAAATCATCCTCAACGTAATCCTCATAAAAACATTCTCGTTCTTAACATCATAAGAAGCTTTAAGAGTTATATACTTCTAGCTTTGAAATCAAGGAGGTTTTGGAAACACTTATGGAATCATACCATAGGAATCAGGCCTTTGAAAGAAATGGACGAGCCTTAACATACCTGTTCAACCTCCTAGTAGCTACGCTTATGTGTCCGAGCTCGCAAGTCTACATTTAAGAAGATTTATACTAACGTTAGCCTCTTCATCGCACACTTGTACCAAGTTTCAAATTATACTATTTTATATTCTACCGAAAATCGGGCAGCACCTCCCCTGTTTATATGCCTAGCCTGAATTCTCAATTCAACAACCAACAACAACAATAACAATACCAACATCCATAACATCATTTCCAACACCAATATGTACCATAAAACAGCCCACACGCTGTTTTCCAACTTCCATAACTAACAAACTTACTACACGATTGTTTAGCGACTTTATCTCCGTAAATAAACCTTAAATAATACCAAAAGAGAAAGATTCATACCTTTTTTCTTGTTAAGAAAGAAATATCCTCAATATCCACGCTAAAATCCACTGCAAAACAATACTAGAATCACATCCATGCGTTACCCGGACCTAAATCACTACTCCGATACTTGAAAATTGCTCACTTTTTGTTTTCCTCACTCTCTCTCTTCAATTTCAGGAATTTTCCAGCAAAATCTGATGAAAAAAAGGGGTTCTTACCCTTTTTATAAGGGTCAAATTCAGATCGGGTCCACTGTAGCAGTACTGTAGCAGTACTGTAGCACGTGTTTCTGCTCTGTCAGCTGCACTTGTAACGTCCATAATTATTTACTCCGATGTCCTATCGACGAGCGGTTTGTTGCGTTGAAAACCAGAATCGACGAACTTCATTTTAGGATTTTGTTTCACCTTAAAACACTTCATATGCTAAGAGATATGCATCCCCCAAGTTGGACAAAAATTTTCACACAAAACAGTACCCATCCTTTCTCCGAAGTCATACTACTTCATTTCTTCCACTCATTTCCTTATAAAACCTTCCGGTATATCATATATACATCCTTCACTTATTAAATATACTTAAAAATGCTTGCTCCTTATATTCCAAAATGGTTTTACTTAACCATAACTCAGCGTACTCACGTTTCAGATTTGATAAATGCTTCTTAGAAGATACGGGGTGTAACATCCTTCCCCCCTTAAAATCATTCATCCTCGAATGTTGTAGTGCGCCGATCCTCAAGATCCTCATTGAATTTTCATTCGATTACCATATACTTATACTATAATTTGGTCAGTTTCGTCCTGCTCTTTCTTAGCTCCTAATCAAATTCATTTGTGAGTCGTACAGTCTTCAATCCTCAAGTATACAAGTTAGCTAGAATTCCGTTCTCATTATGTCTTCCTTCCTGTGGTTTAACTAGCCACGCTACGGTTACTCGCTGTCCTGCGAGCGTCCTTCCTCTTCGTTACTCATTTCTTTATTAACGGATAACACCCTTGCTCGAATATAGCACTTTCTTCTTTCTCTTGTTGACTCCTCCGATGCTATCTTGGCTATCCCTACTTGTACTTGTTGAGCTTAGATACGTGCTAGATTATCCCCTCGTAATTCATCAGCCAAGCTTTCCGATTCATCATAGATTTTCTTATACTAATGTCCCGTTGCTTGTTCAACGTTACTCTGCTACTGACAAATCCTTACTCTTTACGGTTACATTTCTTCAAATATCCGTCTTAATTCCTTTCCATGATAAGTTATAACCATATCCTCAATACGATTTCTTAAATACATACATTCCTAATGCTCTATCACCATCTCTATTATTCCTCGTAGCAGGATTATATATTGCGATGAACCAATAATCATAGTTCGAACTGGTCTATAGCTCACAATATCTTCGAGTTCTTGTCAAACTCTCCCTTTAATTCCTTTGCCTCAAATCTTGCAATATAACTTATAATTATAAAGTTACAGCAATTTTCACTTTACCACAGCTTCTTTCCAACATCGGTATAGTATACTTACCCTTGACTTCCTAATTCCAGTGATCACTTAGTTAGCTGTCATTCCTTGTTGGCTTTTCGGTGTGTCCATTCTCATCTGTGGGGCATAACCTTACGCTGATAGTTCATATAATTCTATAATACATACCCTTATGCTCAGTATGGTTAGTGACCCGTGATATACTTTCTAATTTCTATTGATGCTGCTGCCTTTCTATCTGCACCCACATTGTTCTTCCTCTCTTTAGAGATTGCCACATCGCTTATCGTTACTCCCTTTGTTAAGATTCTTATATTTTTCCTTCAACATCAAGATTTTCTTCCGTTGTAACCCGAAGTGTCCTTTGTACTCATCATCCATTTCGTCATCCTCTTTGTGGTTAGCTTGCAGAGCTTTCCTACTCTCTTTATTACTCTTTAGGATACGTCGCTGCCTATGTAGGTGCGGCACAAACTTCCCTGGTCTAGAAATATCTTATCTCATGTCCGTATGAAGTATTCTCTTGATCCATTTTAATTCCTTTTCATACCTGCTTTGTGGTACACTTATCTTTAATTCGTTCCTGCTCCCTCTTAATGCATTCTTGATATGCCACTACGTCCCGAATTTTGGCCTCCTTAAGCTAACCCCTTTCTTTCCTTGGACTTTTGACAATGCTATACCTCGTTTCAGGACTAGATCTGCTCTTCCCCCTTTTTAAGGGTGTTCTTATACACTAGTAACTCCCGAGTATCAGTAGTCATCGGCCTACCCTAACGATCCTCCGACTCTTTTGGTCTCTTATAATACCGGAATTCTCTCATCGTATAGCTTGACTTATTTTCCTTTCTGCTAATCGAGGGCTTTTCATTTGAACGAAGCGCTTATGCATTGCAGATCCATTCTCGCTGCCTTCATTGAGGCCTTTTTACTTCTACCTTTTATGACTGAACATTTCCCAAATCAACGGGTTAATGGGAATATTGGAATCCATCAAAACATTTTACGGAGCGTTTGGTCACACTTTGCCTTTTTATCCCTCCTCTTCCTCCAAAACTATTATCACTGAAATTCTTCATACTCCGAGTTTCCGGTTTCACTCTACGTCTACAATATATCATTGAGGGTTAATGTGCTACACTCTTCCACTTCCACTATCAATCCTTTTATTCACTTAGCTCACTTATCCAAAATTTTCCTTGACAACTTATTTGCGTCCCACCTATGCGTTGTAGTTCTTCCAATGTTCTGCCACTTCTTATTCATGTCGTGAAATCCTTGAAAATATACTCTCTTCTTGCTTCTCCTTCCTGCCGCCAAGCCTAGTCCATACTCATGAATATTTCCCATACATCCCTCTATTTCCTTTATAATTAAACCTCAGTATTCCTTATCCTCATCCCATGTTATTGATGTACTACCTCCCGGTTAGCTTTGTTAGTTCATTAACCTCTCGCTTGTCCTTGGTGATTGCTCAATTTTTCTTTTCTTCCTTTCTTCTTCTTTTGATCAGCCCATTAGTGTACCTTCCTACTTTCATGCTCAAACCTTCCTTGACTTCCTTCCTCCCCGAGCGCCCTTCTCCACTTGTTATTTTAAAGTATCGACCCTAACGTTCGTAAAATATTCCTTTAAACGTGCAAATCCGTTCTATTCTTAAATCATCTTTTAGGAAAGCTTCTCCGTTTCCGAGGCAACCGTGTCAGTATGACTACACATTTATCCCTTTAGACACTTCTCGAGGGCTGGAAATATCTTAGTATCGTTGCAAGGCCTGATCATTCTCTCTCTTACTTCACATCCCTATTTGTGATTACTATCCTTTAGTCCCACTTATCAAAGTCTATTTTCTGACCCCACACATTCATCTTTTGTTTCACACTACCATACTTTATCCCTTTCGCATGCCTACCTTCGAATTTTATCCAAATAGTCCATTGCCTTACCCATCGTCCCTCTTGGAAGCTTCACTTACCCTCATTTCTTACATTTTTTTTTCAAGGCATTCTAATCTCTTTACTTCCAATATATTCACTTTCTTCCTTTCCCTGATGTTGTTGCATTAGGACTTTCCAACTCTAGCCTATGGTGACAATACCATCAACTTACCTTGTAACATCTATCATTTGAACTTCACTACCCTGTTCGATTGATGCCTTCAGTACACCGCAACGTCGGTTGCTGGGACACATATACTGGTTGGCGCAGCCACATATGGGATGTAACACACACACACACACATATATATATGCTTACTAACGCCTCTCTTACAAAGTACTTCCCAATACTATTCGAACTCATCCTAATTCTAGAGCTGTGATGCACTTTTTTTTTCTCTTTGCCGGTCTAGTCCGCCTCATCCTTCGCGACCTTTTATGGTTTCTAACCACTCCGCATACTCCAATTTCCCTTAGGCTACCCTAGCTTCTCATCTGTCTCTTATGTCTGAATTTGTAGGACTCTTAATATACTTCCCAGAGGGTCACCCATCCTAGTATTTCTCTCACCCCAGCACGCTTAAACTTGAAACTTTAATGAAATCCGGTGAGTTAGTGCTGGTATAATCGCATACACCTTACTGCGTGACCTTCCTCACATGACCTAGAACCAGTTGAAGTTCTAACGGGCCCCAATAAATTCTCGTAATGCATCTCCCTTCGGATTAAAAGGATCTCTTACTCTACAGACTAAGCAAATGCTATTGGCCTTTGAAATCCTCAATAATTACCTTTCATCTGTGTATATGACTACCTTCCATCCTAGATTTCCAGATTCCCAATGGTGGCTACAACACCTTAATCACAGCTACCTCCAAATACTTAAGTCACCGATCCCCTTTAGGATTTCCGCTCATCACTATTCAGTATTACCCTGAAGTAATTACATACGCACAGAGGAAATTCCAATAAGAACTCGTATACCTGTAGCCAATCGATCCTTAGCCGGATCTGGTGGGCTATAGAGTGAAGTGTGCTCTTCATCCTTATCTTCCCACCGTTTACTGGTCTGGCCTAACATAATGCTGAAACGTAGGGAAAATCTAGATGTGCCAAACTCTGTACTTCCTTAATTACGTCTTCGTCCACATGAGTCTCGTGAACCCTTAAACGGGTCTTTGTCATATATTTCCCAGTCGGATCTCCTCCGAATGGAGCCACATCCTCCGATGGGTCCACCTCAATGGAATAACTGATGCTCTTTCTTATACCTCTTGACGTCCTCAATCCTGAGTCGACGGGCGATACGGGTCTCATATCCCCCTTCAGAGCCTCGTTTACGCTCCCATTAACTGAACTTGTCCTCTTCTTCAATACAATCCTGCAATTTAACAAAAATCGTACCAAGAACGAGCTTTCCTAGCATTGGCTCTACTGCACGATCAATGATCAGAAAGAAAGATGACATACTAAATGTCCTGTAGCTTCCTGTTTATAGATGTGGTGCACAACACACCGATAAACAAGACTCTACTAGACACGGTATGTAGACACTCCGAGGATGAACTGCTCTGATACCACTTTTGCCACGACCCAAATCGATGGGCCATGATTAGTGTCCGAGTTGGACACTCGTATACGAAACTGTTAGATATAATCAGACTGATACTAAGGACAATGTGGAAATATGTAAAACATGTTGTAGACTCATAATGCCATATATCAGAATGAACCTGTCTCCTGAAGAGTCACAGTTAACCAAACATAACAAAATGCACAAGCCGACAAGGCTGCCAATATACACAGGAATATCCAAAACGAACTACATCTGTATAGTTGACCAAACCATATACATGACCCACACATGTCTACAGACCTCTAGGAGTATGACAAAGTCTATATAAGAAGATCTATACCAAAACAGCTCAAGCTCCGGGACAATGGAGATCTCCAAACAGCTAGGATGAAATCCTAAGCCAGAGGGTAACCAAGCTGAGGGTCTGTACCTGCGGGTATGAAACGCAGCCCCCGAAGAAAGGGGGTCAGTACGAATAGTGTACTGAGCATGTAAGGCATGAAATCAATATATACATAAAATCATGGAAAACATTTGAGGCGTGTCAATGAATGGGCAAAATAAATGCATCAGTATAGCTATATAAAAGAAACACATATATCCATAGAAATATCACAACAAAGGCCAGTGTCACCCCCTGTCAATTGTGCCATATATATACACATCACAACAAAGGCCACAGCACACCCCCTGTCAACTGTGCCATATATATACACATCACAACAAAGGCCACTGCACACCCCCTGTCAACTGTGCCATATATATACACATCACAACAAAGGCCACAGCACACCCCCTGTCAACTGTGCCATACATATACACATCATAACAAAGGCCACAACACACCCCCTGTCAACTGTGCCATACATATACACATCACAACAAAGGCCACAGCGTCACTCGCTGTCAACTGTGCCATATATACACACAACAAAGGTCACAGCGTCACCCCCTGTCAACTGTGCCTTATATATATACAACAAAGGTCACAGCGTCACCCCCTGTCAACTGTGCCTTATATATACATGAAGAATGAAAATGAGTGTAGTGCATAATCAAAATGCAATAATAGAGCTCTCCGTAATGTCACAAAATAGCCATATACATATATTATACTCATGGCATGCATAGGAGTTCAAATGAAAACTATCGCTCTATCCCACCTCGGAGGAACAATTTATAAGGTGAGATCAACAACAATGAAATAAATCGAGAAAATCATGCAATAGCTTAATATTTTCATATCATCGTTGAAATCATATTTGAGACCTTTAAGCATAAAATCATCCTCAACATAATCCACATAAAAACATTCTCGTTCTTAACATCATAAGAATCTTTAAGAGTCATAAACTTCTAGCTTTAAAATCAAGGAGGTTATGGAAACACTTATGGAATCATACCATAGGAATCATAACTTTGAAAGAAAGGGACGAGCCTTAACATACTTGTTCAACCTCCTACTAGCTACGCTTACGTGTCCGAGCTCGCAAGTCTACATTTAAGAAGATTTATACTAACGGTAGCCTCTTCATCGCACACTTGTACCAAGTTTCAAATTATACTATTCTATATTCTGCTGAAAATCGGGCAGCACCTCCCCCGTTTATATGCCTAGCTCGAATTATCAATTCAACAACCAACAACAACAATAACAATACCAACATCCATAACATCATTTCCAACACCAATATGTACCATAAAACAGCCCACACGCTGTTTTCCAACTTCCATAACTAACAAACTTACTACACGATTGTTTAGCGACTTTATCTCCGTAAATAAACCTTAAATAATACCAAAAGAGAAATATTCATACCTTTTTTCTTGTTAAGACAGCAATATCCTCAATATCCGCGCTAAAATCCACCGCAAAACAATACTATAATCACAACCATGCGTTACCCGGACCTAAACCACTACTCCGATACTTGAAAATTGCTCACTTTTTGTTTTCCTCACTCTCTCTCTCTCTCTCTCTCTCTCTCTCTCTCTTCAATTTCGGGAATTTTCCAGCAAAATCTGGTGAAAAAAATGGGTTCTTAATTCTCTATTCCGATGTTCTATCGACGAGCGGTTTGTTGTGTTGGAAACTATACTCGACGAACTTCATTTTAGGCTTTTGTTTCACCTTAAAACACTTCATATGCTAAGAGATATGCGTCCCCCAAGTTGGACCAAAATTTTCACACAAAATAGTACCCATCCTTTCTCCGAAGTCGTACTACTTCATTTCTTCCACTCATTTCCTTATAAAACCTTCCGGTATATCTTATATACATCCTTCACTTATTAAATATACTTAATAATGCCTGCTCCTTATATTCCAAAGTGGTTTTACTTAACCATAACTCAACGTACTTACGTTTCAGATTTGATAAATGCTTCTTCGAAGATACGGGGTGTAACACTATGGGTCAACAATAATTCCCTCTTTGGATACCACATGACCCAAGAATGCCACAGAATCTAACAAGAACTCACACTTAGAAAATTTCACAAATAGGCTATGTTTCTTCAACAACCCAAGGACGGTACGAAGATAGCTCTCATGCTCCACTCTACTCTTGGAATACACCAAGATGTCATCAATAAACACAATCACAAAAGAATCAAGGAACGGCCTAAAGATGCCATTCATCAAGGTCATAAATGCAGCTGGGGCATTAGTAAGCCCGAAAGACATCACTAGAAACTAATAGTGGCCATATCTCGTCCGAAAAGTTGTCTTCGGAATATCCTCCACCCTAATCTCCAACTAATGATAGCCAGAACGCAAATCAACCTTAGAAAACACCCAAGCACTCTGAAGCCGGTTTAATAGATAATCAATACGAGGCATATGGAAATTGTTCCGGATAGTGACCTTGTTCAACTGGCGGTAATCAATGCACATCCTCATGGTCCCATCTTTCTTCTTCACAAATAACACTGGGGCACCCCAAGGGGAGACGCTCGGTCTAATGAATCCCTTGCTCAATAAATTCTACAATTGTTCCTTAAATTCTCTCAACTCGGCTGGTACCATCCGATATGGTGGGATGGAAATAGGACTAGTACCCGGGTCCATGTCGATACAAAAATCAATGTCACGATCGGGTGGCATACCCGGCAAATCTGACGGGAAATACCTCCATGTACTTGTTCATAATAGGAATAGACTCAGGGGATGGAGATGCAACAGTCGTATCACGAACATGCGCCAAATACACTAAACACCCCTTACTAATTTCTTCGCCCGAAGGAAGGAAATGATCTTTTTCGGAGCGGGACTAGGAATACCTCTCCACTCAAGCCTAAGGATGCCTGGCATGGCTAAAGTAACTATCTTGGCGTGAAAGTCCAAGATCAAATGATAAGGAGAAAGCCAGAACATACCCAATATAATATCAAAGTCCACTATATCCAGAATCATCAAATCAACCCAGGTGTCATACCCCATAAAAGTAACTAAACAAGACCGGTAGACTCGATCAACAACTATAGAATCTCCGACTGGAGTAGACACATGAACAGGTATATCTATGCTATCACAGGTTAAATCCCAACCAACGACTTGAAATGCAGATACATACGAATAAGTGGATGCAGGATCAAATAACACAGATACTGCTCTATGTGTCACGACCCAGCCCCGTGGGCCATGACTAGTGCCCGAGCTGGACACCCATATGTACCTGTTAGACATAATCAGAGAGACACTACAGAAAACATGGGAATCGGCGCAGACCCAAAGGTTCCCAATCAATCATAACGTAATAAATACGCAAACCGACGAGGCTGCCACTATATATCATTATAATACGCAAGCCGACAAGGTTGCCACAACAAACAGTAACATCCACAAGAACTATACAGCCACAGCTGATCGTAATCTATATACAACCCACACACATGTCTACAGACCTCTAAGAGTATCAACAGTGAAATATAACGGGACAGGGCCCCGTCGTACCCCTGGAAAAACATATATATATATACATCAGAAGGTCTGTACCAAAAATCTAGGTTCCGGAACAACAGAGCTCTCTAAGACAGCTGAATGAAAATCCTAAGCTAGGGGATCACCGGATCGAGCATCTGTACCTGCGGGCATGAAACGCAGCCCCCCGAAGAAAGGGGTTCAGTACGGAATATGTACTGAGTATATAAAGCATGAAATACAGTAAAAGGGATCATAACTGAAATAGCGAGTACAGGAGACAAGTATAACATCCAGAATACCAAAACACTTGCCTTTTGAAACATAAATCATGCATGTCAATATCATGTATCTTACCCGGCCCATTATGGGACTCGGTGAATAAGGTCGCCACATACCATCCTTGGCGCCATAAACACCATCATATATATATATATATATATATATATATATATCATATCCCGGCCCTCTAGCGAGGGACTCGGTGAACAATGCAGTGAAACTGTGCACGAAAACGTATCCTGGCCCGGGACTCAGTGAAAGCTATGTTGAGGCTTGCACGAGTAGAGTAGTGAGCAACCATACGAAAATTAAATCATATTTGAGACTCAATAGAATAATGAAAACGAACTATCATTTGAAAATCAAGACAATAGTCATATCAAGTAACTTTCGAATATCACTATGGATTATATCAAAATAGAACTTCTGGAATCATATACACTTATCAAGACATAATGAAATAGCCTTTGGAAATCAAGAACATTAGCCATCCTAGTGGCTCTAAGAATAGGAACTTCTGTGGAATCATATGCACATCGTCTGTTCGTTTCATAAAGATGATGCCAAAAAGAAAGAAGGGTTAACTTTACATACCTGTTAAAGGTTAGTCATATTCACGTTCGCTTCGTCGCCCCTTTAGCATATTTAATACGAAAGTAATGCTATCGTTAGTAACCTATACTTCCTAGCTCATAAATCTGTAACCAATCTTACAGGATTCGTTCTTTAATTCAAACTTTCTTAATTAGAATTTTCATTAGTTAAGAACTTAATCGAAATCGGGCAGCATTTCCCCTATATACTCGCCTAACCCGAACTTCCAATTAACCTCCTGTCATTACAACAATACCAACACAACATATCAACATAATCATACCTTCAATCCTTTCAATTCAACAAGGATAACAACATGCCCACAAAACAACACAACTTCAACTTTAACCATTTAATTCCTTCATTTTTACCATATAATCCATGATACCAACAACCATAATGCTACTTAAAATCGATTCACCATTCCTAATTAAAAACAGCCCCCTACACGGCTCAATTTACACCTCAACATCAACATACATAACTCCTTATATTCAACACACATCTATCAAATTATACAAGTTTAAACTACCTCCAAAACATGTAGAAAAGGGTTGAATCTTTCCTTAACAATTTTGGTTCCTTAACGTTGTCGCCCACAACGATTCAATTCACGTTGCAATCCCCTTGAACACTTAGAATTCTTGAACAAACCAAGATTCCAAGCTCTCTTCACTAGAGCTCATTCTCGGCCAAAGTAGCCATGGCCGAGAGCTCTTCCTTTCCTCTCCATCCCTTTTTTTTTGTTCAATTAGAATGTTGAAGTGATGATCAATGAGTCATATTTTGACTCATATATCACTTCCATAAGCCCTACACGTGCCCACCTAATGAGTCATCCACAATTTATGTTTTTATTTTTTTAATTAAAATGGGTGGGGCCCACAAGTAGTAATTAACTTAATTAATTTTAATTAATCACTAATCCCTACTTTATAATCCAATCATAATTAATTAGTCCCTAATCTCCAATAATATTTCTACACTAAATAAAATTTATAAACAATTTGTGTACAAATTAAAATTGAAAATTAAAAGTTCCTATTTCATATCCGAAAATAATCTCGTCTTTACTTAAGTCGATTAGCTTGCGAATAATTCGACATATAAAAATTACGGGATATAACATCCTTCCCCCCTTTAGAACATTCGTCCTCGAATGTTAAACTCGTCCTGGGCTCCCAATATTTCCTTAAATGCTCTCTTATTGAATTATACTTCTCACATGCCTCTTTCATTGGCCGATTTCCTTCTATCTATTATAATGCATTTCAGATCTCCACGTAACCATTCCTGTAATACTTCCTTTTTCTGTTGTTTCTTGAGGTAACGATTCCACGTCGTTGTCTTTACTCTTCTCTTTATCTCGCAGTCGTTTGTCAGTTGTTTTGCGAGCTCTCCTGCTGAAATGTTACTGTTTCTCTTGTCTGCATACTGTTCAGTTGTACTGTCACTGATTGATTCAGACTTGTACTCATGGTGCACGTAGTCGTGACTCGACTCTTTCTTTTTCTATAGTTACTCCTTTAAGATGATGTATCGTTCACTTTACTTTACCTTCTAACATTTAAATAGGATCTTGTAAACGTACAGACATCCCTCATCGATTTATTTGACTTTACAATTTTTTTGGAGTATGTCATACCTCCGGTGCTTGTAGACCCTTCACAGACCCTACGGATAAAACGACCTTTCCCAGGTTGTAATATTATTTGACTCTGATAACCTTGCTTTGTCCTGCTATTACAGCCCGTAAGGAAGCTTCAGCATTATGCGTCACTTTTCGACTTTCCTTTTAAAAGATTTTAACTGTCACTTTGTTTCTAGCTCTTGATCTCATTCCTTAGGGTTGGCTATCAACTAGCGCTAGAGTGCCCTCGTTTTATAACTTCGCATAGCTGCTCTGTGATCTGTCTATTATTAACTGGTATAATTCTTAAAGAATTTCTCTTAATCTGGCATATAAATTCACTGTCACTCAGTAATCAGTGACCCACTTGTTCTGATCGTCTTGGTCTCACTCTTAACATACAAATATTCGTAGATTGCATAACTATTCTTTTACAACTTGTATAAAGTATATCCAATCTTAGTCATAGTCCTTCCTTCTCCTGGTTCATCCCGTTTTGCATATCTTATTTGTACCAAAACTCAGTTGCGATCTATCTTTTCATGCTCCTTTCCCTTCCTTTATTCACCATTTGATTTTTCTCATATCCTATTATAGGAGATTTCCTATCCTTTCTCCTTTGCTACTTATAAGTTACAGTATCATTAGCAAGAAACCCCATTGCCAACGTCTTAACCTCTAATCCAGTATAGCATTGTTATCCTTTATAATATCCCTTAAGTTACTCGTTACCATCTTCTTGTCGTATTCTTCCTTCTTATAAGCATTCACTTTCTAATGTCGTATTATCTCAGACCTTTACCAATTATTCTCAGCACTGTCTCAAATACCATCCTGAATCCTATCCATTGATTGCTGACATCTTATTAACTTGTTTCGGCAAGAGATCTCACCTGAAATTTAAGTATCCATATCAAATATATTGTAGTGTCAATTGTTTCCATCTTATACTTGCATTTCTTTTATCCGCTTTCCCCCTTTAAGGGTGTACTTATACCATCATCCGTTTATATTCCGCTCTATGTCCCCATTTTCTCAAATTCGCCCGATCCTTCTTCCAATTCGCTTGGTATACTGCACCATACTCACGTCTTTCTTTATAACTTATAACTTGATTATCCACGTATGAAACCTTAATCAAAGTCAGGAAGCGACGAGAACCTTTCGATGTATAGTACAACATCTTATTTGATAATTTGTACTCGAGTAATGTAATCAATGTAGCAATTCACCCAAGGCCACATTCCACTTACTCCAATCAATAATTAACTAATACTTGTAGTCATTCCAAATTCTCAATTAGGTAGCACTTATATTCTGATGATAAGTATCCAAGGCTCTCTTGTAAAATTATTTTTATCCCAACCTGTATCGTCTGTTTCCTTTAATAAATTTACCTTGCATTATTTGTTCCTTCGGCCTACAGTCCTTGACCTTTACAAATTTCACTGTTTTCAAGGTGAAGTCATACACACGTCGTACTATTTTATGCCTTATACTCCTTTACCCTTGTTGTGTACCCCACACTAACTTCTAACTTACTCAAAGTCATATTGAGTTCATCTTAGTGATAGTCTTATCTTATCATCTTGTCGTCGTGTTCCACCTTTAAGTTCATAGCTATGTATTTCCCTTTTATCTTTCACTCGTACTCAATCAACTTTGTCTATCTGGGGTGCTTCCTTTAGTATTCCCTTACCATTTCTATAGTCTATGTCCATCTTTCACTCTGTGCACGAGGAATCTCCTGCTATCTCTGTATCCTTCGGAAAACACTACTTCTGCATAACCCCTTTTCATTCTCAAAACATATTCTGCTCATCCCTATTTGTTCTTACCATCCCAGTCGTTTTCTGACACTTATTCTGCTTCGTTGCTTATCTTTATAGTTTGGTCCTTCGCAACTATGTCGCTTGTACTGCTCGTGTTCTCGGCTATGTATGTCGTAACCAATCATTGCACTGTTATCTCGCTCGCTTCCTTCTTATTTCCTCCTTTCAATTAAATCCTTCTTTTCTAGTGCTTGCTTTCATTTCCGTTATCGCATAATCTCTATTCTGAATTCTCCTTATAGAACTTTATAAGTCTTCCTCATTCGTTCAACACCTTGCCTTTCCATTTCACATCTGCCTTTATACTTTGGTCACATAGATCACGTCATATCTTTTAGTCACTTCCTCACTGGGCTTTACTCATTCTCATAATAATCTTCCAAACCACCATAAGAAGGGGAACTAGAATCCGACTAGCATCACGGGGCTCCTAATTCTTGATTTACATAGTTTACCCCCAGATTTGTTCTTGGGTCGTGAGCGAACCATTTAGTGCACAAATTACTTACCGTATGCTTCATACTCTTCGAATAAAAGTGAAACTTAACTGCTAGACGTTTTTGCTCTTCAACACGAGCTTTTTCTGAAGTAAAATGTGGCTGGAAGGTATCCTGGTCCGTTCAAATGAATTCCAAACTTTGCTACTCATATTTGTTTCTTCTGAATCAAATTTTCCAAATACGAATGATGCCCCTTACGGTTGACATGGAGGATATCTCTTAAAGCCTTACTCCAACATGATAAATTTACCATATCAATGTCGACCTCATATTTGCTATTATTGTCAATTCAACCGTTAACCCTTTTTTTTTTCTCGAAGTCAAATGTACTTACGACTTGGTCAAATCTTATCGTTACTGTTGACGCGACCTTTCGAAAACATTACGAACTTATATATCATTCTCTTTCTATTTCTAAGAAAATTCTGGCAGAGTTTCCTCTGTATTTCTTTACTATCTCAAAACCTGCACGCAGGAAATACCAACAATGCCTCACAGGGCCCACATATATACATATATTTTATCTCGTATCACAACCGCACAGGGCTCCCTATATCAATAACAATATATATAAAAAAAATGATGAACCTACCTCGTATGTCCAACTCAGACTGCACCCGTTACACTTTCCTATTTATTTCCCTTTCAGTCTTTAACCGCAGGTTTCAAATATACCTGCAACACTTACACTATGTCTAACATATATTCTGCTTACCGTTACTGATTCCTTTAGCTTCTTCTGTGCATACTTTATAACTGGGCTTATCTACAATATATATATACACTCAACCCATTTTCTTACTATACTTACCATAACTTACCATATGGATGGCCAGTTTGCCATTCCGCATATATACAATTTCTCATAACGTAGCCTCAATATCCACTTCCACCCGTATGTACGACTACTTTCCATCCTAGATTTTGAAATTCCCCTGGTGATGGGAACACCTTGGTCGCTGTTACTTATAAATACTTGGTCGTCGACCCCTTTTGATTTTCGCTCGCCGCTATTAGGTAATAGTCTATAGCAAATGCATATACATAGGAAATTTCAATAAAGTCTCATATACCTGTGGTCGATCGGTCTCTAGTCTGATCTGGTGATCTAGAAGGTGAAGTGTGCTCCTCGTCATCATCTACCCGCCATCTACTCATCTGGCCTTCGTCATCTTCCACATCTGAGTCTGAGGAATATAGATAACCGGGCAGCTCCTGGTTTACTGACGACCAGGATAGGGGGCTGGAGTAATCCGTAACACTTACTGGGGTAGCCGGTCTAACGTGGTGTCCTGCCATAGGAGCAACTAGTATGGCCTCGGGAACCGCCTCCCTAGATATCAAAAACTCTGGAGGAATTGTCGCTGGGTCCTCCGATGGGTCAGTCTCGATAGAATAACTGAGGCTCCTCCTGCTCGGTCCTGGAGCCTGGGGTCCTGAATTTACCCTAGGGGCCTTCTTAGCACCCCCACTATCTGAAGCTGGCCTCTTCATCTCTCGCAATCCTGCACCTACCTACAGGAAAAGAGGTCAGAAACAATCTTTCCTAGACTCTGGCTCTATCGCACGATCTAAGACAGAAGGAAAGATAATATCCTAAATGTCCTGTAGCTTCCTGTTTATAGATGTGGTGCCCAACACACCGATAAACAAGACTCTACTAGACACGGTCTGTAGACACTCCAAGGATGGACTGCTCTGATACCACTTTTGTCACGACCCAGCACCGTGGGCCATGACTAGTGCCCGAGCTGGACACCCATATGTACCTGTTAGACATAATCAGACTGACACTATAGATAACATGGGAATCGGCGTAGACCCAAAGGTTCCCAATAAATCATAACGTAATAAATACACAAGCCGACGAGGCTGCCACTATATATCATTATAATACGCAAGCCGACAAGGCTTCCACAACAAACAGGAACATCCACAAGAACTATACAGACAAACATATATATATACATCAAAAGGTCTGTACCAAATATCTAGGCTCCGGAACAACGGAGCTCTCCAAGACAGCTGAATGGAAATCCTAAGATGGGGGATCACCAGATCGAGCGTCTGTACCTGCGGGCATGAAACGCAGCCCCCCGAAGAAAGGGGGTCAGTACGAAATATGTACTGAGTATATAAAGCATGAAATACAGTAAAAGGGATCATAACTGAAATAGGGGGTACAGGAGACAAGTATAACATCCAGAATACCAAAACACTTGCCTTTTGAAACATAAATCATGCATGTCAATATCATGTATCATACCCGGCCCATTATGGGACTCGGTGAATAAGGTCGCCACATACCATCCTTGGCGCCATAAACACATCATAACACCGTCACATCATAACACCATATATATATATATATATATATATATATATATATATATATATATATATATATATTCATATCCCGACCCTCTAATGAGGGACTCGGTGAACAATGCAGTGAAACCGTGCACGAAAACGTATCCTGCCCTGCGACTCAGTGAAAGCTATGTTGAAGCTTGCACGAGTAGAGTAGTGAGCAACCATATGAAATTTAAATCATATTTGAGACTCAATAGAATAATCAAAACGAACTATCATTTGAAAATCAAGACAATAGTCATATCAAGTACCTTTCGAATATCACTATGGATTATATCCAAATAGAACATCTGGAATCATATACACTTATCAAGACATAATGAAATAGCCTTTGGAAATCAAGAACATTAGCCATCCTAGTGGCTCTAAGAATAGGAACTTCTTTAGAATCATATACATATCGTCTGTTCGTTTCATAAAGATCATGCCAAAAAGAAAGAAGGGTTAACTTTACATACCTGTTAAAGGTTAGTCGTATTCACGTTCGCTTCGTCTCCCCTTTAGCCTATTTAATACGAAAGTAACGCTATCATACCTATACTTCCTAGCTCATAAATCTGTAACCAATCGCTTACAGGATTCGTTCTTTAATTCAAAATTTCTTAATTAGAATTTTCATTAGTTACGAACTTAACGGAAATCGGGCAGCATTTCCCTATATACTCGCCTAACCCGAACATCCAATTAACCTCCTGTCATTACAACAATACCAACACAACATATCAACATAATCATACCTTCAATCCTTTCAATTAAACAAGGATAACAACATGCCCACAAAACAACACAACTTCAACTTTAACCATTTAATTCCTTCATTTTTACCATATAATCCATGATAACAACAACCATAATGCTACTTAAAATTGATTCACCATTCCTAATTAAAAACAGCCCCCTACACGGCTCAATTTACACCTCAACATCAACATACATAACTCCTTATATTCAATACACATCTATCAAATTATACAAGTTTAAACTATCTCCAAAACATGTAGAAAAGGGTTGAATCTTACCTTAACAATTTTGGTTCCTTAACGTTGTCGCCCACAACGATTCAATTCACATTGCAATCCCCTTGAACACTTAGAATTCTTGAACAAACCAAGCTTGCAAGCTCTCTTCACTAGAGCTCATTCTCGGCCAAAGTAGCCATGGCCGAGAGCTCTTCCTTTCCTCTCCATCTTTTTTTTTTGTTCAATTAGAATGTTGAAGTGATGATCAATGAGTCATATTTTGACTCATATATCAATTCCCTAAGCCCTACACGTGCCCACCTAATGAGTCATCCACTATTTTTTTTTATTTATTTTTTAATTAAAACGGGTGGGGCCCACTAGTAGTAATTAACTTAATTAATTTTAGTTAATCACTATTCCCTACTTAATAATCCAATCATAATTAATTAGTCCCTAATCTCCAATAATATTTCTACACTAAATAAAATTTATAAACAATTTGTGTACTAATTAAAATTTAAAATTAAAAGTTCCTATTTCATATCCGAAAATAATCCCGTCTTTACTTAAGTCAATTCGCTTGCGAATAATTCGACGTATAAAAATTACGGGATATAACACTATGACAGACATAAATGGTACCTGAGATCACAGCATCTGAGGCCTCTGCCTAGGGCCCACCAGGAAATGAGTAACAATGGGCTCCACCACGCCAGTCTGGGATCCCCCTCTAGAACTCAGGGTACCACCTCTAGCTAGCTGGGACCCACCTCTAGAACCATAGGAAATACCGCGGCCTGACTGAGCACCGCCTCTCTGAGAAGTCCCTCCCCGACCACCGGATGATACAGGAGTCCTCGGCGGCTGATAATCTCGCCTAGGTCGAGGACATCTCTTGGCAATATTCCCAACCTCCCCACAAGAGAAACAGGTAAGAGGAGTCGAGTGCTGAAACACGGAAAAGGAAGACCCGGATGAAGCAGTCCTATCCACTGGTCTAGAGAACAAGCTCTCAGTAGCTCTCTGCCTAGGCGGCTCACTAGAGGGAGCCGGTAATGTTGAATGCACGGGACGATCGGAATAGGGCTGAGGAAGCCTCAAAACCTGACCGGCACCTCTCGTACAAGAAACCCCAAAGCTGCCAGTCTGACACGACCTCTTGTCACCACCATTAAAAGCACGGGCCTTGGCGCCCTCAACCATCGAAGCATGCTCAATAATGGACTGGAAGGAAGCCCCTATAGACTCCATCTGATGATAAGGAATCTGTAGAGAGCCCACTAGTCCTCCAACAAAGCACCTGATCCTATCAGGCTCAGTAGGAATCAACGGAGTAGAGCCTCGGGCCAAATAGAGAAAATGGGTCACATAAGACTCTAAGGACATGCCCCTCTACTCTAGGTGTAGAAACTGCTCCCTACGAGCCTCTCTCAAAGACCGTAGCACATATTTCTCAAGGAAGGCCCGGTAGAACTTAGTCCAAGTCAACGGGGGAGAACCCTTAGGTCTGCACGCCATGAAATACCTCCACCACGTCTTCGCATCGCCGCGAAACTAGTAGGACACATAATCAACACCGTAGGTCTCCACTATACCCATACGGTGCAGCAGCTCATGCATATCAAGAATAAACTCATAGGCATCCTCAGACGAAGTACCAGAGAACCTTGGTGGCTCTAACTTCCTGAACCTCCCCACCAGATCCTAATCAACAGCCGTCATAACGGCGCCATCCATGGGCCTAATATCCTCCCCAGGGGTGGGTATAGCATCAATGCGGAGACCTCTCTCATCGCTGGCCCACTATGGAAGCTCTACCCCTGACTGGGGCAGCTCTGCGGCCTCTCATTCTGCCGCACCCTCTGGCCGTCGTACGCCCTCGGGTGTCAGCCGTAGCTGCGGCCTCCAGCACCTGACCTCAGGCCGTAGTAGCTCAAGCCTTCACCATCAGTGAGAGAAGAGATAAGCATCAAATACCAATTTGGTCTTTCCAAATACCAATTTGAATAAAGTAGCATGATGGAAAGAAAGAAAGTGAGATTTCCTAAATGTCCCATAGCCTCTCGCAGATTAGTACGGAGCTCATCGTACCTATCCACGAGACTCTACTGTACACGCTCTTGTATTAAAGATCGGGTAACCTAGGGCTCTGATACCAACTTATCACAACCTATTTTAGCCTAGGTCATGTGGGCACCTACCTTTCCCACCTCGGTAGGCGAACCCTTAACTCAACATTCACAGTCAATAAAATAATAGCTAAAGGAGTAAAATGACATAAGTCTCACAATATGATCTAATATAAATAAGTGCAGAAGTAAATGAATCCCCCCAGTATCTGGTCTGGTCAAACAAGAGCATCTAAATCCGAAGACTAAGGTCTGAAAAATAATACATAAAATGTCTCAAATCATGTCTTGAATGAAAAGTAAGACATTAGCAATAGAAGAGTCTTCGAGGTCAGCGGACGCCATGCTCACCCTGGAAAACTCAAGTGGAAGCTGAAGAGTCGATCAGCCACGAGTCAAAGAAGTTGATCCGACCTGATACCCTGCATTCATAAAAGAATGTAGCAAGTGCAAGTCAGGACAAACAATAGTACTGGTAGGCATCATAGGCCGACTAAGCATAGTTAACACAATTCAGAAAACTACGTAGATAAACAAGTAAACCAATCACGCTTGAAACAATATAATCATAACTAAGTATCTGTCAACACCTATGTAAGTATCTAAACCCCAATATAATAAGTCTGAGTACATCTAGTCTAGAAATAGTCACCACAATAGAATCGTCATAGCCCGCTCATCAACAACACAATCGTCACAATATAGTCATCACGACATCTCACTCAAATCATAATGCAATGCAATGCAGTAATGGTATGAATGTGATGCCATGCCATGCTATGCAAATGAGGTGTACACATGCACTCCGGACGGAAATATCGACTTCTTGGCAGCACAACCCAGTGTGCCTCGCGAAGTCTAAGTGCCACCCATCTCGGATCTTTGCCAAATAAACAGACGGGACCCTAGCTAATTGCTCATAGGGGGAGTCTCACTGGTACCACTCTGGGGGACCGTGGATCCCATACACTACAATCGATTTGGAATAACATCGGAATCGGCCATGCAATGACGATGCTCGAATATAACCATCAGACATCGACCTCGTCACAATCACTCAAAAGAGTTGTCAAATATCAGTTTCATAAATCACTTATTCCGGAATTGAACCTCGAACATCGGCCTCCTCACAATCACTCAAGTAAAAAGAGTTTATCAAGTGTCAGTTTCACATAAACAACGATTCCGGAATGGATCTTCGGACATCGGCCTTTTCACAATCACTCAAGTAAAAGAGATTATCAAATATCAGTTTCGCTCGTCAACGATACTGGATCATCACGGGATATCGGCCATGCATGATAAATATGAGAGAATGTGTGTAATGCATATGTCAATCATCAACAAGCAAGCTCAATATCACGAGTACCTCAACGGGGTACGCCAACAATGCATCACATCACAATACCAACAGTGGGTATGCCAACATATATAAGTCAAGTACCAACAGCGGATACGCCAATAATATATCAATAATCTCAAGTACCCATATCGGGTATGTCACCCATATCCGGATCAGGACAACAAGCGACATTCGTTATCTACCAGCTATACATGGCATCAAGCCAACACGATTACACAATAAAACACATATAACGGGGTGGCTAGTCCCAACACACATCAGGGCCCAACCTAAGGTAATATCCATCCCAACTTCACACCGGAAGGTTCACATGCTGTCTCCGACATCATAAACTAAATATGTGATTCACTATACTAAGTCTCACCAAAGGTAAACCATAACCTACGTGGACTGCCGAACCGCAACACCAACAAGTCACTCTATCGCCTTGCCCGTCCTCTGAAGCTCAGAACCAAAGTAGTCAAAGCATAATCAAATTCTAAGTTAGAAATCATGGAGAATGATACTAATATTGCTATGATATCAATTAGGTCCATTTTAACCCTAGAAATTGGGGAAACGGGCCCACAAGGGAGAAACAAAAAATTCACAGGTAAAATACCAAATTGAATCCTAGTTAATCATAACCCAATCATTAATTGTTGATTTAGCTCAAGACTTATCCCCAAATCTAATTTCTAGTAAAAACTCCCAAATTAGGTATGAACCCTAATTCCCCAAATCCGAAATTCAACGTTAAAAGTAGAAGATATGGGGTTACTAAACTTAGATTCATCACATTATAGTGTTAACATCATCAATTTTATCAATTATAACCCTAGGGAGAAGTCTCCCAAAACCCTTCTTCAAATTCTACTTCTAAGGGATTGAAAAGAGAAGGGATGATTCTAAGATGATAATGATTAAAGAGAAGCAAGTGATTAGACAAACCTTTACCTCCAAGAAATTGCTCAATTTATCCACAAGAACAGCCTTCCCAACCTCCAATATCGAGTTATGACATAATGAGGGTCTAAGTCTTATTTTAAGACACATTTAATAAAATTCCCCTGCCCGTAACCGCCACGGCGGCTGGGACGACGCTGTAGCGGTGAGGTCTATTTTACTCATGACCGCCCCAGCGGTCACTACACAGCCATAGGGGTACCGCTGGGGCGGCTCTGGTGCCCGCAACACTAGAAATCCTCAAATTTTGAAAGTATTCCATCGAATTTCTAGGTTATTCTCGAGGCCATCTGCTCATACCCGGAACACCTAAACTCATACTTGGGGCATGGCGGGGTCCTGTCCCGTCCTTATGATTTCAGTACTCCAGTTAGAGGCTCGTGGATACTTATGTGTGGGTATTTGATGTTATGTGTTCTCTTCAGTGTATTTTTCGTACATTATTTTGTAGCCTTATGGGCTCATATGTGTGTATGTCTATGTATATGTTTTTGAGAAGTAAATGAATGTCATTTTGAAGTAAACTCTGTGTTGAGATTGGTGTATGTGTAGGTTGAGTTAATAATAAGTTGACGGGTGGTGCTCGGTAGGCTAGCACCGGGTACCCATCATGGCCCTGTAGTTGGGTCGTGACAGAAGTGGTGTCAGAGTAGTTTCGTCCTAGGGTATGTCTACTAGTCGTGTCCAGTAGAGTCTTGTTTATGGGTGTGAAGCGCGCCACACTTATAAATGAGAGGCTGCGGGGAATTTAGGAATAATGACTGTCCTTCTTCTTCATAGATCGTGTGATAGAGCTATAATTTAAGATTCCTCTTTTCTCTCTAATTGTGCATTATGATTTCAGCGATGCCCGTGAAGAAATAGGCAACAGCTGCCCAGAAGGGCAAGGCTACGACAGTAAGGTGGACTGAAAGGGAGCCACCGGTAAATATAGAGAAAGGTGAATCCCATAATGAGGCTCCATCTCGTACTTCTCACACTCCGCCTACTTAGAGGAGCATGAAGAGGTCTCTACTCCGGCACCAATGCCTCTAGTTCCTCCACCGAGTGCTTCGGGCAAGCAGATGACCGAGGCTATTCAGTTATTAACCCAACTAGTTTCTGCTCAGGCTCAGCGGCAAAGTGCGGGTCCAGGTGATCGGGCGACTAGTGCCAGAGCCTGTGATTTTATGAGTTTGAATCCTCCAGAATTTTTTGGGTCAAAGTCGGATGAAGACACGCAGGGTTTTATAGATAATATGTTGAGGAAGCTGCGAATAATGCATGCTTCCGATGCTGAGTCAGTGGAGTTGACGTCCTATAGGTTGCGGGATGTAGCGGTTCTTTAGTATAATAATTAGATACTTTCGAGAGGGGAAAATGCACCTCCCCCAGTTTGGCGGGAGTTCATAAATGCTTTCTTTCGGCACTATTTACCACCCGAGGTTCGAAGAGCCCGAGCTGACAGGTTTTTGAATCTAAAGCAAAGAAATATGAGTGCCTGGGAGTATAGTCTCCGCTTTAATTCATTGGATAGGTATGCTCCGGCCATGGTAGCCGATATGGGAGACCGGGTACATCGGTTCGTAAGTGGCTTAGGGCCATATTTGATCAAAGATTGCTTGACAGCTTCACTTCATGAAGGGATGGACATCTCTCATATTCAGTCCCATGCCCAGAATTTGAAAGAGCAACAGCAGCCGCACAGGGGTGAGCGTGATGTTGATAGAGGGCATAGTAAGAGCGCCAGATCTACTGGTGCTAGTAGTGAGTATAGAGGGTGTAAGAGGCCACAGTACTCCAGATATGCAGGCCAATCTACGGTTAATGCACTTCCTCCATTTGCGGGTAGGAGATTTGATCGCCCCATTTATTCTGGTTCCGGTCAGAATTCGAGAGTTTCGAGCTCCCAGTTTGGAGGTGATATTAGCCAGAGGAGGCCGCCAGTACGGTAACACGGTCAGTGTGGTAGATTGCATATGGGTCGGTATCGCCGAGGCTCAGATGCTTATTATGCCTATGGCCAAATTGGGCACATGATGCGTGATTGTCCCTCGATGAGTGGTAGAGGTGGGGCTCAGCCCACAGGATCAGTAGTCGGCTCTTCCTTGTCTATGCGCCCTGTGGGGCAGGCTCCCCAGACTTCAGCAGGCCGTGGTAGAGGCAGAGGGGTAGCATCCAGTTCAGGTGGCTCTCAGCCCCGTATTTATGCATTAGCTGGACGATAGGATCTTGAGTCCTCCCCTGACGTTGTCACATGTATATTATCTGTATTCTCCTATGATGTTTATGCATTTATTGATCCGGGATCTACTTTTTCGTATATCACTCCTTATATTGCTAGTCGTATTGGGGTGAAACCCGAGTCAATCAAACCTTTTGAGGTCTCTACTCCTGTTGGTGACCCGATAATAGCTAGACAAGTATTTAGTAATTGTGTGATTATGGTATGTGATCGTCATACTGTAGCTGATTTGATTGAGCTGAAAATGTTAGACTTTGATGTTATTATGGGCATGGATTGGCTAGCTTTTTGTTATGCTAATGTGGATTGTAGGATAAAAATGGTTCGGTTCTAATTTCGAGAAGAACCAGTGCTTGAATTGAAAGGTAACACAGCATCTCTGGGAGGTAGGTTTATTTCCTATCTCAAGGCAAGGAAGATGATTGTTGAGGGATATATTTATCATTTAGTTAGAGTTCATTATATCGAATCTGAATCGCCAACTCTTCAATCCGTCCCGGTAGTAAATGAGTTCCCAGATGTGTTTCCAGATGAGCTTCTAGGTCTTCCACCAGAACGAGAGATTGATTTCACTATTGATGTGTTACCGGACACCAAGCCCATATCAATTCCTCCTTACAGAATGGCTCCTACAAAATTGAAGGAGCTAAAGGCACAATTGAAGGATTTGCTCGAGAAGGGATTCATTAGGCCCAGTTCATCGCCATGGGGAGCACCTGTCTTGTTCGTGAGAAAGAAAGATGGTTCTTTGCGAATGTGCATTGATTATAGGTAATTGAACAAGGTGACGATAAAGAATAAGTATCCGCTTCCGAGAATCGATGATCTATTTGATCAACTACAGGGTGATAAGTGGTTTTCCAAGATAGATCTGAGATTAGGGTATCACCAGGTGAGGGTTAAAGAAGAAGATATTCCGAAGACGGATTTCAAAACCAGATATGGTCATTATGAATTTCGGGTTATGTCGTTTGGCTTGACTAACGCTCCAACAATGTTCATGAATTTGATGAATAATGTGTTCAGACCAATCCTAGATCTATTTGTAATCATGTTCATCGATGACCTTTTAATATATTTTCGATCAGAAGCAGAGCATGCAGATCATCTACGTATAGTCCTTGGAATTATTCGGACTCGTGAATTATATGCCAAGTTTTCAAAATGTGCGTTCTGGCTGAATTCTGTAACCTTTCTGGGCCATATTATCTTAGCTAAAGGTATTCGGGTAGATATTCAGAAGATTGAGATGTGAAGACTTGGCCAAGGCCTAGAACGCCTACGGAAGTTCGTAGCTTTCTAGGTTTAGCAGGTTATTATAAGAGGTTTGTGGAAGGATTTTCTTCTATTTCTGCACCATTGACGAAGCTAACTCAGAAATCAGAACAATTTCAGTAGACTGATGCTTGTGAGAGCAGCTTCCAGGAATTGAAAGATAGATTGACCTCAGCCCCAGTCTTTACACTTCCATAGGGACCAGAAGGCTATGTTGTTTATTGTGATGCCTCTGGTGTTGGGTTAGACTGTGTGTTGATGTAGCACGGTAAGGTTATTGCCTATGCTTCCAGGCAATTGCGGAAACATGAGCAGAATTATCCGACTCATGATATTGAATTAGTTGCGGCTATTCATGCACTAAAGATGTGGAGATATTATTTCTATGGTGTCCATGTGGATATTTACACAGATCACAAAAGTTTCCAGTACATTTTCAAGCAAAAGGACTTAAATCTACCACAAAGGCGATGGTTAGAGCTGTTGAAGGACTACGATGTAAGTATTTTATATCATCCCAAAAAAGCGAATGTAGTGGCCGACGCTCTTAGCCGTAAATCCATGGGCAGCTTATGTGACACTCAACCAGAAAAGAAGAAATTAGTCCTTGAGCTCCACCAGCTACCTAGCCTAGGAGTTCGTTTAATGGATTCAGGCAATGAAGGGGTAGCTGTTCATAATCCAGCTGTTTCATCCCTAGTCATGGAGGTGAAAAAGCGCCAATATGAAGACCCTAAGTTGAGTCATTATAGAGATACACTTCCTCAGAAGGAGAAGTCACCATTTGAGATTTCTGCAGATGGGATTCTTAGGTATCGAAATAGGTTATGTGTTTCGGATGTTGCAGGGTTACGCCATCAGATTCTAGAAGAAGCCAAATATTCCCATTATTCTGTTCATCCAGGAGCAACAAAGATGTACCATGATCTCAAATTACTGTATTGATGGGATGTCATGAAGAAAGATATAGCGGATTTTGTAGCTGAATGTCCAAATTGTCAATAAGTGAAAATCGAACATCAAAAGTTAGGAGGATTGTTGCAAGCTATGGAGATTCCCACCTAGAAATGGGAAGTGATCAACATGGATTTTATTGTAGGCTTACCTCTTTCTCGGCGTAAATATGACTCTATATGGGTAATTGTTGACAGACTTACGAAATCAGTGCATTTTCTTCCAGTCAGAACTACATATTCATCAGAAGATTATGCAAGGTTGTACCTTAAAGAGATAGTGCGATTTCATGGTGTTCCAGTATCCATTATCACAGATAGAGGAACACAATTTACTGCTAAATTCTAGAAGTCCTTTCAAGAAGGTTTGGGAACTCAAGTGAGACTTAGCACAACATTTCATGCACAGACAGATGGGCAACCTGAACGTACTATTCAGACTTTGGAAGATATGTTGCGGGCATGTATATTAGATTTCGGAGGCAATTGGGATGATTATTTGCCACTTATCAAATTTTCTTATACCAATAGTTATCATTCCAGTCTCCAGATGGCCCCGTATGAGGCTCTATACGGGAGGAAGTGTAGATCACCAATTGGATGGTTCAAAGTCGGAGAGATACAACTGATAGGTCCAGAACTGATTCAGCAAGTGGTGGAAAAGATCAAGCTTATTCGGGACCGATTGTTGACAGCCCAGAATCGTCAAAAATCTTACGCAGACAATCGTTGATGAAACTTGGAATTCTGAGTTAATGATTGGGTGTTCCTAAAAGTGTCACCGATGAAAGGCGTAATGAGATTCAGCAAGAAGGGCAAGCTTAGTCCCCGGTATATTGGACCTTATAAGATTATACGCAAGGTGGGTCAAGTGGCTTATGAGCTAGATTTTCCCTCAAAACCTAAGTCAGTTCATCCAGTTTTCCATGTGTCGATGCTCCGTAAGTGTGTTGGAGATCCTTCGAGAATCGTACCGGTAGATGATGTTCAAGTTACCGAGAAGTTGGCTTATGAAGAGGTACCCATTGCCATACTAGATAGGCAAGTGCGGAAACTCAGAAACAAAGATGTGGCCTCGGTCAAGGTCTTATGGAGTAACAACAACGAGAGGAAATGACTTAGGAAGCAGAAGAACATATGAAGTCCAGATATCCGCATTTATTTCCGCCCCCAGAAGAGGTTCAAAATGAGATGCCATTGTTCCAAGGTATGTAATGCTTTCTTTTGATGTTTTGGTCATGTGTGGCCATGATTTCTTGCCATTGTTGTTGTAGCCCTGTGAGGCGATGTTATTTTGGGTTGCTGTGACAGGATGGTAGTGCCATATTACAGGGGGAAACTCTGGCAAATTCTTTGTAGAATCCCCGAGAACTTAACATTCGAAGACGAATATTCCTAGGGGGGGGGGGGGGGAGAATGTTACACCTTGGACATTCCGTGTTGTTATGTTGTGAACCATCTAAAGCAAGCTTAAGGAGACCATGGGTCCATATAACCTTAAGGAGATTACTTGGTAGCTTTAGAGTGCATACGACGAGATTTTGAAACTATACGAATCGGTGAATCTAAGTTCGTTGAAGGACGTGAAATATAAGTTGTGTTTGGGAAGATTTCGTAACAACCGAGCTAATGTTGATTTAGTAACATCTTGATGAAAACCTATATGGCTCCTTAGATGGTTAATGACTTATTATAAAAGTGCCAAAAAGGTTCCACAAAGATTGGAAGTCAAACGAATCGACGGAAGCAACTTCGAAAAATGTGAGTTATACGACCACTTATACGGTCCGTATAACTTGGCCAGAGAAGGTTCACTCCCGGGTGGTATTATAAGGTCACTTATACGAACCGTATAAGTTATACGGACCGTATAAGTGTCCGTATAAACCATGTCGGGCAGCTTTTATTTTTTTATAAAAAGAGGACCCAAGTTCTTATTTTTCATTTCCCACATTCTCCACACCTCAAGAGAGCTCTAAAACATTCTCCATACTATATCAACATGAATTCAAGAGAAAGCAAGGATTAATTAGCAAGAATCAAGAGGATCAAGTGTAAAGAGGCTCACTAGGGTTTGTGGAAGTCAAGATTTCCTTTGGAATTGAAGTTGGGGTTTTCTCAAGTGAAGTATTTTCATCCAAAGATCATTCCTACATAATCAAAGGTAAGTTTTACATCTATTTCATCTTATTAAAAGTATTGAGTGGTTGAAAGACTTGGATTAGAGAAGAAAGTAGAATATGAGCTCAAATATGGAAATAATAATATTTTGAGTAGAAAGTTGACTTGAGTCATGATTCTTAGTATAGATGAGCATAATATTGTTATGAATGATGCTAATGACATTGAGGAAGTATTGTGTGAAAAGTGAATATGGTGTTGTATTGTAGTCATGATTGTGGATGACTTTGAAAGGGGCTTTTGAGAATTAAACAATGTTTAACTTGAAGAAATATGTAGATTATGATATTATGGGTGTTGCTATTTCCATTTGGGAGTTGTTTTATTATATGGAGAAAGTTGTCAAAACAAAGGAAATGCTGCCCAATTTTCGTTAGCCTTTTAGTCTCGTTAGCTTTGGCTTAAGCATATTTAGAATGATCTAATTTTGTACGAATTCTCTTGAATGTAGAGTTGTGAGCTTGGAAGGAGAACATTTAGTCATTAAGAAGACATAAAGGTATGTAAGGCTAGTCCATTTATTTCATAAAGGCATGACTCTTATATTACTATCTTCTATATATTCCATGACATTCTTATGTCTCAAAAGTTGAAAGTTCATGATTCGTAAAAGTTTCTTATGAGCTAGAGATGAGATATGCCCGATGATAATGATGATGATGATAGTGCTATTTCTAGCAATTCTGAAACTTATGAGATGATGTTATTATGAGCTTGATAATCCTATTTCTTGATTTCATTGATGTTATTTCTTGTTGTTGTCTCGCCTCATGATATTAGTTACTTCAAGGTGAGACATAGCGATGATGATTATTCAGTAATGTAATCGTAGTTCACCGACCTTACGTCACTTCGATAGAGTTATAGCTTTTACTTGAGCTCTCATACATGCTTGATGTTGTGTATATGATGATGATACACCGTGCCTAATTGGCCGGGCAGACACCACTACGATGAGCGTAGTGGACGGCTATGATGATGATTACACCGTGCCTAATTGCCCGGGCAAACACCACTACATCGGGTGTAGTGGGCGGCAATGATGATTACATTGGGCCCAGTTGGCCGGGAAGTCACCACTAGTGGGCGGCGTGAGATGATTACCCCAGACGTAAGAGGCCCAGACACGGGCTAATGATGATATATGACTCAGACAGTTTACTTATGCATATGTATGTATGACATGATGTTGTTTATATAGACAAGTTTGCATGCATGATTCCGCCTTAAGAGGCAATCAGTTACAGGTTATCCCTTTTACTTTATGTTCTCTCATTTCTTTATTATGTTGATATACATGCCTTACATACTCAGTACATTATTCGTACTGACGTCCTTTCTTTTATGGACGATGTGTTCATGCCCACAGGTAGACAGGGAGACAGCCCGGATTCCTAGGAGCTTATTTAGCAGATATACAGGAGCACTCCACTACTCCAGCGTTGCCTCTTATACATATATTCTTTTGTGTACATACTTGGGGCATGGCGGGGTCATTTCCCGTCCTTATGATTTCAGTACTCTAGTTAGAGGCTCGTGGATACTTATCTGTGGGTATCTGATGTTATGTGTTCTCTTCAGTGTATTTTCCGTACATCATTTTGTAGCCTTGTGGGCTTATGTATATGTGTGAATGCGTATGTATATGTTTTTGACAAGTAAATGAAGGTCATTTCGAAGTAAGCTCTGTATTGAGAATGGTGTATGTGTAGGTTGAGTTAATGATAAGTTGACGAGTGGTGCTCGGTAGGCTAGCTCCAGGTATCTGTCATGGCCCTCTAGTTGGGTCGTGACAAATATCTAGCTCATTAAGTGACATACATTGCTCTTTTACCTTTCCTAACTAATCATGTCCCTTTTTAAACATTCAAACAATAACTATCCTTGGTGAAATCTTGCGTTCCGTATCATATCCTTTTTAGACTTTAGGGCATCATCATCCTTATAATTGATACTCTTTCCGTTTTCGTAATTCCTATTTCACCTATTCCTGCTCGTAAATTATTGGCGTATTTACAACTCCCATCTAATCATATCGATGTCTCATTAATAGAATAAGAGTTACCTTTTGTCATGGCATACACGTATAAGTTGACTTTATTAAGGGAAATTGAGGGATGTTCGACAATTAGATACCTTTAGCAGGGAACAAGTGAGGGTATTTGGACTTCATTTCCTCTTCGGCTTCCCAGGTCATCTCTTCCCTGCCTTTGGTTTTCCACAGCACCTTTATGAAAGCCACACCTTTAGTTCTAAATCTCGGATTTGCCTATCAAGGATAGAAATTAGCTATTCTTTGTAAGTTAGGCCATCCGTGACTTGCATATCATTTAATGGTACAATCCTTGGAGGATCTCCAATGTGATTTTCTTAACATAGACACATGAAAGATGAGATGAACTGCTTTTACTTCAGACGGAAGTCCCAATTCATAGGCTACTTGACCGAATTTTGAAGGATCATATAAGGGCCAATGAATCTCGGACTGAGTTCTTCCTTCTTACCGAATCTCATAACTGTTACACCCCGTACTTTCAGAGAAGCACTTATTAAATTTGAACGTAAGTATGTCGAGATATGGCTAAGTAAAACAACTTTGAATTATGAGGAACGAAGCATTATTAAGTATATTGTATGAGTAAAAGATGAATTACGATCTCGTAAGTCGTAACTGGGAAGGACAACCTTGGAACCAAAGGACACGACTATTATCAAGTATGAATAATGATAAATATCATGTATGGAGAAATTCGGAAGGTTCCGGGACCAAGCAAATCGAAGAAAATAAGTTTGTCGAAAATTTGGAAATTGGTAGAATTTTGGACAAAAGTTTAGGTCAAATTTGGAGGGGTATATCTCCTAGCATATTAGGATTTTTAAGGTGTTTCAAAAGCCTAAAATGAAGTTCGTCGAGTCTATTTTCTCATGCAACACCTCTCATCGATACGACATCGGAATAGAGAAATATGGACGTTACAAGTTAGGCTGACAAAGCAGAAACACGCTGCTACAGTAACCTGATGCTACAGTACCCGGGTTGCTACAGTACCCCGACCCAACACACCTATAAATATCCCTCTAACCCATCGTTTTTCACCATCTTCTCATGCCCCACGCTTCTAAAGAGTTCTTGAGAGCTCTTGAGGGTTCCATAACTTTCCATAATCTTCCATAATATTTCATAATCTTCCATAATCCTCCATAACCTTCCATAATCTTCCATAACCCTTCCATATTATTAAGAGAGAATACCAACATCAAAACCTCAAATAAAATTCATGGAAGGTAATTGTTCTTGTTTCTCTTCAAGGTGGTGATGAACTTGATCTTGGAAAGGGGTGAATAAAGTGAAGTTCTTCTACTATAAAGTATATTCTTCCTGTTATTTACATGATTGAGATAATGTAAAGGTTTAGCAATTCTTAGAGAGGAAAGAATCATAGGAGAAAAATCATAAAGAGTTGAATTGAAGTTGATGGCCATGAGGTGAGTTTGAAAGAGAATTTTGGATTAACTTGAGATTAAATTAAATATAATTCTTTGATTATGGTATTATAGATGCTGTTATGGTTGGTTGAAAAATTGGACAAATGTCGTGTGGGACATTTTATGGAATATATTGGTGTTGATAATATTGTGGTTGATGTTGGTATTGTTGTTGTTGTTGTTGGTTACTAGATTGTGATTTCGGGCTAGGCATATAAACAGGGGAGATGCTGCCCGAATTTCGGCAGATCCTAAAGGGATTTTATTTAAATGCTTGAAACAAGTGGGTGACAACGCGCCTAATGATAGTATGAATGGTTTATGTGTAGATTTGCGGGCTTCGAAGAATAAACGTTATGTGACCAAGGAAACCAAAAGGTATGTTAAGGCTAAACCCTTTCTTTCTAAAGGCATAATTCTTTTGTTATAAACCTTTGTGCCATGTCCATAATATCCTTGCTTCCACAAATGCTAGAAGTCTATGAATCTCATGATCCTTATGATATTATTGAGCTTATTCATGATCTTGAGACTATTCTTTGTGATTGATCTCACCTCATAATACTTATTCTTTCGAGGTGAGATGTAGCGATGGCGATTATATTTCTAATGCTATCTAAGTTCATGGTTCTCGATACTCCCATGACATTATCGATTTCATCTTACGATGGTTCATCCTTCAAGGAATGATATAGAGATAATTACAATGCTAGTGATGATGTTGATTTCATTTATGTACTTTTATATATATGTATGTATGTATGCATTACACTCCCACTGATCAGTTGGGTATAACACCGAGTCCCGAAAGGGCCGGGTATGGATGACACCGAGTCCCAAAAGGGCCGGGTACGGATGACACTGAGTCTTGAAAGGGCCGGGTATGAATGACACCAAGTCCCGAAAGGGCCGGGTACGGATGACTCCGAGTCCCAAAAGGACTGGGTACGAATATGACAGATGTATGTATAGTAAATGTATGTGAATGCAAATGTGTGTATACTGTGTATGGATGTGCATGAAATGTTTTTTCTCCTATAGACAAGTTAATTTACGTGACAGAGGTCTGAGAAAGTAGACGAGGTATAATTACTCACCTTATCTTTTGTTATCTTCATTTTTATATCATGTAACTATTTATGCCTTACTTACTCAGTACATTGTTCGTACTGACGTCCCTTCTTGTGGACGCTTCGTTCATGCCAGCAGGTTCAAATAGACGAGATGAGGATCTTCCACTGTAGGCTGCCTTCAGGTACCAGTTATATTTGGTGGCTCCACTTCTTCCTGGAGCATTGTCGAGTCTAAGTCTATATATATATATATGAATTGCGTTAAGGGTATGTCGGGAGCCCTGTCCCGACTTGTATATTTCAGTCATGTTCATAGAGGCTTTGCAGACAGTTCCTGTGTATAGCTTAGTTATATTGTGTCGGTAGTTATGTTGGCATCGTAGCCCATTGGACATATATTTATGCATGATATTATGTTCATATTTATCCCTTAGCCATATTTTTACCATTCGAGACAAGAAGGATGCAAGTTATAAGTTGGTTCGCTCGGTTCCCGTAGGGTGCCGGGTGCGAGTCACACCTTACCAAAGGTGGGGTGTGACAATAACACCCTTCATAGACGATATTTTCAAGAATAACCCATTGCCAAATAGAAATTCTAGGTCTCTCTGTCGTACGTCTAAATAGAATTTCTAACGACTTTGAGTTGTCTTCAATTTCTCCTGGATTTTCTTTATTTATAATCTTCAAAGGATGATCCTTTCCTCAACTTACTCCAACTGACTTGAAACTGATTAATCGCATGAATGGTGTGAAATGTAATATCTGATACGAGGTATATATCCTTCCCCCCTTAAGGACATTCCTCCTCGAATATAAAGGGGTGTATGAAGGTATCATTATTAAAAACTAACGTGTCATAATATAATTCAACAATACACCCGTACAACTGGTTATGTATTGGTTGTCCATAGACATAAGTCCTTGTATTCATGGTTATCTACCTTATCCTCTTCGTTTAGCCCTTAATAGCTTAACGTGCTTTTGTCCATACATCGGCTATTGTTCCACTTTATCGGACTAGCAAGGATGGACCTTCGAACCCTCATATTCCGAATGTCATCTTTATCTTTTGCCATCGGCTAGACTTTAATCATAGCTAGTTATTCACACCAGGCTCTGCGAGTATTATGTTCTCGAAAATTTCCTTTTTCTTCTCATTCTATTCTTGGTGTTGTGGAAAACAAAATATTATTCACAGGAATCAGGGTCGTAGTATGAAATTAGCGGTAATACCTTTACAAAGTGTCACCACCCAACCGGAGGGCCATGACGGGCACCCGAAGCTAACCCACCCGGGCACCTCTCATCATACTTTTGCAATCATCACTAGGTGAGCCACACAGCTAACTCGTAATTCCTGTGCATCAATAATACAAATATTATCGGGAAAGAGCACTTTTATATCAACATCAACAATCATGCCCATCTACATATACACAAGCCGACAAGGCTAACAAAATGATATATAAAATACAAGCCGAGAAGGCTAAAAAAGACATCTAGCTATACACAACTGTCAACGAGCCTCTAAGAAGAGCATGTAACATTATATAGACGGGACAGGGCCCCGCCATGCCCATATGTATATACACAAAAGAATAGTACCAACAGCTGCAGCTCAAAAGCAAATGGAGCTCATCTAAGCAATCTCTGGATAAGCAGCCTAAGGATCAAGTCTATCTCCCTGTCCACCTGCGGGCATGACGCAGCGTCCACAAACAAAAGGACGACAGTACGAACAATGTACTGAATATGTAAGGCATAAGAAATAACATAATAAAAATATGAACGATAACATGGGATAGAAGAGTCATGAGATAGTAGAGCCATTTATACCTCTAGCAACGTTGATCATATTTACCTACCCTTTTCGTAATGGGAACCTTCTATTACATACACATACATATATAGTAGTACCATACCCGACCATAGAGGTTCAGTGTCACACATACCCAACCATAGCAAGGCTCGGTGTTGTCCGTACCCAACTGCAATGGTGTGCGCACAATGAATATCATACCCGGCCATATAATCTCGGTGTTACATAAATATATACATATACATAGGGGTACATAAGTATCATCAACATCATCATCATCATCATTTTCATTATATCTTTCCTTAGAGGATCAACTATCATAGGATGGAACCGATGGTATCATGAGAATATCAAGAACTACAAGCTTTAGTGATTCTAGGTGTTAGACCCCGTATTTTATACGTCGAGTTATTCGCGAAGGAATTGACGTGAGATAGAAATCTCGGATTTTTAATTTCTAAACTAGAACTAATCGGTTATAAATTTTTACTTAGTATAAGAATGTTGATGGAAATTAGGAACTACTTAATTGTGGTGTTAAGTATAAATTAGTGGTAACAATGAGTCAATATGAACATTAACATGCCATGTCCAAAAGATGACTCAAAGTCATCTAAAATAAGGCTATTATGGAAGACATACAAATATGCATTTAATGTTGATTCATCCACTACACTTTCATTATATTGTGGACAATTAAATTGGAAGAAATATACATGTATATTCGGCCAAGGAGCTGAAATTTGGAGGAGGAAAAGGTTAGTCATGCAATTGAATATTGAAGCATGCATTACTTTATTAAAGTATACATTATTTTAGGAAGACATAACATGGTGGAGGGATCATTTCACATCAAATATGGATCATTCATCTTGGAATGATTACAATGGACAAAGGGTGGTGGGTGAATCATTCACCACACATGAGATTGTCTTGTAAACAATTGAAAAGAAAGAAGAAAGGAAACAAAGATGAAAAATCAGCCAACACACTTAGCCGAAAGTTGAAGAGAAAAATTAGAAAATTTTAAGTGTAAAGTTAATGGAATGAATCATGCCATAAGTGGAGCATGTGACCAACTTGTAGGCATCAAATTTGAACCAAATAATGACCAAGAAATCAGCCATCACAATTCGTTTCAACTACACAACACAAAGAAAGAAAACCTAAGCCTAGAGAGAGAGAGCATTCGGCCAAGGGGCTGATTTTTGAGCTCTTTGAGTCTTGATCCAAAACTTATTTTCCAAGGTGTTTCAACCCTTTATAAGGTCCCTAAAACGTGAAGATATTCTTTGGAGCAACAAGAACCATTTTCATCTCAAGTCACCAACTCTAGCCAAGTAGAGAAGTCAAGTTGTCAAGGTATGATCTAACTTTCTTTTCCATGCATTAAGGGTGATGTAGATGAGTAGATATAAGTTGTATGTATGAAATAAGGTGTGATGATGTTGGAACATGATAGTAACCATGAGGTTATATGTGTTGATGTTGAAGTATGGTTGTAACTTGAAGAACATGAATCGCATGCATAAAATCATGAATGTTGGTGTTGGAATGTTGTTGTGACCGAGGGGACTGTTTTGGTGGAATTAATGAACTAATTTTCTTTAATAAATATGGATGTTACTATCATATATCTCATGGTAAAAATAATGAAAAGAATTGGAAGGTTAAAGGTGAAGTTGTGTTAGTATGAAAATAAAGTGAATCTATGATTTTATGTGAAGTGATGTTGAAGCATGTTGAAACCGTGTGTGGACTGTTTTGTGAGGAAGTTAGTGAACTGTTTTTACTTGATATTTTGATTGTTATTATCATGAAATTTATGATGGAAATGAAGGTGTTTAATGATTGGAGTTGAAACTAAAGTCGTTTGAGAATTGTTGTAAGGATTATAGAAATGACGATATAGCGTAGTTGCGTATGAATTGATGTTGTACTTGTCGTGTGGATAGCTGGTCATAACTTACTGAAATTATATGAAAATAAGACATGAAATGATGTGTAAAAATCGTATGTGGTTGGCTTAGTATGTTCTTAAACGTTTGCAAGAATTCCGAACATTGTTATGTTGTCGGTTAGGGACTGTTTTGGATGTGTTGTTGGTTAGGGACTGTTTTGGATGTGTTGTTGGTTAGGGACTGTTTTGGACTTGTGTTTTCATTAAGTTGGAAAGACTAATTATAAGTTAAGAGTATACATCATATTGTATGTTGGATGGGCTGTTATAAGTTGTTACATGCAAACGTTAAGGCTACAAACTATTAGAAGTAACTTGAGAATGTTGTAGCCGTATGTGAATCGTTATTGCATGTTATGAATGTGGGCTGTTTAGAATATTGTGTGGGCTGTACGGATTGGTATTGAACACATAATTATTGATGTTGGATTGGTTGTGTGTGGTTGGTTTGGATACAAGAGAAACGTCGTCTAAACATCTAGAAAGGAGTTACTAACGTTAGAATACGTTTTGAATCTTCCCGTAACTTAAACGTAGTTGTTGGCATCTTAATATAGGTCGAAGTATTATTGGGCAGCATATACATACTGTGACTAATAAGCGCTAAAGGTATGTGAAGCTAACCCTTCTTTCTTTTTTTGGCATGATCGTTGTGAAATGAATATACAATATATATACGATTCCAAAGGAAATTCCTATTCCTAGAGCCACTAGGATGGATATTGATCTTGATTCCCATAATTTATGTTTTGGTTCACATATATTGATATATACACATGATTTCAAAGTTCCATTTTGATATAATCCACAGGGACGTCCGAAAGGTATATGAGATGACTATTATTTGAAATTGCGAACGATGGTTCGTGTTGACTATTCTATTGAGTCCTTAAAAAAATGTTTTAAATTGCATATAGTTTCTCACTACTCTGCTCGTGCATATCTCATTATATCTTTCACCGAGTCCCGGGCCGGGTATGTTATCGTGCACACTTCCACTGCATTGTTCGCCGAGTCCCTCATTAAAGGGCCGGGTACAATATATATGTATATATTCTGGAGTTATGCTGTGTTATGGTGTTATGCTGTGTTATGATGTTATGCTGTGTTACGGAGTTATATTATATTCTGGAGTATGCTGTGCTATGGCGCCAGAGACGGGGTGGCTACCATGTTCACCGAATCCAATAATGGGGCCGGATATGATATATGATAATGACATGCATGATTATGTTTCGAAAGCAAGCATTTGGTATTCTGATTATTGTACGAATTTTCTGTACCCCTTATTTCAGTTATAATCCTGTTTACTATATTTCATGCTTTACATGCTCAGTACATATTCCGTACTGACCCCCTTTCTTCGAGGGGCTGCGTTTCATGCCCGCAGGTGCAGATACTCGCTTTGGTGATCCGACAGCTTAAGATTTCCCTTCTGCTATCTTGGAGAGTTCCGTTGTTCCGGAGCCCAGATTTGGTATAGACCCTTTTGATCTAAATATATGCATATGTTAACTAAGGGTACGACGGGGCCCTGTCCCGTCATATTTTATTGTTGAAACTCTTAGAGGTCTGTGGACATGTGTGTGGGTCGTATTCAAATATGATCAGTTGTGTGTGTGTTATCAGTATGCTTATTCTATCATGGTGGCAGCCTCGCCGGCTTGCAAATATTATCATGTTGTGGTAGCAGCCTTGTCGGCTTGCATTTATATGAATATTTATGTGACAGTTCTGAGAGCATGGTTTGGTCGTTATATGATCCATATTGAATTTGTTGTGAAATTAACATATAGCTAAAGAGTATGTATACGGGTGTCCAGGTCGGGCACTAGTCACAGCCTACGGGGTTGGGTCGTGACACTTGTTTACCCCGGATTCGGGTGATCAATTAAATTTATAGGTGGGTATAGGATATGTGTTTTGCTCTTGATGTGTACTAGGCAAAGTAAACAAAATATTTGAAGGTTAGCGATATATATAGGTTTGTGAGCAATGTATGGTACTTGATAGATGAAATGCGTTAATCACAATAGCAGGCGGCCTTAGCCGAATTAAATGATGAAAGAAGTAGTATACAAGAGTTCCTCTATTACAAATGTTCTTGGAAAGTAAGAAGAGCCCAACCCCCTTAAGGGAGGTAGATATGCCCTATTTATAGCAGTGAGCCCATGGGCCTCATACAATAGGAATTAATAAAATACCAATAAAAAGGACAGCCCCTGCACGGATTTGGTGGGATTGGACTGACGGCGCCGTCTGACACACGCGTAGTTGGTGGCCGACCATGACGTGACACCACTAGTGCGCTTCAGCAACGGTCATAACAGACCAACGGATACACGGGCAAACGGTGTCCGGATCAACGGTGACGAACCCTCGGGTAGAGTCCCCGAACCATCGGTGGCACGGAGACCGGACCAAAGGGCGCTCCTGCTCAGCTTCGATCAAAGCGCTTATCCGGGAAGGTGTGACGCCCCTCGTGCGAACTCCCGGCCCTCTTCTTCCTCCGATCCATAGTTTCTCCAGATATGACTCATATCCGGTTTCTACCGTATACAACACTAGGAATGAAGTCATCATGGACGACGTTATGTATTTCGCGTGAAGGTATACCACAATGAGGTCATGCCTTAAGAAAGAAGGGTTATCCTTACATACCTTTATGTCTTCTTAACAACTTAATGTTCTCCTCCGAAGCTTGAGAAATCTACATTTAAGAGGATTCATACCAAGGTTAGGTCTTAAAGACATTCTTAAGTTCAAACCAATATAATTCATGAGCTAGCGAAAATTTGGCAGCATTTCTCCTATTTCATCTACTTCTACCAATTTCCAAAACTACTCCCAAATGACAATAACAACATCCACAATATCATAATCAAAAGGCTTCGTTCACGTTGGGCTTCATCCAACCCTCAAAACCCCTTTCCAAATTTATTCATAACAATAGCTACAACACAACGCCATATGTAGTTACATACAATACTTTCTCAACGTCAATATTACTACCCACAACAAGATTATACTCATGGCATACTAAGAATCATAACTCAAGTTGAATTACTACTCAAAATATCATTAAATCTATATTTGAACTTCATCTTCCACTTCCTTCCTTCACTCAAGTTGTTCAACCTCCAAGCATACTTAATAACATGAAATAGACATGAAAACTAACCTCTTATAACATAGGAATGAGCTTTGGATCAATTTACCAACTTGAATGAAACCCTAACTTCAACACCAAAGGAATTCTTGAATCCTACAAACCCTAGTGAGTCATCCAACACTTCAATCTCTTAATTCTTGCTATTTCAAGTTTAATTTTTGTTGGGTTTGTGTGGAATATACTTAGAGAAGGGTTCTAGAGCTTTTAAGAGTTAATGGGAAATGTGAAATGAAAAAAAAAAAAAGAACAAGGGTCATTCATATATAATGAAAAAGAAAACTGGACTGACCCGGATATACGGCCAATTATACGGGCCGTATAAATTATACGGTCCGTATAATTGGACCGTATAATCCCACCAGAGGTTTACCCTCTTTTGGAAGTATTCTACGGATAGTTATACGGGCCGTATAAATTATACGGTCCGTATAAATGACCGTACAATTCAAGATTTTCCGAAGCTTACTCTCGTCGATTCGTTCAACCCCCAATCCTTATGGAACCTTGTTGTTACTTGAATAACACTTCATTAACCATCTAAGGGGCCCTATAGCTCCCCCTCAATACATTACTAAACAAATTATAGCTCGATTGTTGTGAAACCGTCCCAAACATGACTTACATTTCACTTCCTTCGACGAACTTAGTTTCACCGATTCATATGACCTCGAAATCTTATGGTACGCGCTTAAAGTTATCAAATACTCTCCTTAATCTTATAAGGACTTCATGTTTACCTTAAGCTCGAGTTATTCTACTCACAATGCAACAATCCAAAATCTCCGAGACGTAACATTCTTCCCCCCTTAGGAACATTCGTCCTCGAATGTTAGGCTCTTGGGGATTCTAAAAAAATTTAGCTAGAGTTTCCCCTGTAATATGGCACTACCATCCTGTCAGAGCAACCCAAAATATATCGCCTCACAAGGATACAACAACAACATCAACAACCATGGCCACACACGACCAAGAAAGCATCAAAGAAAGAATTACATACCTGGGGACACTGGCTTCTTTGCCTGAGTCTACTCTGGAGGCGAAAATAAGTGTGGATACCTGAACTTCATGTCTTCTTCCACTTCCCAGGTCATTTCCTCTCTATTATTATTTCTCCGTAAGACTTTAACTGAAGCTATATCTTTGGTTCTGAGTCTCCATACTTGCCTATCTAGGATGGCAATGGGAACTTCTTCATAAAACAATGGTTCGGTGACTTAGACATCATCTACTAGTACAATTCTTGAAGGATCTCCGATATACTTACGAAGCATCGATACATGAAAAACCGGATGGACTGACTCCAAATCTTAAGGTAGATCTAATTCATAAGCCACTTGGCCCACCTTGTGTACAAATTCATAAGGTCCAATGTACCGAGTACTAAGCTTGCCCTTTTTGCCAAATCTCACAACGCACTTCATTGACAAAACCTTCAAGAATACCCAGTCCCTTACTTAGAACTCTAAGTCCCATCGACGATTATCTCCATAGGATTTCTGGTGACTCTGAGCTTTTAATAATCAATCCTGTATAAGCTTGACCTTTTCTATAGCTTGTTTGACCAAGGCTGGCCCTATCAGCTTAGTTTTCCCCACTTCGAACCACCTAATTGGCGATCTGCACTTGCGTCCATATAAAGCCTCGTACGGGGCCATTTGGATGCTAGAATGATAACTGTTGTTATAAGAAAATTCAGTAAGCAGTAAGTGATCATCCTAACTACCTCCAAAATCTAATACACATGCCCGTAGCATATCCTCGAGAGTTTGGATGGTACGCTCAGCTTGCCCATCAGTCTGTGGATGAAATACTGTACTAAGACTCACCTGAGTCCCAAACTTTCTTGAAAAGACTTCCAAAAATGGCGGTAAACTGTGTCCCTCTATCAGAAATAATAGATACTGGAACACAAGGGAGCCGCACTATCTCTTTGACATAAAGCTTTGCATAATCTTCCGCTGCATATATAGTTCTAACCGGTAGAAAGTGAGCTGACTTCGCAAGTCTATCCACAATTACCCATATAGAATCGTACTTACGTTGAGAACAAGGTAAGCCTACGATGAAATCCATATTAATCACTTCCCAATTCCAAGTTTGAATTCCCATAGCTCGCAACAACCCGTCAGGCTTTTGATGCTCAATTTTCACTTGCTGACAATTAGGACATTGGGCCACAAATTCACTATGTCTTTCTTCATTCCATTCCACCAATATATGAATTTAAGATCATGGTATATTTTCATTGCTCCGGGATGAACAGAATAACAGGACCAATGAGCTTCTTCCAAAACCTGATGATGTAATCCTGCAATATTGGGAACACACAACTTGCCTCAATGCATGGATCACCACAGCTAACTCGAGATCATGGGTTGAATAATTTTTCTTATGTTTCTACAATTTCCTTGAAGCATAAGCAATCACCTTATCATGTTGCATCAACACACATCCTAACCCAATGCCTGAAGCATCACAATAGACAACATAGCCTTTCGATCCTTCTGGAAGTGTCAGGACCGAGGACGAAGTTAATCTACACTTTAACTCCTGAAAATTGCATTCACAAGCATCCGTCCATTGAAATTTAGCTGCCTTCTGAGTTAGCTTTGTCAATGGTACAGAAATAGAAGAAAACCCCTCTACAAATCTCATGTAACAACCTGCCAAGCCCAGAAAACTATGAGCCTCCGTAGCCGTTGTAGGTTTTGGCCAAGTCTTCACGGCCTCAATCTTCTGGGTATCCACCCGAATTCTATGGGATGAAATAATGTGCCCCAAAAAGGTCACCGAGTTCAACCAAAACTCACACTTTAAAAATTCTACAAATAGATCTCGAGCCTAAAGAAGTCTAAGGACAGTACGTAAATGATCTGCATGTTCTTCCTCGAACCGAGAATATACCAGGATATTGTAAATGAACACAATCACAAAAGAGTCTAGGAAGGGTCTGAACACATTGTTCATCAAATCCATGAATACTGCCGGTGCATTAGTTAGCCCAAATGACATTACCCGGAACTCGAAATGGTCATATCTTGTTCCGAAGGCCGTCTTAGGAATATCTTCCTCCCCAACTCTCACCTGATGATACCCGAATCTCAAATCTATCTTCGAAAACCATTTGCCACCTTGCAATTGGTCAAATAGATCATCAATCCTTGGGAGCGGATATTTATTCTTGATCGTCACCTTATTCAGTTGCCTATAATCAATACACATTCGCAAGGGGCAGTCTTTCTTCCTTACAAACAATACTGGTGCTCCCCACGGGGAAGAACTATGCCTAATAAAGCCTTTTTCAAACAAGTCCTTCAATTGCTCTTTCAACTCTTTCAATTATGTGGGAGCCATTCTATAAGGTAGAATAGATATATTTTTAGTCTCCGGTAGCATATCTATAGTAAAATCAATCTCCCGCTCTGGGGAAAGGCCTGGAAGCTCATCCGGGAATACATCCGAAAACTCATTCACTACGGGGACAGACTGAAGAGTCGGCGACTTGGCTTCTCTATCTTGAACCCGGACTAAATGATAAATACAACTTTTAGTAATCATTTCCTTGCCTTGATATAGGAAACAAACCTACCTCTTGAAGACGTTGTATTTCCCTTCCATTCCAAAACTGGTTCTCCCGGAAACTAGAAGCGAACTATTTTTGTTTTACAATCGACATTGGCATAGCAAGAAGCCAACCAATCCATTCCCATAATAACATAAAAGTCCACCATTTTTTACTCATGTAAATCGACCATAGTACGATGATCACAAATCACAACTAAACAATTTCTATATACTCGACTAGTTATTACCAGATCACCAACGGGTGTCGATGCCTCAAAAGGTTTGACTGACTCCGGTTTCTCCCCAAATTGACCCGCAGTATAAGGAGTAACATATGACAATGTGGAGCCCAGATCTATCAATGCATATACAACAAGAGAAAATACCGATAATATACCTGTAACAACATCAGGGGAGGACTCAAGATCCTGTCGTCCAACCAATGCCCAAATATGGTGTTGAGGACCACTAGAACTGGGAGCTCCTCCTCTACCTCTACCACGGCTAACTAGTGTATGTGAACCTTGCCCTGGAGGGCGTATAGATGATGAAGACCCAGCTGCTGACCCTGTGGCCTGAACTGTACCTCTAGTACCTCTCGAGGGGCAATCATGCATGATATGGCCTGGCCGACCACATTCATAGCAAACATCTAAGCCTAATCAACACTGGCCCTAATGTAACTTCCTGCACTGAGAACATCGTGGCATGGGTGGCCTTGCCTGGCCCGAGTCGCCCCGATACTGAGAACCTGAAGCTAAAAACTCTAACTCGTCCAGAGTAAACAGATCTATCAAATCTCTAACTCGTAAAACGTAGAGGCGCACTAGTCATGGAATGGCCGGAATGCCTAGAAAATGCTGTCTTTGCCCTCCTATAAACTCACTAGTCAAACTCAAAGATCTATTCTTCTTCCTATAACCCCTGTCGTGCTCACACTCACTTCTTTGTTGTTGTAGGCTTTCCTCCAAATTCTGGGATGGGCTTGAATGCGATAAATGTCCATAGCATCTTAAAGTGTCGCAGTCAAACACTTATCCATCAAGTGTGGCCCTAAGCCACTCACAAACTAGTGCACTCGATCACCCATATCTGTTACCATGACCGGATCATACCTAGCCAAATAATTGAAGCGAATAATATACTCTAAGGCACTCATACTTCTTTGCCTAAGATTCAAGAACTTATCGGCTCTAGCCCGCCGAACCTCAGGCAGCAAGTAATGCCGGAGGAAAGCATCAACAAATTCTTTCTATACCGAGGGAGGTGCATTGACTCCCTTAGAAGACATCTAAACCATATACCAATGAACCGCAACATTCCGGAGTCTATAGGAAGCCAACTCTACCGATTCGACGTCCGAGGCATGCATTAACCGAAGTGTCCTTAACATTCCATCAATAAATCTTTGAGGGTCCTCATCCAGCTTTGACCCGAAGAATTCTAGAGGGTTCAAGGTAATAAAGTCACGGGCTCTTACACTAACCTCCCTATCACCATGACCCATTCCTTGCCGCAGGGCCTGAGCGGTGACTAATTGAGTCAGTAGATGAATAGACTCTTTCACATCTTGGCCCGAAGCATCTGGTAGAGGAACCGAGGGTGCTGGAGCTGAGGCTGAGGCTCCCTCATGCTCATCTAAAATAGCCAACGAGTGAGAGGACCGAGATGGAACCTCATTCTGGGACTCAGCCTCCTCTATATCTGTTGACGGTACTCTCTCAGTCCACCTCCCTGCCATTGTCTTGCCCTTTTGGGCTATCATAGCTTTGCTCTTTACAGGCATCTCTGAAATACATAACACACGGTTAAGGAAAAAGAAATCCTGATATCATGGCTCTATCGCACGATCTATGAAGAAAGAAAGTCATTCATTCCTAAATGCCCGCAGCTTCCGGTTTATAAGTGTGGCGCGTAACACACCCATAAACAAGACTCTACTGGACACGGCTTGTAGACACACCCTAGGAGAAACTGCTCTGATACCACTTTTGTCACGACCCAACTGGAGGGCCATGACGGGCACCCGGAGCTAACCCACTCGGGCACCTCTCATCATACTTTCGCATTCATCACTAGGTGATCCACACGGCTAACTTACAATTCATGTGCATCAATAATAGAAATCTTATCGGGCAAGAGCACTTTCATATCAACATCAACAATCATGTTCATCTACATATACACAAGTCGACGAGGCTAACAAAATGATATACAAAATACGAGCTGACAAGGCTAAAAAAGATATCTAGCTATACACAACTGTCTACGAGCCTCTAAGAAGAGCTTGTAACATCATACAGATGGGACAGGGCCCCGCCATGCCCATATGTATATACATAAAAGAATATTACCAACAGCTGCAGCTCTAAATCAAATGGAGCTCATCTAAGCAATCTCTGGATAAGCAGCCTAAGGATCAAGTCTATCTCCCTATCCACCTGCGGGCATGACGCAGCGTCCACAAATAAAAGGACGTCAGTACAAATAATGTATTGAGTATGTAAGGTATAAGCAATAACATAATAAAAATTTGAACGATAACATCAGATAGAAGAGTCATGAGATAGTAGAGCCATTTATACCTCTAGCAACGTTCATCATATTTACTTACCCTTTTCCTAATGGGAACCTTCCATTACATACACATACATATAAAGCAGTACCATACCCGACCATGAGGTTCAGTGTCACACATACCCAGCCATAGCAAGGCTCGGTGTTGTCCGTATCCAACTGCAGTGGTGTGCGCACAATGAATATAATACCCGGCTATATAAGCTTGGTGTTACATAATAGCCATACATAAAAATATACTTATACATAGGGGTACATAAGTATCATCAACATCATCATCATCATCATCATTTTCATTATATCTTTCCCTAGAGGATCAACTATCATAGGATGGAACTAATAGTATCATGAGAATATCAAGAATTATAAGCTTTCGTGATTCTAGGAATGAAGTCATCATGGACGACGTTATGCATTTCGCGTGAAGGTATACCACAATGGGGTCATGCCTTAAGAAAGAAGGGTTAGCCTTACATACCTTTATGTCTTCTTAACTACTTAACGTTCTCCTCCGAAGCTTGAGAAATCTACATTTAAGAGGATTCATACCAAGGTTAGGTCTTAAAGACATTCTTAAGTTCAAACCAATATAATTCATGAGCTGGCGAAAATTGGGTAGCATTTCCCCTATTTCATCTACTTCTACCAATTTCCAAAACATCTCCCAATTGACAATAACAACATTCACAATATCATAATCAAGAGGCTTCATTCACGTTAGGCATCATCCAACCTTCAAAACCCTTGTTCAAAGGTATTCATAACATTAGCTACAACACAACGCCACATTCACTTACATAAAATACTTTCTCAACATCATTAGTACTACCCACAACAAGATTATACTCATGGCATACTAAGAAGCATAACTCAAGTTGATTTACTACTCAAAATATCATTAAATCTATATTTGAACTTCATCTTCCACTTCTTTCCTTCACTCAAGTTGTTCAACCACCAAGCATACTTAATAACATGAAATAGACATGAAAACTAACCTCTTATCACATAGGAATGAGCTTTGGATCAAGTTACCAACTTGAATGAAACCCTAACTTCAACACCAAAGGAATTCTTGAATCCTACAAACCCTAGTGCGTCTTCCAACACTTGAATCTCTTAATTCTTGCTATTTGATCTTTGATTTCTCTTGGGTTTGTGTGGAATTTACTTGGAGAAGGGTTCTAGAGCTTTTAATAGCTTGGGGGAAGTGGGAAATGGAGAAAAAGAACAAGGGTCGTTCATATATAATGAAAAAGAAAACTGGCTCGACCTGGATATACAACCAATTGTACGGGCCGTATAAATTATACGGTCCGTATAAATGACCATACAATCCAAGATTTTTCGAAACTTACTCTCATCAATTCGTTCAAGCCCCAATCCTTATGGAACCTCGTTGGCACTTGTATAACACTTCAATAACCATCTAAGGGGCCCTATAGCTCCCACTCAAGACATTAATAAACAAATTATAGCTCGATTGTTGTGAAACCTTCCTAAACATGACGTACATTTCACTTCCTTCGACGAACTTAGTTTCACCGATTCATACGACCTCGAAATCTTATGGTACGCGCTTAAAGTTATCAAATACTCTCCTAAATCTCATAAGGACTTCATGTTCACCTTAAGCTCGAGTTAGTCTACTCACTATGCAACAATCTGAAATCCCCGAGACGTAACACTCAATTACCAGTTGAGAAGCTTTCCTGGTGACTAATTCTACAAACATGTCATGAGCCTTAGAGGCAACTGAGTTGTTTACTACTTCTTGAAGTTGTTTCTCCTTGCCTCTCAGTATTACTTCATCTTCTCGTCCCTTTCTCTGCATCTAGGTTCCTGTCTATAATATGCTATCATCAACTTAGGGTCTTATAGGACGTCTCTTTCTTATGGGTTTTTCTTCACATGTATTTCCTTTATAACCATCTTTAGTGTTTGTCCCTTTGAGTCTAGACCTATGGTCTCCTATCACTGTATCCCTTTGTTGCATTGCACTAGCCTCAAAACTTTATTCCACCTTTGACACAGAACTACAGGTATCGATTACCATTTTAAATGTCCTCTAGATCTGGTATGCAGTTTGCCTCAGCGGTTCGAGTTTGCCTGCTTCCCTTATTTAAGACTATGTAATCCCATGACTTGTTCTGACTCGCGCCTCGTTTACACGTGTTTGTGTCGTTGTTTCCCCTTTCTATATGGTGGGTTACTTCACTAGGATCTTTTATCGTGTCATTCCTTCTATAGGAGGGCTAACTTATCACCTCACCACCGTTCCTACCAATTGAATTTAATACCTACGTACTTAAGATCTATGTCGTGGAATCTCCATGTTGTTTCAGCTTCCTATATTCTGGCTCATACCTTTTACAATAATAAGATTAAAACTTTTCCTTCTCATGGCTCATCTTGTTGTTTCTGAAACAGCTCACTTAACCTCTTCTCGTCGTGATTTGACCACATGGTATCTCTTGCATTAGCAATCTTGAAGTCATCCATTTAAGGATTGTTTGACGGCTTCGTTGCAAGACGGAATGGATATTTCCCGCATTCAAGCCCATGTCCAGAATTTAGAAGGACAACAACATCCACAAAAGGGTGATCGTGATATTGATAGAGGGCAAAGCAAGAGGGCCAAATCTATGGGGGCAGGTAGTGATTATAGAGGGGGATCGAGGCAGACATATCCCAGACACTCGGGCCAGTCGGCGATTAGTGCACCTCCACGAGTTGCAGGTAGGAGATTTGACGGCTCCATTCCTTTAGGACAGGGTCAGAGTTCGAAAGCTTCAGGTTCCCAGTTTGGGGGTGATTATAGTCAGAGGTACGTAAGCCCGGAGAGGTCATGGAACCCTTATAAGATTAAGGAAGACTTTTAACAAGTGCTAAGAAAGTGTCTAAAGGTTCCGGGATCAAGCGAATCGAAGGAATTAAGTTTGTCGCAACTTTGGAAAAACTTGACAGAATTCTGGACATGATCTTTTGTCCAATTTGAGAGAGGTGTATCTCCTAGCATACGAGGATTTATGGAATGAATAACCTATGTAAATTTAAGTTCAGCGATTCTTTTTTCCAATGCAACTGACAGATCGTAAATCTAAGAAGTACGGGATAATGTACGGCCCGTACCTCATTTTCCAGAATTTTCTAGAAGTTGGAAGAAAGTTGAAAAAATTGACATCCCAGGAGAGGGATGAAAGTACGGGACGTACAAAAATGTACAGCCCGTACATGGAGGCCGTACTTTAAGTTAGTGGAAAATTGTCCTTGGCCTATAAATTGATTTCCATAACTCGGGGCTCATTTATTCCACAAAATTAGAACCCTAGTGACCATCTAAGCTCTCTTAATCATCCTAAATCATCCCAAACCATTACCAGAGAAGATCAAGCTCTAAATCCGCAACTAGTTCATAGAAGGTGATTGTTCTTGCTTCTACTTGATGTTGTGGTGAATTTGATCTTGAAGCAAGTTGTATGTGTTACACCTCGAAAAATTTCATGTCGTTGCCTAGTGAATAGGATAACGCAGGGTAAGGAGTATATGATGTTTCTAGAAGTAAGAAAGGTTATTTAACGTTTCTAATTAAGATTCCAAAGACGTTGGAAGTAAGAGGAGAAAGTTCCTTAAGGAAGGCAAAACGTATGTTGTGTTTTGGAAAAATTCCATAAAGTACCGAGCTAATGTTGACTTAATGATGTCTTAAGGAAGAGTTATAACGATCCTTAGATTGTTAATGAAGTGGTAAACAAGTGTCAAGAAGGTTCCATAAGGATTGGAGATCAAACGAAACGACGGAAATCATTTCAGGAAAATGGGGTTATACGACCGCTTATACGGTCCGTATAAGGGTCCGTATAGCACCCAACAGAAATTTTGTTTCTCCGATGGTGAAGTATGGTCACTTATATGGACCGTATAATATTGTACGGACCGTATAATTATCCGTGGAAGTCCCAACGGGCTGAGTTAAGTTCAAGTATTTAAATGTGATCCCACTTCACTAATTTCATTTCCCACACTTCTCCATCTCTCTCAAGGATTCTAGAGAGTTCCACACAATTCTCATACAAGAATTCAAGAGAAACTAATGATCAACTTCATCAAACCAAGAGAATTAAGTGCAAGAAGCTAACTAGGGTTCATCCAAGGCAAGAAATCCCTTTGGAAGTGAAACTAGGGTTTTGCTCAAGTGAAGTGTTTCCACCCAAAACTCATTCCTGCTCAATCAAACGTAAGTTTTATGATCATTTTAGGTTGTTTAGGGTATCGAGGGGTTGAAAGACTTAGATTATGAAAGGAGGTGGAAGACGGATCATAAATATGAGAATAGTGACATCTTGGAGTGGTAGCTTAGAATGAATTATGATTCTTGATATGTTGTGATTATGAGTATGCTATAAATGATAGTAAAAACATGGGAGAAACATTGGATAAGGATGAATGTAATGTTGTATTATGATCATGATTATGGATGACCTTGAGAGGAAATTTCGGGAGTCGGATAATGATGAACTTGACAAAAGTTATTGATTATGATATTACGAATGATATTGTTGATGATTGGGAGTTTTTATGTGATATGGAGAAAGTTTTATAAACAAAGGAAGTGCTGTCCAATTTTCTCTAGCCTTAGTCAAGTATGCTTAAGCTATCGATTATCTAATGTTAGTATGAACTCTCTTGAAGGTAGAAATGCGAATATTGGAGAGGAACGTTCAAGTGATAGAGTAGCTAAATGAAAAGGTATGTGAGGCTAATCCCTTCCTTTCTAAGGCATGAATCTTATGACATGATTTTCCTTTATTCTCCATGACCTTCTTACATTTCGGAAATTATAAGTCTATGTTCATAAAGAGCCCCATCTGAGATAAAGATAAGAGATACGTTATGAGCATGATAATGATGATAATGAGCTTATGTCTAAAGAATCTAAAGTTCATGATATGATGTAGAATAAAGTGCATGACATGATGTTCTACAAAGCTAATGATCCTAATTATGATTAATTGATGTCGTTCTTTGTGCTACATTCACCTTATATGCTAATTCCTTCAAGGTGAGGTAGAATATTTATGAAACTCCATAATGGAATCCGGGGTTCACAACCTTATGTCACCCCGATAAAGTATAGCTATCTTTGAGTTCCTATGCATGCATTTTGATGGGTACATGATGATGGTATTACACCGCGCCTATATGGCCGGGCAGACACTGCTAAGGCGGGCAGCGTATACACCATGTCTAGATGGCATGGGCAGACACCACTAGTGGGCGGCATGAGATGGTTACCCCGGACGCGGGAGGCCTGGACGCGGGCTAATGATTATCATACTGTACCTATATGGTTGGGCAGCTTATACACATATGCATACATGCTATGATGATGTTTATGAAGTAAGTTAGCGTGCACTATTTCATTCGTAAATGTTAGTCAGTTACAGGTTGTTCCTTACTTGATGTCTCCTGTTTTCATTGATGTATCATTATTGTTTATGCCTTACATACTTAGTACAATGTTTGTACTGACGTCTTTTTCTTTGGACACTGTGTTCATGCCCACAGGTAGGCAGGGAGGTGATCCAGATTCGTAGGAGCTATCATCAGACTTTGAGAGCAGTCCATTGTTTCGGCGGTACCAATAATTCATTATTTTATGAACATATATTTTGGGCACGACGGGGTCTTGTCCCGTCCATATGTCTAGTACTCTAGTAGAGGCTCGGAGATACGTATGTGTGGGTGTTATGGTCTCATGATTTCCCTCATTGTATATATATTATTTTGATAGCCGAAGGGCTTATGTTTATAAATGCAAATATGTTTCAACGTGGAAATGGTTTCTCTATGATTAGAAGCATGAGAATAACGAATGCACACAGGATAAGTATGATGAGCATTAAAATGAGTGGTGCTCGGTAGTTAGCTCCGAGTACTAGTCATGGCCCCTCGTCGGGTCGTGACAGTATGGGTTGAAGCTCTTCAAGTTATAAGGTATGTTCTTCATTCTATTTCTTATGATGAGTTGATTTGAAGGTGTAACAAGTCTTAAAAAGTGAAAAGACTCATGGTGGAAGGTTCTTAGGTGTTGAGTTGAAGTTATTGGCTATGAGCTGAATTTGAAAGAAAGTTTTGGACTATTTTGAGTCTAATTTGAATGTAATCTCTTGACTATGGTATTGTTTATGTTGATATTGATGTTTTGTAGTTGGGAGGAAGTATAGATATAGGAGAAATACTGTCCAATTTTTGTTAGCTCACCTATTAGTTTAATTTGACCTTATAAGTGTATCAACAACTTAACCTTAGTGTGAATTATTTTGAATGTAGCTTTGCAAGCTCGAGAATATAGACGTTGAATGGATAAGTAGACAACGAGGTATGTTAAAGCTGCCCCTTTCTTTCTTTTTGGCATGATCCTTATGAACAAGACGTACACTTAGCATTAAATCCATAATGGTTCTGTTCTTAGAAGTTAAGGGTGATCCGTTTGATTAATCTTCTATAATGTTATCTTCGGAAAGTATTTCTTTAGATCCAATATGATCTCTAGAGTTACTCGTTGATGAAAATGCTATCCCATAATACTGTTCGGAGGTATAACAACCTTACGTCAATCCAACATATTCAGAATGTACTCTTATCATGTTTATGCATTGCATTTCATTTATATATATATATATATATATGCATATACATACCTGTGTCCGCTTAGGTGTTATATATGCATATATTATGTACTATATATATATATGTATGAGGTATGGGGAAGGTGACGGCGTTATATACGCACTACCACCTGATTAGCTGGTCATATGATGATAACGATGATGATGCCCACAGAGGCCGATATGATATGATGGGATGCTTATGGAGGCTTGACATGCATTATATACGCATATACATATATGTATGACCTCATGAATTCATGCATAGTATTTATGTATATTATTGACTCACAGAGGCAGTTCAGACATACATGTTGCTCTCATATACCCTATGTTTCTTATGTCTCTTTTATATTACTTTCATGCCTTATGTACTCAGTACTTTGTCAGTTTGACATCCCTTTTTGGGGGCTCTGCGTTTCATGCCCGTAGGTGCAGATAGACAGTTTGGTGATCCGCCCCCATAGGTTTCCATTCAGTTGATGTTGGAGCACTCCTCTGGTACCGGAGTTTCCGTTGTACTTTTGGTACGTCATTCTTTTGTGTATATATGGGTATGTAGCGGCCTTGTCCCGACCTCTTTATGTTAGATACTCCAGTATAGGCTTGTAGACAGTCATGGTTTAGCTAGACCATATCCTGCTCCTTCAGTCTATACCATATTGTGTAGTATTTCATAGTGCCCCATCGGCTTGCATAGTTTATGTTCAACTTAGTCATATAGTATGTTACGTGTTCATTTCTTTTTCAATACAACTCTTATAATTTAGCAGATCTCCATCTGATGATTCTTGAGGTTCATTCTTAATTAGGATTAAAATAGGAAAGCATGCTTAGTGGTGCTCGGAAGGTAGGGCCCGGGTGCCCGTCACGGCCTTCAGTTGGGTCGTGACAGTTGTATTAGCACAAACACTATGTACTGGTAGATATCATAGGCCAACTAAGATTAGTATCATGCAAACATTCCTAAAACCAACAGAATAGGCAGATAAGTACAAAAACACAGAAACAAATAATGTCCTCAAACAATCATCAATCTATCACAGAAATAAGAATGAGTCAAATGCAATGCAATGCAACCAATGATAGTATCTCAACTGTACACACATGTCAACGTCTATTTTCGCTCATTAGTCATGACTTGCAGGGGACCCATACTGTCCATGTACCACTCGCTTCGTATCAGGAGCCTATAACTAGGTCACATCCTCACTCCCTGTTAAATGTGCCTTCAATATATATATATATATATATATATATATATATATATATATATATATATATATAGTGTGTGTGTGTGTGTGTGTGTGTGTGTATATGTATATATATCTGATCACAATATACATCTCACCTTATTGTCCACAGTCAATATGAAATATGATCAGTCAATAAATTCAATGTCAATAAATGCAAGACACCATGCCACAAGTCATAATAGGACTCAGATAATCAACTTAACACAGCATGAATATGCAACCATCTCAATCAACAAGAAGACTATATATTGACTCCTTCCTTCTCATAACACAATAATTTCACCTCAAATTTTGGCATATATAAGTAATGACGACAAGGCCACATAATTAGGAATCATACCAAACTAGATAATGTCCAACCATACGTCATGTCTGAAGACCTATACATGCTTTCACCCATCAATTCTATTACACATAAAATCAACTAATCAAAGTCTAACTCAAGTAAACCATAACCTACCTCAGATTCAAAACTGGAACAATGCAAGCTACTCCGCAAGAGCTTTACCCTTTTGTAATGCTCAAAGTCTAACAATATAACGCTAAGTAAGAAATAGACCTTCTAATCAAATAAGAATAACAATTGGGAAAGAAGACCCAATTACTTCTACCCCTTTCAAATGGGTGAACTATCACTTAATAATGAATTTATCGTAATCTCAATCCCAACAATAATAATCTTGCAATTTATAGGTTTCTAATCAAATTATCCCTTTCAAAACAGATTCTAGGCCAAAGTTTCCATTTTTAATTGAACCCTAAGTCGCAATGTACAATTTTCCACCATAAGTAATCAAATTCCCTTCCTAGAAAGTGATATCTACACTCCTAGGTGATTAAACAAAAATAAAATCCACAATCCACCAATTATTCAAGGTTTTAACAATTCTAGGGTTCTAGTCTTTACATTCACCATTAGAGAATCCTTAACTAGTATATGAATTTAAAGATGATAATGGACTGAACAAGGGAAAAGGTTAAGACTTACCCTCAAAGAAGAATCCACCAAGGCTCTAGGAAATTCGCCTCTCACTTTCTCTAGAATAGTTTTTGGAGTTATGTGGGTAATGCCTCGACGTCAGCAATATAAAAGTGGATTTCTGACTCCCATCAACCGCTGCAAAAGTCACAAGTCTAGCTACAGTGATCTCGCTATAGCTGAAAATACCACCTCTACGGTGGACCTCATTAACTCGCCCGACTGGCCATAGCGGTCAAGACCGCGGTCACTCTATGGCAATCCACCACTCGCTATGGCGGACTTTTCCAACTCCCGAAATCCCACGGTGGCGACCGACACCCTGTTGTGGAGGACTCACTACGGCGGTCCTCGCCTGCTGCAGTGGTCGCCTCCTAACCAATGACCTCTGGTTTTTCTTAACATCAATACAAGGCCCTACAAACACAAACTAGACATACACACCTATGTAAAAACACGCTACAGACTCCCTCGTGGCCTCAGATTTCCCAACGGAGGTCTAATTTACTAAGTCAACCCCCAACGGAAATGAACCAAGTTTTTCAAACAAGCATACAAAATGAAATCAAGCGCCTCAGCTTTTTTACAATTCTAACTCTTTAAGTTTTCATTCGGGTCACTTCTAGTCTCGGAAAGGAAGTAGCATAGGTAAAATGATCAAAATTCCCATAATGACCTAGCGGATCGTTACACCAGATACCAATTAAACAATCGTTCGTCCTCAAACGGACAACGGAAGAAAACAAAGGGAGAGGTACCAGACTTAGTGAAAAGTTGTGAATACTTATTAAGCATATCAGACTCAGTCTCCCAGGTAGCTTCCTTAACGGGACGATTCTTCCACTGAACCTTCCCAGACGCTATCTCCTTAGACCTGAACTTACGAACCTCTCTGTCTAAAATAGCGATAGGCTCCTCCTCATAAGACAAGTTCTTATCCAATAAGACTGAATCCCAACGAATGATGAAAGAACCATCATTATGATATCTTTTCAACCTAGAGACATGAAACAACAGGTGAACACCCGACAAACCTGGAGGTAAAGATAACTCATAGGCTACCTCCCCACACGGTCAAGAATCTCAAACGGGCCGATGAATCTAGCATTGAACTTGCCCTTCTTACCAAACCTCATCACACCCTTTATGGGTGATACCTTCAATAAGACCTGTTCCCCAACTATGAACTCAAGATCTTGGACCTTTCGGTCCGCATCTACTCTGAGGTGCAAGGATCTTATCCTGAATCACCTTAACTCTATCTAATGGATCTCTCAAAACGTCAGTACCCCTTTGCCTTAAGTCAAATGCATCAAACCACCTAATAGAAGATCTACATCGCCTCCCATAAAGAGCCTCAAATGGAGCCATATCAATGCTTGAGTGGTAATTATTATTATTATAAGCAAACTCTGTCAATGGTAAGAACTAGTCCCAATGACCACCAAAATCAATCACACAAGCTCGGAGCATATCCTCGAGAACTTGAATCATCCGCTTAGACTGACTATTTATCTGAGGGTGAAATGATGTACTGAGATCCAATCGAGTGCCCAACTCGACCTATAAAATCCTCCAAAATCGGGATGTAAACTGTGTGCCTCTATCAGATATGATGGAAATAGGGACCCCATATAAATGAATAAACTCACAGATATAAATCTGGGCCAAATTCTGAGCTGTGTAGGTGATTTGAACCAGTACGAAATGAGCAAACTTAGTCAACCTATCAATAATGACCCAAATCGATTCAAACTTGTGCAAGGTCTTTGGAAGACCAACGATAAAATCCATGGCTATCCTTTTCCACTTTCACTTAGGAATGGGCATCCCCTGAAGCATATCCCCGGGACTTTGGTACTCGTACTTTATCTGCTGACAATATAGACACTGAGAAACAAACTCAACAATATCATGCTTCATCCTAGCCCACCTGTAGTGTCGCCTCAAGTCATGATACATTTTGGTAGCACCAGGATGAATAGAATATCTAGAACTATGGGACTCCTCCAAAATCGTCCGAATTAAGTCATCAACACAAGGAACGCAAATACGTCCCTTGATTCTTAAGATCCCCTCACTGTCAATCATGGTCTCTTTGACCTCACCACTCAAAACCTTATCACAAATCTTGCACAATCTTGCATCCTCAAACTTCTTTTCTTTAATCTGGTCCAGAAGCGATGATCTTGCTTCAACACAAGCTAACACCCTACCCGAATCGAATATATCAAGCCTCAAGAAGCTGTTAGCCAGATTCTAAACCTTCATGTCTAACGGACGCTCCAAAGAAATCAGGCAAGCCAAACTACCCAGACTATCCGACTTTTTTCTTAAGGCATCCGTTACCACGTTTTCCTTACCATGATGATATAAAGTGGTAATGTCGTAATCCTTAAGCAATTCTATCCATATCTACTACCTAGAATTAAGGTCCCGCTGAGTAAACACATCCTAAAGACTGCGATGATCGGTGAATACGTCACAATGGACACCATAGAGATAGTGCCTTCAGATTTTCAAAGCAAATACCACCGCTGCTAACTCTAAATCATACGTAGGATAGTTCTTTTCATGAATCTTCAGCTGTCTAGAAGCATACGTAATAACTTTCTTTTCCTGCATCAACAACACACATAAACCAAAATGAGAAGCGTAATAATAAAGCACAAAGTCCTTGTCCTCCACAAGCAATGCTAGAATCAAAGTTGTAGTCAATAACGTCTTGAGCTTTTGAAAGCTCTCCTCACACTCGCCAGACCACTGAAAAGGTACTTCTTTTTGAGTTAGACGGGTCAAATGCGAGGCAATAGAAGCAAACCCCTTCACGAACCGACGGTAGTAGCTAGCCAAATCCCCGAAGCTGCGATTCTCTGTCACTGAAGTGGGCCAGCCCAATCTCTCACTGCCTTAATCTTCTTAGGATCCACCATAATCCCCTCCTTCGAAACCATATGCCCAAGAAAGATATAGACTCAAGCCAAAACTCACACTTGGAGAACTTAGCATGTAACTTCTTGCCTTTCAGCAACCAAGAACAATCGTCAAGTGTTTCTTGTGATCCTCCCTACTCCGCGAGTAAATAAGAATTTCATCAATCAACACTATTATAGAAAAATCCAAGTATGGCTTAAAAATGCCATTCATCAAATCCATAAAAGTAGTTGGGGCATTAGTAAGCCCAAATGACATAACAAGAAACTCATAGTGCCCATATCGAGTCCTAAAAGCTATCTTAGGAATATTTTTGGCTCAAATCTTCAACTGATGGTAACTCGATCTCAAGTCAATCTTAGAGAACACAAAAGCCCCCTGAAGCTGGTCAAATAAAAAATCAATATGGGGAATGGGGTATGACATTTGGCATAAATATCTAGATTTAGTGTCATGCTCACTCTAATTCTTAGCACGTTAATCATAGTTTTTAATGTAAATTGTTGATATGAGCTTATGTTTGGTATGCTTGCATGAATCAGTACAACAAAGGCAAATGAGGGGTAGTTTGAGCATTTTTTGATTGATTCTGAGGGTGTGCACGTTGGTTAAATGTTGGGAAGGAAGTTCCAGCACTTGAAGACAGAATCTAACCACTGAAGGGTCTCATGCACTAGCCATGCGTCACACAGCCATCACACAATAGCTCTATCCCTGAATCTCAGACAGGTCATGCGCTAGTCATGCGTCGCGAGAGCAAAACACAAGGAAGATCATGCGCAGGCCATGCGTCGCATAGCCAGCACACAAGAGGCGTCAGTAATCCTAATTTGATCGGGATTGGGCCAACTTATCTCATATTCGTCCTAGCTTATAAATAGTCATTTTAAACATTACATAGTTGGCTTAGACGATTTTTGAGACTTGTGAAACTCTTTCTAGGTTTTATTCCTCTTCTATTATTTTTCTTTCTACCTCTTTTTATGCTTTCTATTGAGTCGAGGGTCTTTCGAAAATAGTTGTCCTACCTTGGTAGGAGTAAGGTCTGCGTACACTCTACCCTCCCTAGACCCCACATTGTGGGTTTTCACTGGGTTGTTGTTGTTGTATTATTTTTTTTAAATTGAAACCCTATGTTATTCATGAATTCTAGCTTCTATTATGGAATCATGTGTAACTAAACACCTTAATTCTGGGGTTGTGGTTTAGCCATGAATATTGACGTTTGACAAGTATTTTAATCTTAGTAGCTTGTTCGTATGCAATTGTTTCTTTACTTCTGTGCTTAATTTCTCGATTGTCCGCACAACAGTTGAGTTCTATTTGTTAATTGATATACGTGCTCCCGAAAGACATTGTTAGTTTAGAGAAGCAGTAAAGAGATTGTGATTTGATTATCCCTATAGTTGGGCTAGGATTTGTGACTAGGATAGGAATATACTTAGTTACTGCAATCAATTACATATAGTGCTCTTATTGCATTCTTGATAAGTCAATTCCATAGGAATATAGGAGGGGAATTATCTTGAATCGGCGAGTAGTAGTTCAAAAGAATACTACGATATTAATAATCCGATTAATTAGTAGTTGTGAACAAAGTTATTAAGGTAGGATGCTTGAATGGCTCAATAGGATTGGTGAACCAACCATGACCCTGGAATATTTCTAAAAGCTTGATAAAAGCAACTCTAAAATACGTTTGCCAATTCTAGTTTATATTGTTAGTATTTAGTTTTCAACATTAAGTTAAAAAACAAACAAAGCTTTTATTCATTACTTGCATAATTAGTAGCAATAGTTTATTTTTGTGAAAGTATTGGTCATAAGTCTCTGTGGGTTTGACATCCTATTTTATATAATCACTATACTACTTGTACGACCACGTACACTTGCGTGTGCATTTGGACGCAACAAGTTTTTGCGCCATTGCCAGGGACTTAAAAATTAATTATTTTTACTAGAGTAAATTGTATTGCTTTATTTATCCAAGTATTAACGTCTTGATCTTAGCTGCTATTTGATTGCAGGTACTTTAATCGAATGCAAAGGACTGTGAGTCAAAAAGAAATTGAGGAATTCGATCCTGAGCCTGAACATACTTTCAGCCGACGCAGGAGAGACTTGAACTTATTGCAGAATCCACAGGATTTAGCTGAATTACCTGTGGTCATGGCTAATAATCCACCAGCAAATGTGTGAGAGGTTGCAGTGCCTCGTGTGGCAGATGTAACTTCAATCATTGTCAGGCCCACCATCGAAGGGAATTTTGAGCTAAAGCATCCTATGATTCAGCTACTTCACTCTAGTGGGCAATTCACGGGAATGTCACACGAGGATCCTCAGCATCACATCCATACTTTTCTACAGATTGTTGATACTTTTGTTACTAAAAGGGTCACTAAAGAATACGTGAGGCTGGCACTATTCCCCTTCTCTCTGTTGGGGAATGCAAGTAACTGGTTAGTAGCAAAGCCCGCAAATTCTATCACTATGTGGGATGATTTGGCGACGAAATTCTAGTTAAGGTTCTTTCCACCAGTAAAGACAGCTCGCCTCCGAAGGGAGATCATGTCATTCAGGCAGAAAAATGGAGAAAATTTGTATCAAGCATAGAAGAGGTTCAAAGGTCTTCTCAGAGATTGTCCTCACCACCATCAGACGAATGAAGTTTTAGCACACACATTTATTTAGAGTCTGGATGCCCAACATAAGTCATCACTAGACACTGTTGTAGGAGGGAAGGCTCTTGATCTGAGCTATGAAGAATTATTCACATTATTGGACAGGTTTACTCAGAGCACTCCAGACTGGCAGGATGACACAACTAGCAGTTCAGCTAGGAAAGCACTGAGTGATTTTGAAGTGGATAATTTTTCGACACTATCATCATAGATTGATGCCCTGCGCACTGAAATTAAGAACTTAACTGCTGTGCAAGCTCAACCATAGGTGCATGTAGTGCAACAAGTCATCATTTTTTGTGAAGTTTGTGCAGAAGGTCACACCAGTGATGTATGCCCTGAAAATCTCGCATCCATATACTTTGTGGGTAATGAAGTCAAGGAGCAAGGAAACAAAAATAAATACGGGAACTCTTACAACCTGAATTGGAGGAATCACCCGAATTTTCGGTGGAGTGACAATCAAGGAAATCAGAAATAGAACTATCAGTCATCACCTATTCCTCACGCCTCCGCGAACAGTATAGAAGAGATGATGAAAAGATGATGAGTGATATGCAGAAGATGATGACCGGCCAGAAAAAGTTGATAACAGATAATCAGAATCGCGATTTGGTGGTGAGAAATTTAGAAAAGCAGATGCGGCAGATAGCTGATGCACAAAACACTAGATCACCTGGAGCACTTCCAAGTGATACAGTTGTCAATCCAAAGCTATGTAATGTTGTGACTCTTCGTAATGGGTGAGAACTAAAGGAAGTGGCTCCAAATAAGGCAACTCGAGTAAAGCTAAAAAAGAGAAGATTTTCGAGGAGATGATTGAAAAAGAGAGTGTAGTCAAGACACCAGTGGAAAAGTAGCCACAGCCCGTGGTTGCATAGCCACCACCTCCATTCCCTCAACATTTGGCAAGACAGAAAGAAGAGGCTACTTACATGAAGTTTCTTGATTTGCTTAAGCAGGTACATGTGAACGTCCCGTTGGTTGATATGCTGCATGGTATTCCAAAGTATGCTAAGTACATCAAAGATATTGTTGCAAACAAAAGTCGATTCACAGAGTATGCTATGGTTGCACTTACTGAGGCGTGCACTTCTCGTATTCAAAATAGGTTGCCCACAAAATTGAAGGATCCCGGAAGCTATGAGATTGAGATTTCTATTGGGAAGCAGGTTGTTGCTCCAGTACTATGTGATCTAGGTGCAAGTATAAATTTGATACCTTCATCTATCTTCAGGAAGCTAGGTTTAGAAGTGCCCAGACCAACCACTCTAGTTCTTCAGCTGGCAGACAGAATGTTGGAAAGACCCGAAGGCATTATTGAAAGATGTATTGCAAGTAGGGTGGTTGATAATTCCTGCAGACTTCGTGATTTTGGACTTCGAGCCAGATCCGGAAGTCCTATTTATTTTAGGGCATCCATTGTTGGCCACAGAGAGAGCACTTATTGATGTAGCTGCTGGGTAGCTCACCATGAGAGTACATGACAAAGTTGAAGTCTTCAATGTCTACAAGGCTCTAAAGATGCCTGCAATCTATGAGGAGTTGTCAGCCATTACTATTCTGAATGATGATACACGAAGGCAACATCACTTTTCATGATCCTTTGGAGAGAGCCCTAGTGGGTGATGATATTTTTGGTGATTTCAGAGGTGTTTGAGATGGTGCAAATTCTGGATATGGCAAGAATTTATATTCGTGAGGGTGAGTTTGAGCCTTTAGACAGAAAAATAGGAGTAGCTCCAATGTTGTCAATTGAAAAGCCTCCAAAGTTGGAGTTGAAGCCCCTACCTGCACATCTTAAATATGCATTCTTAGGCGAGGGTGATACCTTGCCAGTGATATTAGCTGCAGAATTGACCGACGAAGAGGTTAGTGTTTGTCTAGAAGTGTTGAAGTCTCACAAAAGGGCATTGGGGTGGCAGATATCTGATATTTAGGGAATTAGCCCCACGCTATGCATGCACAAGATACTCATGGAGGATGATCATAAGCCTAGCGCACAACATCAAAGGAGACTGAATTTTGTGATGAAGGAGGTTGTCAAGAAATAGGTGATAAAGTGATTAGACTTCGGCATTATTTTTCCTATTTCGAATAGAAAGTGGGTGAGTCCGATGCAGTGTGTCCTGAAGAAAGGAGGGATGACAGTTTTGACAAATGATAGAAATGAGCTCATTCCTACTAGAACAATCCCTAGATGGAGAATTTGCATGGATTATTGCAAGTTGAACGAGGAAACTAGGAAGGATCACTATCCCATTCCATTCATTGATCAAATGCTAGACAGGTTAGCTGGGCAAGAGTTTTATTATTTTCTAGATGGCTATTCTGGCTACAATCAAATAGCTATTGCTCCGAAGGATCAGGAGAAGGCCATGTTTACATGCCCATAGGGCACATATGCCTTCAAACGCATGCCATTTGGGTTGTGTAATATACCTGCGACTTTTCAAAGGTGTATGATGGCTATCTTTTCAGAAAGGGTAGAAGATTTCGTAGAAATGTTCATGGATGATTTTTCTGTATTCGGGAACTCTTTCGAGGTGTGTTTGAAGAATCTAGACTGAGTACTTGTGAGATGTGAAGACACTAACCTGGTCTTGAATTAGGAAAAATATCAATTTATGGTCCGAAAAGGTATCATCCTTGGGCTCAAGGGTTCAAAGAGAGGGCTGGAGGTTGATCGTGCTAAAGTGAAAGTCACTGAGAAGCTACCATCCCCCATGTTATTCAAGGGTGTGCACAGTTTCCTCGGCCATGCAAGATTCTATAGACTCTTCATAAAGAATTTCTCGAAGATCTCTAGTCTGATGTGCAGGTTACTTGAAAAGGAGATGAAATTCCTATTTGATGATGCGTGTATCAAGGCCTTCGAAGGTCTGAAGAAGAGGTTGGTAACTGCACCAATAATCATACAACCTAAATGGAACTTGCCCTTTGAATTGAGGTGTGATGCAAGCGACAATGCTGTCGGAGCTGTGTTGGGCCAGAGAGAGAGAGAAAGTTTTTCATTCTATCTGCTATGCTAGCAAGATGTTAGACGTTGCCCAAATGAATTACACAGTAACCGAGAAGGAGCTTCTAGCTGTGGTTTATGGTTTTGATAAGTTTTGATCCTATCTTGTTGGGACACATGTTATTGTATATACAGACTATGTGGCCATTCACTACTTGTTCAGCAAGAAGGACGCTAAACCCAGGTCAATTCGGTGGATTCTTCTTTTACAAGAATTTGATATTGAGATTAAAGATCATGAGGGAGCTGAGAACCAAGTTGCAGACCACTTATCCAGATTGGACAATCATAATCATTTCGTGGAGGATGTTCAAATTCGAGAGTCGTTCCCTAACGAGCAGCTATTTGCTATTCCTGTTGCTGAAGTCCCATGGTATACTGATATTGAGAACTTGATAGTAAGTGGGGTGTACCCACCTGAAGCCACCTCATAGCAGAGAAAGAAGTTGTATCATGATTCACGGTTTTACATATGGGATGACCTGTATTGGTTCAAGCAAGGGTCTGATCAGTTAGTGCGGAGATGCATTCCATAAATCGAGGTGAGTCAAGTGCTGGAGAGTTGTCATTCTTCCCCATACGGGGGGCACTTTCAAGGTGATCGTACTGCGGCTAATGTATTACAATCGGGTTTCTATTGGCCTAATCTTTTCAAAGATGCTTATGCATTTGCTAGAAGTTGTGACAGATGTTAATGAATAGGAAACTTCTTTAGGAGGCATGAGATGTCTTTGACATTCATATTGGATGTAGACATATTTGACGTCTGGGGCATTGATATTATGGGGGGCCTTTACCACCATCCATTTGTAACAAGTACATTCTGCTTGCTGTAGATTATGTTTTGAAATGGGTAGAGGCAGTCCCTCTTCCAACCAATGATACAAATGTGGTGGTGAATTTTGGTGTGAAAGAACATATTCGCAAGGTTTGGAACCACATGGGCGATGATTAGTGATGGAGGTGCTCACTTCTGCAACAGTTTGTTGAAGAACCTTTTGGCGAAATATGGGGTGAAGCGTAAGGTTTCTACAGCTTACCACCAACAAACATGCGGACAAGTAGAGGTCTCAACTAGAGAAGTGAAGCAAATCTTAGAGAAAACTGTGTATTCCCAAAGGATGGATTGGGCAATGAAGTTGGATGACGCCTTGTGGGCGTATCACACGGCCTACAAAACCCCCACCGCAGCTTCTCCTTATAGGTTAGTTTATGGGAAGACGTACATCTGCCCGTTGAGCTAGAGCATAAAGCATATTGGGCAATCAAAAAGCTCAATCATGATATGAGCTTAGCGGGAAAGAAGAGGTTGCTACAATTGCACGAGCTTGATGAATTCCGATTAGGGGCGTATGAGAACGCAAAGCTATATAAGAAGAAGACGAAGAGATGGTACGGCAAGCATATTCAACATCATGAATTTGCGCTAGGGCAGTAGGTACTACTCTTTAACTCTAGGCTGCATTTGTTTTCTAGAAAGTTTAAGTCCTGATGGTCTGGACCGTTTGTCGTGATGAGAATCACACCCCATGGTGCTGTGGAAATACAAACTATGGATGGGGTGCACAAGTTCCTGGTAAATGGACAGTGTCTCAAGCAATATTAGGGTGGTGCTTTTGACATTGAGAAGGAGCAAGTGCTCCTTAATGATGAATAGAGAAGGTTCTGCGTCATGTCGCGACGTTAAATCAAGCGCTTCTTGGGAGGCAACCCGAGTTTGTAATGTAACAATTCAAAATTAAAGAAAAATACAAAAAGTGTCATGCCACGACCTTAACTAAGGCGCTGGTTGGGAGGCAACCCAACTTTTGTAGCATATATGTCATGTTTGTTCATATTGTAGAGCTAAGAAAGGAACAGGAACTCGAAACGAGTGCAAAACATTAGGAATCAAGCACCAGATTTGTATTGTGCTGTGTATGTGTGCCGCATGACTAGTGCACAACAGGTAAGCAGAGCCAAAATTTGGCTAAGTAAAAGATTCAGAGAAGGGTGTTTTGTACGTTAGGCATGCGTCGCATAACCACCGCACGAGGTGTAATCAGAGCCAACATTTGGCTAAGTAAAAGATTCAGAGAAAGGTGTTTTGTGTGCTTCGCATGTGTCGCATAACCAGCGTACGAGATGTAATCAGAGCAAAATTTTGGCTAAGTGTAGAGTTCAGAGAGTGGGGTACTGTGCGCTGGCTATGCGCTGTATAGCCAACGCATGGGTCAACCCGGTTTGAATTTTTTTAAAGATTTAAACACAGTCGACCGCCCAATTCCCCCCACTTCTCACAAACTCCCTCTCTCTCTATAAACTCTTCTCAAAACCGAACCTAAGCACATCGGATCAGGGAGTTATGGGCATTTTAAAACGGACAGTCAGAGGAACCCGAACCTGGGCGGAAAATCCGAAAAGTTCACTTAAAAAGGCCCAACAATTTCGTCCCAATGGAGCCCAAACCGACCCACACACCTATAAATACCCCTCTAACTCATCATTTTTCACCATTTTTCTCATCCCCACACTTCTAAAGAGTTCTTGAGGGTCCATAACCTTCCCCAACCTTCCATAATCTTCCCCAACCCTCTAGAACATTTTACCAAATTCCACCCATAAAATTTTGGCCCAAATCAAGTGGAAACAACCAAATCTTCCATCAAGAAGGTTGGAAACTACAAGAGTGGCAAGCTTATGGTATTGTATCATGATTGAGGGTGTAGTTGAACTGATTCAGCCATGGTTCTTGGATTGTATGCACTGCTTAAGGTATGTATAACACCCTTTTGGTCGTGTGCTAGCTTAATTAAATGTTGGTAAAGTTGGTTGAGGCCAAATACCGCAAGACTCCATCGAAACAAGTTAAGTTAAGCCACTATTTTGTAGGGGCTGTTTTGAATGTTTAAATATGACTTCTAATGGTTGTAAATGGTGGATTACAACCTGAATAAATTTTCCCTACGGTTATTGTGATTATTCATATGTTAGTTGGAAAGATGGAGAAGAAAATATATGAAATCTCCGAATAGAAAGTAAAGCATGAGGCGTTGGAGTATGGATTGTTTTGGAATACATCTAAGGATATTTTGAGCTAAATATGATATGGTAAATATATGCATATTTTTATGAAGGGTGTGGACTGAATCATGAAAGGAGAGTTGGGTTTGAATGACGTTTGTTATTCGTTAAATGAGCTTGCTGCTCGATATGATTCTTAAATTAATCAAAGAGGGTTATATTGTAGTTGTTGCTATTGTTGATTGTTGTTGTTGTTGTTGTTGGGCTATATGACCCTTAGTGGTCTTTGGGATGTAGTATAAATAGGGGAGGTGCTGCCCGATTTTTCGAAGGTTATAATATTAGCAAAATATGATAGTTGCGACACTGTTTGTTGATGACCGTATCATTTCACTTGTTGTAGACGCAAGAGGATTATGTTAAGCTTTGTTGTGGATTGAGAAGGAGATTATCCAGGTATGTAAGGCTAGTCCCTTTCTTTCTAAAGGCATGAATCCTACGCTACGATTCCATATATGTCTTCCATAACATCCTTGTTCCCGAAAAGCTAGAAGTTCATGATTCTCAAGGTGTTTATGATATTAAAGACAAGATGTTTTCTATGAGGACCATGATGACAATGATTACTTCTTCCTTGTGAATCCATACATGGCTTCCATAATGTCCTTATTTCTAAAAGCTAAAGATTCTTAAAGTTTCTTATGACGCTAAAGATGATTATGTTTTCATGATGAAAATTATGATGATGATGATGATGATTTCATTTCTAGAAGGTTCAAAGTTTATGATTTTAAATGCTATGATGAGATTGTTGAGCTTATTTCATAATTTCCTTGATTTTATTCATTATTGTTGATCTCACCTTATAATCATTGTTCCTTCAAGGTGAGATATAGCAATGATTATTGTTCCATAATATAAATCGGAGGTTACCGACCTTACATCACTCTGATAAAGTGGTAACTTTTATTTGGGATCCCATGCATGCTAATTATATATATATATATATATATATATATATATATATATATATATATATATATATATATATATAGGGGATATGGGAAAAGGGCGAGGCGTTATATATGCATAGCCACCTGATCAGTTGGTATATCATGACATCGTCCCGGACACGGGATATATGTGTATCGATCGGTCTGCACGTTCCGCAGCAATATAAATTATTTATGGATCGGGCTGGACGTTCTGCAACACTATTATGTCATACAAGTATGAGAAAGGTTTTTATGAAAAGACTAAGCATGCATGATATTCACCCTAAGAGGCAATCAAACATACATGTTATGTTCTATATTTCTTATTATGTTGTTATTCATACCTTACATACTCAGTACATTATTCGTACTGACGTCCTTTCTTGTGGACACTGCGGCCGCAGGTAGACAGGTACGCGGATTTGACCCGTAGGTGATTTATCAGTGGATTCTCAGGAGCACTCCACTTACTTCGGAGCTGCAGTCAATTGGTATTTGTCTTCATGGTCACTTGTATTCTATGTAGAGGCTCGTAGACATGTTTGTACAATTAGATGTTTTATAACCCTACCAGTTCATATCGTTGTATAATATTATAATAGCCTTGTCGACTGGTGACGATAGGCATAATTGTTGAAGATTATATAGAGATGTGATGTTATATTGTGATATATGTCCTTGCAGATTATGATATCCATGAGCTATCTTTATGGTCCACCCAGAAACGTTTATGAGATGTATGTTTAGAGGTGCTCAGTGTGTTAGCTCCGGGTGCCCGTCATGGCCCTCTGGTTGGGTCGTTACAATCAAGTTGTCGTAGTTTTCTTTTTTAGTAGTTTTTGAGTCTTAGAGTCAGAAAAAAAACTCAAAAAGATTTCTAGTTTTCTTGATTTAGGTTTTTTTTGTAGCTTCTTGAGTCCCTCATTAGTGGCACACACCATCCACCCCCTTGGGTTTTCTTATGGCCTCGAATCTTTCCCAAGAGGGGACCTTTGAACCGGGTTAGTTTTTTTAGTTTTTGTAAAAGAGTCGTAGGAGTCAAGCCTGTTAGACCACTTGAATGTTAGGTGCTCGGGTTGGGTGGAATGTGAAAACCATAAGCTGTTCTTGCTGATTTCTTTAAAGCATGCATGAAAAGAAGTAACCTCTCTCGAAACACCTTTGTAGTGAAGTACATTTACTCATGTATTACCCACTTGGCATAAGGTGTAATAGTTGCTTGATTTGAGGGTTGTACGAATCTATTTTGTATTGATTGTGTGTTGTGTGTGATTTGAGGAAACTCTTGTGTGATCCATGCTTGATATTGATGACTAGAACTTGCCCGGTGTGTTCGTAAAGCGAAATTGAGTGAGAAGTTTAGGAAGTGATCTAGGCATTTTTTTTGTCAGCCAAATTTTGAAACGTTGCTTTCCTACCCTTTGTGTGTATATATATATCCCTAGTCAACCCCATTGAGTCTTTTGTCACGACCCATTTAGCATGGGTCATGCGGGCACTTACCTTCCCGCTTCGGTAAGCGAACCCTCATCCCAATAACGTACCAATATATAAATTGAAGAAATTCAGTCGTGGAAATAACAAATACGTAAGTCTCACGAATATATATGTATATATATATATATATATATAGTAGTAAAAGTTGCAGAAGACAGTAAATACCCCCAGGGTCTAGTCTGAATAACACAAGAGCATCTAAGGAGAATAATACAATCTGGAAGTACTAATACATAATATCTATGTCTCTGAAATAAAGTAAGACATGAAAATAGGAGAGTCTTCAAGGTCAGCGGACGCCATGCTCACCCTGGAAAACTCGAGTGGAAGCTGAAGAGTCGATCAGCCATGGGTCATAGAAGTAGATTCGTCCTGGTACTCTGCATTCATAAAAGAATGCAGTAGGTGCAGGTCAGTACAATCGACAGTACTGGTAGGCATCATCGGCTGACTAAGTATAGTTAAAACAATTCAGAAGATAAGCATATAGCAAGGGATCTCACAAGTATAAGAAAATAACATTACAACCAAGTATCCATCATCGCCTATATAAAACCTCTAACTCAAATATGTCAAGTTCGAATATATACGATCCAATCCAATCATCACAATTCAATCACCAAGAATCTCAATCAAGTCATAATGCAATGGAATGCAAAGATAGGGTGAATGAAATGTAATGCCATGCAAATGAGGTGTACACATGCACTACAGATGGAAATTTCGACGTCTCGGTAGCACAACCCAGCGTGACTCGCGAAGTCAAAATGCCACCCGTCCCGGATCTTTGCCCAACAGACAGACGGGACCCTGGCTAATTTCTCATAGGGGGAGTCTCACCAGCACCACCCTGGGGGACCCGCGGAGTGCATGCACTAATAACTATTTCGGAATATCATCGGAATCGGCCATGCAACAACGATGCCAGAATAGATCATCGGACATCGGACATCGGCCATCTCCTAATCACTCAAGTAAAAGAGTGTCAAATGTCAGTTTCATACAATCAACGATTCCGGAATTAATATTCGGAAATCTACCTTTTCACAATCACTCAAGTAAAAGAGTTTATCAAAATATCAATTTCATTCCATCAACGATATCGGATCATCATCGGGTATCGGTCATGCATCATGAATGAGTGAAGATGTATGCAATGCGAATGTCAATCATCAACAATAGAACTCAATATCACAAGTACCAACAGCGGGGTACGTCAACAATGTATCATATGACAATACCAACAGTGGTATGCCAACAATATATCAATATCACAAGTACCAACGGTGGTTTGCCAACAATATATCAATATCACAAGTACCAACGGTGGGTATGACAACAATGTATCCAAGTAAAAATACCAACAACGGGTATGTCAATTCTACCTCAATCAATATAATAACACATATTCCAATAACTACCAACTACACATGACATCAACCATCAAATTGGGACAATCAAGCACACATAACGGGTGGCTAGTCCCAACACACAACAGGGCCCAACCTAAGGCAATATCCCACCCAACTTCATACCCCAAGGTTCACATGCTATCTCCGACATTATATTCTAAATATGTGCTTCGTTATACGAAGTCTCACCAAAGGTAGGCCATAACCTACCTGGATGGTCGAACCGTAGCACAAACAACTCACTCATTTGCCTTGCCCTTCCGCTGAAGCTCAGAACTAAAGTACTCTAAGCATAATCAAATTCTATATTAGAAATCATAAAGAATGATACCCATATTGCTACTATTTCAATTAGGTCAATTTTAACCCTAAAAATTAGGGAAACGGGCCCACAAGGGCAAAACGGGAAATTCAAGAGCAATCTATCAAATTAAGTACTAGGCAATCATAATCCAACCATTAATTGTTGATTTTAGCCTAATTTCTGATTCAAGTAAAAAACCCCAAATTGGGTATGAACCCTAAATCTCCAAATCCGAAATTCAACGTTAGAAGTGGAAAATAAGTGATTAATAAGCTTAGATTCATCAAATTTTAGCACAACTATCATCAATTTATCATACATGGTCTTAAGGGAAAGTTTTTCAAAACCCTCAAACTCCATCTCTAAGGGATTATTAAAGGGAAGGGAAAATCTAAGATGATTGCGATTAAGGAAGTAGGCAAGGTTTACCTCTAAGAATTTTTCCAAATTATCTCCAAGAACAGTTTCCTCACTCTCAAATATCGAGATGGGAAATAATGAGGGTCTAAGACTTATTTAAGACACATTTAATGAAATATAACTGCCCGTCACCGCCACAGCGGTAGACATGCTGCTACAGCGACGCCGCTACGACGGCTGAGGTACCGCTATAGCGGTATGGCCAACATTACACATGGTCACCCCAGCGGCTCTGGTGCCGCCATTGCGGGCACCAGACACTAGAATTCCCCTTTTTTTTTCTAAGTCTTCAATCAAAATCCCTGGTTATTCCCGAGGCCATCTGCTCATGACCCGACGACCTAAACCTGCACAAAAATACGCTGTGAACGCGCTCGTGGTCTCAAAATTTCCAACGGAGGCCTCGTTGATCGAGTCAACCCCCGATGCCTTAATTCCAGTTTCCCATCCCAAATCCTGACACGCATCTGAATGCATTGGGAACTGAACCAAATACACATACAGGTTCTAAATGACCATCCGGACCTCTCAACATTGACGGAATATCAAAAAAGGTCCGTTTGCTCAAAAGTCAACTTCGGGTCAACTATTTTTCACTTAAGGACTATATTTTCACAAAAATTGCCCGAATCCGATCTAGACACCTCGAGAAGCATGCCAATAGCCCCTTCCGATCACAAGTGAGCTATTCAAGGCACGCGAACGGGAAAAAATGGTGAAAGAACTATAATGACCAAACGGGTCGTTAGATCATATACCAATTGAATCGTTGCTCGTCCTCGAGCGAAGAAGAAGGAAAGTAGGGAAAGTACCTGAATCAGTGAACAACTGAGAATATCGGCTACGCATATCGGACTCGGTCTCCTAAGTAGCCTCATCCACAGGGCGGTGCTTCCATTGCACCTTTACAGAAGCAATTTCCTTTGACCTCCACTTCCGAAGCTGCCTATCCAAGATCCCGATAGGCTGTTCCTCATAAGTCAAATTCTCATCAAGTAATATAGAATCCCAACAGACAATGTAGGTACCGTCGGCATGATATTTCTTTAGCATTGAAACATGAAAGACTGGATGAACTCCCGCCAAGCCTGGCGGCAATGCTAACTCATAAGCTACATCGCTGATACAACCATAATCTCAAGCGGACCAATGTACCTGGGGCTCAACTTACCCCTGTTACCAAACCTCACAACACCCTTCATGGGTGAAACCTTCAATAGAACCTGGTCACCAATAGTAAACCAAATACACATGCAGGTTCTAAACGGTCGTCTGGACCTCTCGGAATTGACGGAATTCCGAAAAAGGTTCATTTGCCTAAAAGTCAACTTCGGGTCAATCATTTTTCACTTAAACCCTATATTTCCACAAAAATTGCCCGAATCCGGTCTAGACACCTTGGGAAGCATGTCAACGGTCCCTTCAGGTCACAAGGGAGCTAATCAATGCTTGGGAACGGGCGAAAACGCTGAAAGAACTATAATGACCAAACGGGTCATTACATCTTTAGCATTTTTTTTTGACATCAACCAATTAGCCTACCCCCTTTATTCCTTTGACCAATATTTGATCCCTGTTTACTCCTTAGGCACTTTTAATTGCTAATTAATGGAATTGGAGTTGGGATGTGAAATTAAGGGAGGGTTTGTTGAATGAAGTTAAAATAAAGTCTATTGGTGTACTTGTATGTTTTTGAGTGCTAGTTAGTGGGAAATATAACCGTAAAATGCCAAAAAAAGGAGAAAAGAACTGAAAAATAGAAAATAGAAACTTTCTAGTTAGTCGTTTGCTTTCTTAGTATTGTTTCCCACTAGCTTGTCGAAAATAGGATGGCGCGTAAAGTTGAGAAAAAAATGGGTGTTGATGGGATAGAATGGGTAGCTGGTAATTGAAAGTTATGGTTGATGAAGGATTGTTCAAAATGAACTATGGTGTAAGGTATTAAAAGTGCTTAGGGAGGTTAGTCACTATTTCCAAAATATATCCTACCCGTCCCTTAGCCTATGTTACAACTATACAAGTCCTAAGTGATCCTAAATTCATCTCACTTTAATTTGCGGAACAGTTACACTAAGGGCAAGCCTATGGTTTGTCATGTTTGAGCATTGGATATTCCTTGTGAGAGTCAGCGATATTGTTTGCATCTTATGTCCGTTGAAATAACGTCATTAACTTTGTGTGAAACATGGACAACTCTCTTTTGGGTGAGGGCACATAATCGATAGGAGATGGGTGAAGTATTACTACTCGGTTAAGTAGCATACTCCTTGTGTTTTGAGTGGTGTCAGGAGTCATATGCTTGTTTTAAACGGATCGCTTCTTGAGAGGTCTGGTTGCTAATATTTTGAACTGCGAGAAAATGGTTGTTTTGAAACATTTGGCATGACTTTTGAGAGAATTGGCTCAATGTGTGTGCTTTAATGCGACTTCGAAACTTTCATATCCGCCAAATCCTGATGTAGACCTGTTTGAGTGGCATGGCTGTGTAAAGTACTAGGGAATGTTTGATAAGTGGTTGTTTGAGGGAGAGCAAAGACTAAGTGGGGGGTGTTGATATTTGGCACTAATATCTAGAGTTAGTGTCATGCTCACTCTAATTCTTAGCACTTTAACCACAGTTTTTAATGTAAATTGTTGTATATGAGCTTATGTTGGTATGCTTGCAGGAATAGGTACAACAAGGACCAATGAGGGGTAGCCTAAGAATTTTTTGATTGATTCTGAGGTTGTGCACGTTGGTTGAACATTGGGAAGGACGTTCCAGCACTTGAAGACAGAATCTGACCACTGAAGGGTCTCATGCGCTGGCCATGCATCGCACAACCAGTACACAAAAGCTCCATCCCTGAATCTCAGACAGGCATGTGTTGGTCATGCGTCGCGTGAGCAAAACACAAGGAAGACCATGTGCAGGCCATAGGTTGCATAGCCAGCGCACAAGAGGCGTCAGTAATCCTGATTTGATCGGGATTGGGCCAACTTATCTCATATTTAGCCTAGCTTATAAATAGTCGTTTTAAACATCACATAGGCGGCTTAGAGATTTTTTTAGACTTGTGAAACACTTTCTAAGTTTTATTCTCTATGATTTTTCTTTACATTGAAACGCTATGTTATTCATTAATTCTAGCTTCCATTCTCGAGTCATGTGTAACTAAACACCTTAATTCTAGGGTTGTGGTTTAGCCATGAATATTGATGTTTGACAAGTATTTTAATCTTAGTAGCTTGTTCGTATGCAATTGTTTCTTTACTTCTGTGCTTAAATTTCTCGATTGTCCGCGCAACAATTGAGTTCTATTTACTAATTGATATACGTGCTTGGGAAAGACGTTGTTAATTTAGAGAAGGAGTAAAGAGATTGTGATCTGATTATCCCTATAGTTGGACTGGGATTTGTGACTAGGATAGGAATATACTTAGTTACTGCAATCAATTACATACCGTGCTTTTATTGCGTTCTTGATAAGTCAATACCATAGGAATATAGGAGGCGAATTATCTTGAATCGGCGAGTAGTAGTTCGGAAGAATACTACGAGATTAATAATCTGATTAATTAGCAGTTGTGAACAAAGCTACTAAGTAGGATGCTTGAATGGCTCAATAGGATTGGTGAACCAACTACGACCCTGGAATATTTCTAAAGTCTTGATAAAAGAAACTCTCAAAGACGTTCGTAGTACAATTCTAGTTTACATTGTTAGTATTTTAGTTTTCAGCATTAAGTTACAAAACAAACAAAGCTTTTATTCATTACTTGCATAATTAGTAACAATAGTTTATTTTCATGAAAGCATTGGTCATAAGTCTTTGTGGGTTCGGCCTCCAATTTTATATAATCACTATATTAATTGTACGACCACATACACTTGTGTGTGCATTTGGACGCAACAGGATACTTGTTCCGAATGTTGACTTTATTTAGCTAGCGGTAATCTATGCAATCCGCATAGTCCCATCCTTCTTCTTCACAAACCGTATAGGAGCGCCCCAAAGGGAGATGCTGACACCTAATTTTTCACCTCCTGTAATTTATTTTAATTACTTAGAGCCCTTAGATAATAAATAAAATAAGTTGTGCATCTTAAAGGGTCTAAATAGATTTTTTATAAAATTGTTCAAGTCAATGTTTTACTCTTTTAAATTGGTAAAAAGGATTTTCATGACAATATAAATTATTCAGAAATTAATTGATATTTTATAACATTTACGGAATATTTTAAGAGAATTAATCAAAAGCAAAGCAGTTTTGAATAATTATTTAAGTATAATTATCAAATAATTTATCCTATTTTATCCAAGGTATTTGAATAATTAAAGAAATTAATCATTTTACCCCTCGATCTTTAATTATGTGTGTGTGCATAATTTTTTGAAATTGATAATTTTTAATTTGGTTAATTAGTTAAATGGAGAGTCATTATTGCAAATTGGTTTTTAAGTATTTAATTATTTATATATGTGACCACATTCGAACTAACCAATTCATGGTTTAAGGTGATTGGGGTCATTTTTGCAAATTTAGCCTCCAAGTGGCTTTAATTGAGATGACCAAATCCATTGGAAATTCAATTGATCTCATTTGCCCAAAATTAGCTTTAATTGGTTAATTAGGAAAAATAAGGCCACATTTGAAATAATTAATCGGATTAAGATTAGTTAAGGATATTTTTGCAATTAGCTAGATAAAAGGTTATAATTGAAACCATCATTTAATTTTAAAGCCAATTGAGGCCATGTTTGCAAAAATGAATTTAATGGTCGTGTTTAAAATTAATTACGTCCTAATTTGACCATGATTTGATTAATTATGATTAATAATTAGTCATTTTGATTGTTTTTCTATTTTTATAAAATGAACGCCTTACCCTTACGTATTTGTATACACTTGATATACGCACGTATACGTATATTGTATGCATAAAGGGCCCCTCCCCTTTTCTTTTTATCTGGCCGAGCTCAGGCCCAATTGCCCAGACTCGGCCCAAATGCCAAAAAAAAATATAATACTCCCTCCTCAGTTAAAACAGACCCCAAAAGGGTCATTACCCTTTTCAGCGGCTAGGGTTTCTCATAACCCTAGCGCCGTCCCACCCCCTCTCCCTCTCTCCTTCTATCCCATCGCAGATTATAGGGTGGTGTAGGTGTGTAAGACGCGGTAGTCTTAGAGAGAGGACGAAGCATTTATGGCTTCATCCTTGAATGTACGATCCATGCCATTTTCTTTACTTTCTTTAACTTACAAGTGATTTGAGGTGTATTAGGCTCAAAATGAGCCGTTGATTTCCACCTTCTCTCGATCTGTCCGTTCAAAGTTGAATTCAAGTGGAACTTGTGAGAAAACTCACAAGTCCCATATCGGTGAAAGAGTCTTTTTAGCATTTTTGGGGTTCTATAAATAGAACCCCATATTTCAAGAAAAACAAAAGAGAGCAAAGGAGGGGGAACAATGCTAAGGCTTGAGATTTGAATCTAAAAATTCAAAACTTAAGTGTACTAGTATAATTTTAGGCTTTAAACTCGAAGTTAAAGTCTCACAGTCATAAAATTTGTTTTGCTTTGTGTCTTTGTTGGTGTTTTATGGCTTGAATTGGAGAAATTGGAAGCACAAAAGGTTCCAAGTCCATTCTTGTACACGACTGCACACACAAAAGGTAGGATTTAATCTTGTTGTCATTTGTTTTGCATTTTCCTTTTATTTTAGTTCCAATTAAGAGTAAATCTGATTAGTTTAGGTTATTGTATTGTTACTTCCTTGCTTTGTTTAGTGAATTATTAGTAATGAGCTATTTAGTTTGCTAAAATTCCTGCTAATGATGGTACTGCTTAGTCATATTTATGTTTTGATCTTTTCCTGTTTAAGTGGTGATTAGTCTGATGATATATGCTTAGTTTGATTTGGGGTCTTGATAGCACTATATCAGTTTATGGTCATTTGTGGTAAATATGCAATCATGATTAATTAAGAACTATTTGATGAGTTAGGCTAGTGAGAATCTTATCTTGTTTTTGAGTTTATCAATGTAAGTAAATTAGTCTTCATCTGTTTGTCTTGTTTAACTATGGTTGATTAGATGTTTTGAATATGATGATGGGAGGTTGAGTCTAGGATAATGTGGCTTTGAATTTAAAAATCATAACTTGATGTGGTTATTGGTAATAGAATTGAAGGACGCATCCCTAAAAATGGAGTAACATGGGAGTATGTATAATGTTTGCTGCTTGTTTAGTTTTGAACATAAACATCTCTATATGATCACTCAAGTGCTTTAAAATAGTCTGTTCTAATAGTCATGATTAAGGTTGAGCTGTATTAAGTCATTTATATGTGATTGTATATGGAGAACCAACTATGATTGAGTTTAGTGAAACTGGAGCAATCTATGTCCAAATCGTATGAAGTTTTGTTATCTTGTTTCCTCTATGTCAAAGCTTGAAGCGGATGTGCAATTATTACAGTAAATCTGAGACTTTGAGGTTGTTTGGTTCTGTCTGGGGTCATCTTTACTCCGTATCTTATTTATGTTGAAGAATGACGTAAAAAGGTCTAGTATCATTACATCCCTAGTCTTCCTTTGGTTGGTTAGGGTCTGTCTAGTATGCATTTGAGACCTTATGTTGATTGTCCTTCCTGTTTTTTCATATCTCAAAATGCTTTACATTGAAATGATTATGGATAGTATGCATAAGACATGAAGCTGTGAGTTAGCATTTTCTGTGGTCCACTTCCTTCCCTTATTTGATTATTGACTTGAAATTGGAGTGACCTATCATGTACATGCATACTTGAGTTTATCCTTGTTCAGTTGACTAAATGATTAATGCAAGCATTGTGTGACTGATTGAGTGTTGATTTATTTCATATGTTCCATGAGTAAGACTATCTAGAATCTAAGTAAACTCTGTGGGATGCCAAACATGAATCGTCAGCTGATTATTTGCCTTCTTAATATGTTAACACTTATCTGTGGGATTGAATGACTTAGGTAATCGTTGATCATGCTTGTAACTTGACCATAAGACCTTAAAGGTTTAAATAGGGCTTAATGAGTCAACTATGGTAGACTTGTGATAGTGATAAGCTATTCTAAACCCTCCCAAGGCTCTTAGTGGTTGTCATTGGGGTATGGGGATGAGGTCAGAAGAGGGAATGGTCTTGGGAGAGTAAAAGGTGAGCCGGGGCATGAACTGGAGGTAATGACCAGTGGAACCCAGGATTCCTTTTTACTTAAAGAAGATTCAAGAAAAGGAAATGGGAAGGTGATGACCCCACTCTATTCTGCCTCCCTTTCAGGACCCTTAGGCTTCTTCCTATTCTTTTGAACCTCCTTCTCATGGTTCTGGGACACACAAGAACCTCAGGTGGATTAGGAAAGCTTAGCTATTTCTGGGAAAGGGGTACACCTAGAACTAAATAATGTCCTGCTAGTACTTGTAAAGCTTAAGTCATGTGTTTAACTATGTCTTCTAAAAGGGATTTAATCTGAGGTGGTTGGTTGTTTGTGTTGTTGTTGTTGTTTGAGTTAGGTGTTTGATAAGGAAGTAGGATTAGGAAGTGTACCTGGATGGATTCACGTTACATTGACCCTGGGGAAGTCTTTTAAAGGCACCTCGGGGTAGGGATTGGGAAGAACCAAGGTTAAACTTGGTTTATAGTATATTTCCCTCAAATAAATGGTGCTAGGGCATGCCTCAGGATCTGTGGGGGGCATATATTCACTATGCACACCCCTTTGATCCCTATTTATCAATGAACCTAAGGGTAAAAAGGAGGGGGGGGGGGGGGCAAAGTTTTTTGCATGAATGACCTTCCCAATGCTTAATGGGGAAACTGTGTATGTAGAATTGGTCCTTTTTAGTATATAAAAGAAGAGTTTAGCCAAATAATGGGATTTGAATGTTAGAATTGTTTAAGGGTGGGGCTAGATGACATAAAGTCTAAGGAAATCTCCTTAGATCCTTTGTACCATTCATTTTATATTTTGAGTTTGCTTGTACTCTGTAAATATAGTTGTTGTTTCCTCTCTTTTAGATTTCAGCATATTGCAGCATGTTTGAGCTCTATCCATGTGCCCTCCCCATCTATTCAAACTTGTTTGAGCCTTTAAGTGTCATTTTCTAGTCATTCATGGAAAGATGGAACCTGTCTGCATCCTGTTTCTTCCTTTAATATTGTATCAACTTGTTCAGATCTTAAGTCTTACATTGTTGAATAATGTCTCTGAAGATCTGGTTAGGAGAATGTTGTACTATTTTGCTTCTATTGTTGATCAGCATACCAAATTTTTCTCATGATCCTCCCCCCTTCTTTTCTGTTATTTGTTTGTTTTCTCTCTGAAGTTAGTATCCCTCATGTGTCTGTGACCATTGCCACTCTCAGCATGAAATAACTGACCTGTTAAAATGAATATCCATGTGAACCATCACATTACTTGCTAATGATCGAAGATTTGGTATTCATTCATGACTCCTTTCGCTGTATGTTACATATTCTGTATATGTTTGCTCAATCCACAAAGATCTGATCTTTCCTGCTTAGTTTCTATTATGTTATATGGAGTTTAGTTAATTTCCATCTGAACCATGCCTATATGTTTGTAATTTGCCTCTATCCCTGCCAAGTCCATATACCTTAACTTGCTTCTGTTTGCCTCTTACCTATAAGATGCAACCTGTTCTAGTCAATTTCATGGTTATGTGTTTGGTACTTGCTTTGTTTGCCTCTTATCTACAAGATGTAGCCTGTTCTAGTCCATTTCATGATTTTGTGCTTTGGTACTTGCTTGTATTTACCTCCCTCATATGTTACAGTTTTTGTGTGTTCATCCATGATTATGTGCTTTGGTTTTTTGTTTCTTGTTTACCTCACATCTGTATACTACAACTTATGTTGTTTCATCCATGATCATGCCCTGTTCCTTGTTTTGTTTACCTTACATTTGCATGTTGCAGCTTGCTTTGTTCCCCTATGAGTGCATATTTTGGTCCTTGTTTCTTGTTTACTTCAGCCTGCTTTAGTTCATTCCATGAGTATATGTTTGGTTCTGCTCCTGCTTACTTCATGTCCATGTCCTGAAGTTTGCTTTGATTAATCAATAGTCATAGGTCCTTGATTTGCTTCTATATACATTGTACTCATTAGGGCCAATACTACTTCTGGCTACATTATGTCTATATATAGCCATCTATGTTATGTTGTGATCCTAGGATACTGCTTATTATCTTATGGCCACATTGGTGGGGAGGATGAGGAAATTTTGAGGGGGCGTAGTCTTAGCCTTCCCCCGGTGTCCAGCCATGCCTAGGGTTCATGAAATCCCTTGGAACTCGTGTGGTGTTGGGATGTCATGACCCTAATTACCGATCATGCGGGCACCTACCTTATTATCACTAGTAGACGAACCCTTACCCGTTAACCCATTAATCATTAGCCAATTTCAAATTCTTTAATCATTTATTAACAGTCGATACATAAGTGAATGAATGGATAAATAAACAAGTCATAATTAATAGATAATATAAGTACGGAAGTCTAACTATTACACCCCCAAAATCTGAAAGTTATCGTACAAGGACTCTAGCCAACAATGTCTAAAGAATGAAGTATATCTCAAATATAATAACAAATAATGTCTGGAATGAAAGTAGACATCTGAAAAGAGAGATCTTCAGGTGGCATGGCATGGATAGAAGCTCACCGTCAGATCTGATCGAGCAAACTAGCTTCAAGCTAGAGATGTAGTCTGGATGAAATCTCTGGAACACAATCTACACTAAAAAAGGGTGCATCAAGGTAGTATCAGTACAAACACTATGTACCGGTAAGCATCATAGGCCGACTAAGATTAATTCATGCATATAAGTATAAAATCAACAAGATAAACAGATAGGCACTTAACACTCAAATCTAAGTCACAGAATATCCCATAACAGAGTCACAGCTTGAGATGAAACTTCTAAACCACAAGTCTGTCAAGTTTCAATAATCTCACCAGATAATCACAAGTCCAAGTTTCTTTCCTTGGTAGTCACTAATCCACAATTTAACTCAGTCAATGGTCATAATTATATCACAATAGGCAATCAACATCCATACCAAAATCAGAAATAAATGAGCATTTAATAATGCAGAATAAAATGTAATGATGTGCAATGCAAAATATGATGATGTGCAATGTAATGTAATGTAATGCGATGTACTGGCCAAATACACACTGTACACACATGCTGACTGATATCATTGCTTAGTTGTCATGACCAGTAGGGGCCCCATGGTGTCAATGTACCACTCGTTCCGGATTCACTCCTCGGATTCGAGCATAAACCTCCGCTCCGGAACGAACCTTGGACGCAGCCCATATCAATGTACCTCTCATTTTCGGAACTAACCTCGGACCACGAGCCCATAACTAGGCCACATCCTTACCCCCAGTTAAATGTGACTTTTCATATGTATAGTAACACTGTCACATCACTCTCAATGATAAATTCATCAAGTACCATGTATCAAATAGTATCACACGTTCAACAAGAAGATTATATTAACTTCTTCACTAATTTCATATCACAATGTATGTCTCAACGTATTCCAGTTCATTAGTATGTATGGACTATGAACAATTAGCAATATCAATGTCAAACACAAGGCATCATGCCACAAGTCTTCATGAATCGTTTCCGAACTATTTCCATAATGTATGAGTGTATGAATGCATAAATGAATGTAAACATGGTAAATCAATGCAAACCAATAAAGTAACAGTGAAGGCACAAGTCACAAAGCCACAAGTCATATCAAGACTTGGATCAACTCAACCATGAAATGAATCATACAAACCGTCTCAACCAACATAAAAGTCGATGTCCCTCTTTACTTCCTCATATAGCATGTACGCCTCACAACTAAGTCTTGTATCACCAAGAAAATCTACTTTTCTATATATTATCATCAACAGTAAATCATACATCAAGTTTTCATCTACGTATTATCATAAGTTTATATCACAATTCAAGCCTAAACTCATTATTCTTCCTTTCTCCGATAATATGTGTCACAATAAGAGAGAACTGAGTACAACACCACAATTTAGGCAATAAGTCTAATCACAATAACAGGGAAATAAGCCACCATTAACAAAAATCAATCTAATAGAAATCCATCTCGAATCACCACAGTATGAATACAACTACACCTCCTATTTCAGTACATAATGTAATGGCGACAAGCCCATAAAATCAGAAGTCATACAAACCTAGCTAATATCCAACCAAAAAACCATGTCCAAAGACCTAATCATGCTTTCTCCCATCAATTCTACACAGCACATACGTTTCGCTAATCAAAGTCTAACTAAAGTAAGCCGTAACCTACCTGGAATGCCGAGTAACAGTCTCGAATCCAAACCTTAGCCTTGCCTTCCTCTTTGGAGATCCTCAAAACGATTAACGTCTATCAAATATGAATTCTACGTCAGAATACGAATCTAAGGGTACCCATATTGCCATAGTTTTACCCAAAACCCAAGAATGGACCCAAAATAGCCAAACCCGAGCCATAAGAGCAAAAGTGTAATTTTATTAAAATTTTAGATACAATATAGTCAAAATAGTACTCTACGAGTCTAACGAGTCCAACAATACCCATATTGCTATACTTCTAGAAAAATGTCCAAAATACCCCTACAATGTGAATCCAGGTTCATGAGGGTAAAACGAGAAATTTAGTGCATAATTATGTTACCCATCACTTAGTTAACCTTCAATCTTAATTTCATGGAATTCTGTTCATCATAAGATATCCAAATTCATCTTTTCTATTTTTAGCCTTAGGATTCTTAACCCATTAGTTCTTCACAATTAGTGTATAGGATGACTATGGGATGATGATAAACGACAAATAAATAATGAATACTAGGTTAGAATCTTACCCCAAAGTGCTTGTGAATGATTTTCCATTGTTCTCTCCCCAACCCTCCAACTATTGAAGGTTTCATCAATTCTTGGGTCCTAATCTTTCACCCACCATTAATGGAGCTTAAGCTTGTCATGGGATTTGAAGAAGGAATGATAATGAATCACATAAGGGTTTGCAGTTACCATCAAGGAGGAACTTCACCCTAGCCCTAGGAAAATAGCCCTTTATGTTCTAGGGAAATGTTTTTGGGTTTATGAGGGGATAGACTTGAAAAAAGGCAATTAAAAACGAGTTTCTACCTAGTGCACCCGCTGCCCCCTTCGCTATAGCGAGTGCCCAAATTTCTGATTTGTTCAAAACTTCGTTTTAGCCCCCAAAACTCATTCGGAACCTCCCGAACACAAACCATATATGCGTTTTGATTGTAAACCATGTTACGGACGCAACTGTCACCTCAGAATTCCCAAAAGTGATCATTTTAACCTGGTCTTGACCAAGTCAACCCCAATACTTTGAAATTAAGCCTTCACTCGAGACTCAAAACATCCCCAAATGCCTTGGGACCCAAACCAATGGCTTCACTACTTCATAGGTCGTACTAACGGGACTCGTAGAAAGGGTCAACAAGATTAAATGGGTCAACACACTATAACGGCCAAACGGGTCGTTACACGGGAATACGGGGGGCGACGACTCTTGTCTCCCTTGTTATCCAAATCCCCGCCAGTGGGACCTCATAGTATATATATACGCACCTTACTCCATGACTAGTGAATGTGTTTGATCCATGTATATATATTTGTATAGTTGTAAGTGCGATGAGTTTAGTATCCCTAAACTAACGGGGTTCCTTTTTTCCTTTTCACCTCCTCATTGCATGACCATTCAGGTCAAGAAACAGCCTACCTATTGGGGCCCAATAGGAAAAATTCTTATTTCAAAGACATTGAGTCTGCGAAGATGGGAAGCAATATGCGTACGCGTGGAAGGCCCAGCCGTGGGTGAAAATGGCTAACTAGGGGCTTGGTACGCCCCTAGCCTTCCCTTCTTATTTTATTTCTTGTCATCTTTTTTTAAGTGTATAATTAATTGTTTTTGAATTTTAAATTCCTTGTAAAAACTCATATCATATAGTGAAATCCTTATTGTATGAACTAGTCGTCTTAGGATAATAGTGCCTATGCCGTTTAGATCGACCTTAAGTCCCCAAACGAACTTCGAAAACCTGGATTAAGAGTAATGTTTTATTTTAAAAGTATAAGGAGTAATAAAAGATGATTTTGATATAAGTTGAATAGGAAAAACTAAAAGGATTTTTAAGATTACAAGTATCATGATGTTTTCTCTCAACAAAAACAGATCAGCATTTTAAAAATAAAATAAAGGGATACGTTTTCTTGCAAATATGAATTGGGATTTGGACTACGTTGAATAAAAGGTTATATAATTTGGGCCAAGTCTAACGAGATAAAAAGGGATTTTTGGGTTGAAGCCCGTTTGGGAACAAAACTATGAATTTTAAAATTTATACTTTAAATAAATTTCAAAAAAATACATACATGAGAATTTCAGAAAAATACATACGTGAGAATTACTTGCGCCAAGCCCAAAAAACATGGACGGGCCGTTCTTCTTTTAAATGGCAAGTTATAATTTTTTGGGCTATAAGTCCAAGTCCGAGGCCAATTTTTATAGATTTGTAACAAAGGACGTACATTTTTAAGATAAGTGTGTTTCAAACAAAACGTTTTTAGATGAAAGTTTAAAGATGAGGTGTTCTAACGTGATATATGGCTTCACCCGAAACTAAGTATGAGGACTAAGCATGAACAAAAGAAAATGGACATATACTTATTAAGATTAAGGTATTTTATAAACCCAAGTACATTATCCTTAAAAGGAGGTTATTCCTATCCGGATATTATAAATCCGAAACTTAAATACCCTATATATAAAGGGGATATATTCAAATATTTTTCAAAACAAAAAAAAAATGATATGCAAATGACAAGATTTTTGCGGGAATAAACACCAAATAAACAGTTCATGCAAATACTCATACATTCGAATTTGAAGGTCAACCGCATAGTATGGATCCTTAATACTGGGGTGCCTAACACCTTCCCTAGGAGATCATTAGAACCCTTACCTGGAACTCTGAATTACGAAAGATGTTTCACGGTATTTGAATAAACCCTTCACCATTGGTTTTCCTAATTTCCTAGAAATTAGGTGGCGACTCTTTTAGAATAAAGTCCAAAAGAGCACCAACAAGTTCTTAGTAGCTTTTTCGAGCGCTAACCCTGCCCACGAAAATACGAACCATTACAGATGGAGACTCTGCTGCGCACTTAAAGGTTCTAACCATAAGGATTTCAATAGAATATGAGTATATTTGCCTTAACGGTTTATGTGTTTACTTTCCCGCAATTATTAATTGTCATTGCATGCATATCATAACTCCGCTACTCCTGACATTTATTTTACACGCTGTTCCAAAGGCAACTTCGCGGAGCACGCGATCATTCTTTTAGTATAAAACAAAAAAAAAACTTTTAGAACCATTATGAGGCAGGTTTGGTTTGCGGTAGTCCAATAGCCCTAACGGTTCAGCCCCAGTTGTCCGCTCAGTTTCCCGGTCTTTTGTGAAAAGCCCACTCTAGTGAAAGCTATGATAGAGCTAAGATAGATCCCTACTAGACTCGAGCATTCATACTTAGATGAGCTTTGGGTATCTCAGACCTACCTAAGGCTCATTAAGAAGAGACTACCTTGTGTTCGGACGGTCTATGACTTGAAGAACACCGCATCTCATTAATGTGCTATGTGGAAGCATGTTTGTGCCTATGTGATGAACCATCGTTCCTATGGGGATGGGGGAATCTTAACCGTGTTTGTTTTGTAGATGGAACGCAGAATCCCTTTTGACATAGTCACTGAGGCTCCAGAGTTTCTAAGAGCTTGGTATGAATGGTTGGGTGATGCCTGTTACGGTTCACTTTTATGCGGTTTGAAGGCATAAAAGTTACTATGAGGTTGTTGGTGCTCTAATTGGATTTTAGTATTTTTTTAGAGTCGCCACCTAATTTATTATGGAAAACTAGGAAAATCGGGTTTAATGATTTTTCCAAAATAAGTAAAAATCTTTTGAACCAAAGTTCGAGGTAAGGGTTTTGATGATCCCCTAAGGAAGGTTTTACGCACCCTAGTATTAAACATCCGTAGAATACAGTTGACCTACGAGCTTCAATGTGTGATTAATGTACTTATTTGTTTGAAAATGTTTAATTTTTCACAAAAAAATGTCATTTCATTTCATTTCATTCATATCATGGTTTCAAGGAAAAATTCGGCAAAAAAATCCTTTATAAAAAATGGTTTTTGGTTTTAAAAATCTACATAAGTGTTTAACTCACTTTATTGCCGGACTAGGACACACCTGGGATTTCTCCCGAGTAGAGTCCCTACTATTCTAGTCCTAATAATACTGGTTTAGTTCTTGTGGGTTTTATTATATATATATATATATATATATATATATATATATATATATATAAAATATAGGAAAATATGGAGTATATCTCTGTTTTTGTATTTTATTATTTACTTATTGAAGTCATAGGTCAATAATATTCGAAGTTCAAATCCATCAACACCTGAAAATTCAGGCCCAATATCGAATTTTCCTTCAGTCCGAACCCAGAAAGTGTCACATATTTGGTCCAAAAATATAAAACGGGTCACTCCCAAAGGTGTCATCATTTTCAGCTTAAGTTCAAGTAACACATTTATTAATTCTGAGTCCAAGTCTAAGTGATATGGTCAAGAAACTATATCTGGTTTGCAGTCTAAGTCAAACTGGTCAAAATGTCACATTTTAGTCCCATTCTCAGGTGGACTTCCGGGTCCAAAATTGGTATAATACAACTATTTTCTGGCCCAAAATTCTTTATAAAAATATGCCATTTCCAGCCCAAAATCACATTAATTTCAGATTTCCTTCACTTCTTCAGTTTTACACTATTTGAAAAAAATGTGATTGTTGCACCCTATTTTTACCGAGGCTAAACAAAGTACAACTTATAGGGCTCTAAAAGGATTAATTATGTACAGAGTCGCCACCTAACATTTAAGGTATACTAGGGTACCTATAACTTATTAATGTGTGTGACTAAAAATTGATTTGCGAAAATAAGTGAGATTCTAGGTAAGGGTTCAAATTATTCTGAAGGGAAGGTGTTAAGTATCCTTCACAATCCACAAAATGTGGTTACCGGCTGGACTAATTTTAACTATACGAGGGATGTGTAAAAATGATTTGTTATTACTTACAATGAATTATAAAAATATTCAAACAAAGAATGATAAGTATGAATATTAAGTAGGAAATGTAAATATCTATATACGTATAAAAATATATACATTAAGATAGATAAGTAAAGTATAAAAATTATTGTATTTATGAATGGATATATAAAATAAACTTTAAGTATTAAAAGAATTAGATTCAAGAAGAAACAATTTATGATTACTAAAATATATGAGAAAAGCTCATGAAAGTGACTTAGAGAATGGAAGGGGATATATAAAGAACAAGTAGCTAATGAAGGATTTAATTGAGAAAATGTATAAAGAAAAGAAAAGAAAAGAAGGGGAGTAAGAATATATAGTTAAATGACTAATCAATATTAGCTAAAAGAGTAAACTGGTTGAAGAATCAATGTAGCATAAAAGGTTTATTAAAAAGATATGATTGAATATAATGCTGTTTTATTTTTATTTTGTTGTAAGAAGACGTAACAAGTTTAGAGGATATTTACAAATGTTCAAGAAAATTTATCTAAAAGAATGATTTTAGTATACAAGAATAAAATATGAATGTCAAGAATGCTAACAAATATGAGTATAATAGTATGAATAGGATATGATACAAATAAGAATGTACGTAGATGTTCTTTTTTTGAAATAGAATAATACTGGCCTAATGTTAATTTGCCTGAAACACATAGTAGACTTTAAATCATATAAAGCGGAACATAAATAAATAAATTAATACCTTCTGGGCACCCCAAAAATAAAGTTTCACTATACTTTGTGCTTTGTACAATTTTAAGATCGTAAAAGTAAATACAAACAGAGAATTCGAGAAAATCTCCAAGCGTCGTCTCTAGGATGCAACTCCGGAACCTGTATAAGACTTAGTAAAAATGCTAGTAAAGCATAAATATTTACGAAAATCGACGTAAAATTCTTCATCGACCAAAAAGTATAGAATGTATTCAATATCCATAAACCAACAAAAAAATAAAAAAAAATCAGTTCCTCCCCTTAATATCCCTTTTCACAAAATGCATATGTGCAAAGTATTAAACAAATGAAAAACATGTCAAAAATAAAAACAATAAGTAAACAAAAATGCCAAGTATGCAGTAAAAGAGATATGAAAATGTAGACCAAAAACAGCACACCACACTCAAAAGATTTGTGTATAGTGTGTGTAAGTGTAGTGAAAGAGATGAGAGATTGGAAACTTCTTTTTTGGTAGAATATGAGAGATGGTGAAAGCATTTTTTTTTTTTTTTTGGAGATGAATGTGTGAGAGAGCTTTTTTTTAAGAGATGAAGATCTTTTCTTTCATTTTTTTAAGGGAGAGAGACGTGTTAGTTGGGAGATTTTTAGAAAGAGGAATGAAAGATTCATGGGTTGAAAGGGGAATGGAGATCGGCTAAGTGTGGAGAAAGATGAGGGAGTGGTGGGATAAAAAAGGAAAGAAAAAGGAAAGAGAAGTTGAAAGAGGAAGAAAGAGAATTGATTTGGGAGTAGAAAAAGAAAGATTGTATCGTTGAAAAAATGGGGGAGGAGTAAATTTAGGGGATAAGGTGAAAAAGTCAAAAAGAAGAAAACACGTGGGGCCCGCAGAGAAGAAAAAAGAGGAAAAAGAAATCATATGAGGGGGTAGATGAGATTTTAATTGTACACTGAGTGATAATTCGTTAATTTGCACAAGGTGAATTTTGAAATATCTTTGAATTGGAAAACCAAGGGGGTTTTTTACCTAACGTGAAAAGGCTCTCTTCTCTCTCCTATTCCCATGCAAACCCTAACCTTATTCTAAACCTTCATGGCGGCGCCGGTCACTGGCCAGCCACCTTTGGTGGCTGGCTAGCTTTTGGCAATATCCTTTACACTACAATTCCCTTCTTTGACCACCCCTTATTCATCCACAAACCCTCACATGGCAGCATCTTCCTCCATAAACCCTACAAACCCTAAAAACCCTAACCGTAACAGCCATGAAATCCATGCAAAAACGATGACAATTACTAAGAACTTTGCAACAATAGTGAATAAAAATAGTAATGACACCATGCAGACGATAAAAAATGTCATTGAGTCTATTCCAATCAAATCAGTTGAGATAGTTGAAGGAGAACACGTGGTGGAGTGGACAGAAGTAGAAGTTGATCGTATGAACATAATTGAGAAGCTCCAATATGTTGTAATTGGTAAGTTCTCATATGCCTGGCCGGAACTTGAAGAATTGAGAACTCAAAACTCATTGCAGTGTAGGAGCAAAGGAGACTGTCGTATTAGATTGTTTAGAAATAGACATATTCTTATGAGGTTTGAAAGGTTTGAAGATTACCTACAGATGATGGCAAAGACGGCTCATTACATTAAGTCGAGAGATGGAGGAATGTACCAGATGAGGCCTTTGTTATATGATACTAAATTCAAAATTGATGAGGAAACTACAATGGCGATGGCTTGGATATCCTTTCGAAATCTACTGCCAACTTGTTTTGTGAAGAACTCTTTATTCTCTCTAGCATCAGCAGTTGGTAAACCATTGCATCTGCATATGGCCACTATTAATAAAACTCGACCAAACTGTGCTAGAGTTAAAGTTATAGTAGATCTTGCTGCTAATCTCCCAAAAGTAGTTAACATGAAGATCACAGATGAGAAATCTGGTGTTTCTAGGATTGTCAAGGTACAAATTCAGTATGATGTATTACCCAAATACTGCACAAGGTGTAAGTTGCAGGGTCATAATGAAGAAGGTTGCAGGATCTTACATCCAGAACTGAGAGTGGTACATGTAGAAAAAGAAGACAAGGCCAAGACTGCAGAACCTCAAGATGCTCAGCCAAATAAGGGGCATTATAGGAATTTTAGAAGACCAGGGGGGAGATATGGTGGAGGCCTTGAAGATTGGAATATTGTTAAAGATAAGAGGGTGTTTACAAAAGAAAAGAATCTAGACGAGTTTATAGATGAGAGACCTATAAATGGGAATTTGGAAGGAGTTCAAACATAAAATGCTTTTGAAGCTTTGCAGAATGAAGGGGTTATGGAACAAGGAGTAGAACCTGTGGAGGATGAACTAACACTACCAGTAGAGGAGGTGGAAGCTAACACTATGGGGTCGAATGCTAATATAATGGGAGATAGTTCTCCTATAACTGAAGTCAAGGAGAAGGAGGACAAGGTTGAAAAGTTTGATATAGTGCAACAACTTAATGCAGCAGATCAAGTTCAAGAAGTTGTGTCACCTATAGGTACATCCAATATAGAAGAAGGAGTAGACAAAGAGGAGGAGATCATAGTACATAGAGAGGAAGCTGATAACAAAAGGGAAACTGGAAAAGTTCGCAGTAATCTAGAGGAGGTGGTAGTAGATCATGATGGTATATTAGAAGTTAGTAATCATTCTCCGTCTAATAAATGAGGGGACAGGGTGGATGAGGAAAAGACTATGGGAGCAGATGTGGTGAATGGAGATAGTGTTGGCATAGATGATCCAGGTGGAGATGGACTCTATTCACCTCAACCAACTGTTGAAAATGCTATTGTTCTCAGTAGTCCATTGGCTCAACCTTTACAGTTATTGAAGACTGATTCCCCTATGCAGAGATTACATGATATTTTTTCCCATAATGCTGGAAATGTTGAAAGTCATTTGGAGGATAAAGAGAATTGTCACATTAATGAGGATGATCTGGAGGAGTCTATTAAGCAGAAGCTTGAGCAGGTATTCCAACAAGTAGATGTTTCTCCAACATCAAAGGTCAAAGGTGGAAGGAAAGGCAAGAAACAGATAGAAAGAAAGAAACCATTAGGTGCAGAGCCAAAACAACCTACTAGGGTTGTGCCAAAGATCTGCCAGTATTAAGTCAAAGTTTTAAATGATGATTAAAACATTCATTTGGAATATTAGATCAGTGCAGACACAACAAGCTTTTCACAGACTTCAAATGCTACATAGACATCACAGGTTTATGTTAGTTGCCTTAATGGAGCCTTTTCAACATGTTAGACAAATACAAAAATTCAAAAGGAGGTTAGGGATGCATCAGGCTGGTGCAAACTGTAGTGGAAAGATTTAGTTTTTTGTAGATGAGAATGTAGATGTGGAAATTTTATCTGATACTGCACAGCAGATCATCTTGAAACTGTTTCTTCAGGAGCACAATAGATCTCTTATAACAACTTTGGTCTATGCTAAATGTGATGAAGTATAAAGAATGCCTCTTTAGGATAGTATTTATCAGTTAGCTGGCTCCTATGACATGCCTTGGCTGGTAGGGGGAGATTTTAATGTAGTGATGAATGAAGAGGAGAAAATAGGTGGAGTCCCTGTAGTCCCTCAGGACTATGAGGATTTTGCCTTTTGTATCAACTCATGTAATTTATTTGAAACAGGATTTAAAGGAAGTCTTTTTACATGGTGGAATGGCAGGGCTGGGGATGATTGTATATTTGAAATATTGGACAGAATCTTCTTTAACTCATAGTTTCAACAATGGGTTGGTCATATTGAAGTGGAGCATTTATCTAGGACCGGATTTGATCATGCCCCACTTCTTATCACTTTGGGTGAGGAAGTTCAGACTTTCATAAAACCATTCAGGTTTTTGAAATTTTGGACTGAGCATAAAGATTTCTTGGACATAGTAAGGCTGAATTGGTCTGAGGAGAGTATTGGCAATCCTTTTTTGGTTTTTAAAAAGACGATCAAGATAGTAAAAGGGGCTCTATCTGCTTGGAGTAGACTGGCTTTTGGAGATATCTTCAAATAACTTATCATCAGGGAAGATATAGTGAAAATTAAGGAACAACTGTTTGAAGATGATCCTTCTGTAGAAAATAAAGAGTCTTGCAGATTGTTCAGGCTGAACTGAAGAAGTATTTACATTATGAGGAAGAGTTTTGGAGACAAAAAGCAGGATACACTTGGTTCTCTGAAGGTGATAGAAACACCAGGTTTTTTCACAATTTATTAAATGGAAGGAGAAAAAGGTTACAGGTGAATAGAATTCAAATATCTGATGGTGAGTGGATAGAAGATAAGGAGCAGCTTGCAGCAAAAGCAGTTAATTTTTTCCAACAACAATTCTCTCAAGAGGAGGAGGCTTTAGATTTTGGCATGCTGAAGCATATTCCACAGATGGTCTCTTCTGAAAGCAATGATTTCCTTTTGTGCACTTCCATCCCCAAAAGAAGTAAAGAATGTTGTTTTTGAACTTAAAGGAGAGACTGCTTGTGGTCCTGATAGATTATCAGGAACTTTCTTTCATTCATGTTAGGACGTTATAGGAATGGATGTATTTAGAATGGTTCAGGCTTTCTATGAAGGTCAAACTCTTCCAAAATCAGTAACTCATACTAATTTGGTTTTGATCCCTAAGAAATCAGAAGTTCACACTTTTGGGGATCTCAGACCAATTAGCTTGAGTAACTTGATAAACAAGGTTATTTCAAGAGTGGTTCATGGAAGACTGGATAAGATTCTACCAGGTTTGATCTCTAGCAACCGGTCTGGTTTTGTGAAGGGAAGAAGCATTATTGAGAATGTGTTGCTCACTTAAGAAATTGTCACAGATATTAGAAAGAGAGGTAAACCTGCAAATGTGGTGATTAAGTTAGATATGGCTAAGGCATATGATAGAGTGTCCTGGCTATATTTAACTAGGGTGCTGAGAAGAATAGGATTTGCAGAAATTTTTGTGGATCAAATATGGAGGCTGTTGGCAAATAACAGGTATTCAGTTTTGTCAAATGGCCAATCTTATGGTTTTTTCCACTTTACAAGGGGGGTGAAGCAAGGTGATCCATTTTCACCTGCTCTATTTATACTTTAGCAGACGTGCTATCTAGAGCACTTAATTCTTTATTTGAGCATGATCAGTATAAGTGCTTTGGTATGCCTAAATCGGGTGCAAACCTCAATCATCTTGCTTATGCAGATGATACCATCATCTTGCTTATGCAGATGATACCATCATCTTTGCATCAGCTGATAAACTATCATTGGAACTGACTATGAATGTTTTGAGAGATTATGAAAAGTTGTCAGGTCAATTGATAAATAGAGAGAAAAGTTTCTTTTACATGCATCAAAAATCAGCAGTGCAGTTATGTCAAGAAGTTGAGCAGGTAACTATTTTTACAAGAGGCATGTTTCCCTTCAAATATCTTGGTTGTCCTATCTTCCACTCTAGAAAAAGGAAAGTTTATTATAATGGTCTAATTAAGAGGGTGAAAGATAGGCTGCAGAACTGGAAAGGAAGGTTGTTATCATTTGGAGGGAAGGCAGTTCTTATCAATAGTGTTTTACAAAGTATGCCAATGTACCTTCTATCTGCAATGGCACCTACTAAGTACACACTAAATGAACTGCATAAAATCTTTGCAAGATTTTATTGGAGTAATAAGGAAGAAGGCAAGAGTAGACACTGGTCAGCTTAGCTGAAAGTGTGTGTTCCTAAATAGGAGGGAGGATTAGGATTTAGGTCCCTTTTTTATATATCAAAAGATTTATTCACTAAGCTATGGTGGAGATTCAGAATTTCTGGTACCCTGTGGTCAACATTCATGTGGAATAAGCACTGTAAGAAACATATTCCAACCAAGGTTCAATGGAAAGGAGGCTCACAATTATGGAAGAAGATGCTAGAATCAAGAGATGCTATAGAAGGGGAGATCTGGTGGGAACCAAGAAATGGTTCTGCTAACTTTTGGTTTGACAACTGGACTAAACTTGGTCCTCTTGCCCAGCTTATGCCAGCTAATTTCCCTATGGATGACAGTATTCAGGAGGTTGCAGATGTTATGGAGAATAGGACATGGAATTATCAGACATTGCAACAAACTATGCCAGAAGATATTATTGATCATATAAGAAAGGAGATGCACATTAGCACTCCCTCAGAAAATATGGATAAGGCCTAGTGGATGCTCACTAGTAGTGGTAAATACATTGTTAGTAGTGCATGGGAAGTAATAAGATAAAAAGGTGCCTCAAACTGGTGCTATAAGCAATTCTAGACAAAAGGTTTACCTTTCAAGATTACTTTCTTCTTGTGGAGAGTGTGGAAGCAGAAGTTACCTGTTGATGAAGTACTTCCAAAGAAGGGGATATCTATTGTGTCTATATGCAGGTGTTGTGCTCAGCCCCACCAAGAAATAATGAACCATATGTTTGTGACGGGTCAATATGGTGCAGATATACAGAAGATGTTCTCAGCAGTAGTAGGTATGCCAGGCCCTTTTATTCAAGTTAATCAAACTATCAAGAAATGGAAATGGTGGGACACAAAGTGTTCTTCAAAGCTGAAACTATTATACCAAGCAGCTCCTGCAATCATACTTTGGCAACTTTGGAAAAGAAGAAACACAGCTTTGCATGGTGGTAACATGTCTAGGCATAGGGTCATATATGAGATTAATCTTAATCTCATTCAACTGGCCAAAACTAGATATCAATGGATGACAAATTTGCCAAACTCTTGGCCTCAGCTGGTACAACATTTGAAACAATATAGGCCTCAGATACAGTACATACTGGTTCAATGGATTAGCCCTGTTGCAGGATGGTTCAAATGTAATAGTGATGGTGCCTCCAGGGGAAATCCTGGTCCTAGTGCATCTGCATTTTGTGTGAGAAATCATGAAGGAGATTTCATTCATGCTACTGCCAGAAGGATTGCACATACAACTTGTTTGTGTGCAGAGGCAAAAGCAATGCATGATGGAATTATATTTTGTGTAACACAGTAGCATCTACCACTGATATTGGAGACTGATTCACTTGGTTTTATGAAGATAGTAGAAGGGGACTGGGAAGTTCCATGGAGTATTAGTATGGAGGTATAGAAGATTAGAGAATGGAGGAAGAAGGGATTGATACAAGTTAGACATGTGCTGAGAGAGGGCAACCAGCTTGCTGATTTTTTAACTAAATATGTTTTTTTTTTTTTTACAGGTACTCTTAACTTTGAGTTATTTACTGATTTGCCAACTGCAGCTAGGAGACTTGTAAACATGGATAAAATGGATTTGCCAAGCTTCAGATTTAAAACAGTAATTCCTAGGGATCCAGATTAAAGAATGCAATGTATAAGTTCAAATGCAGCAACACTGAAAGCTGCATATCATTGTTGACAGGAATATCAAGTTGGAGGTAGTTCAAGATTAAGTTTATCTTGTCTTGAGTCTGTTGCTAAGCAAATTCTATCGAATGTGTAGTATTAACTTCCTGTTCAGCCTGTTGGAAGAATCTCCTTAGTGATACAGGATAAGTACAGATAAACTTTCATATTCAAATATTTTCATATCCAAGTTCAGGAGACTCAGATTATATATAGTTTTGGCTAGCATAAAAGGCCTGATTTCGCACAGTTGCAAGTTGGAAGGATACTTCTTTTAGCATTTGATTACATAGCACCTGGTGAGAGCTTGAGGTAACTGAAATGGAATCAAGCCAAGGCTTGGAATGGTCATGCATACATTAGGCTAGATATAGCTACTTAGGCTGTTTTACCTTTGATTTCTAGGCACTTTTGGCCTTGTAATCTTTTTTGCTTTTTGCCTTTTTGCTTTCTTTACAATTTCTATACAAAACTTTATTTTTATAAAATTCACAACTATGCCTAGTGCTAGTTGTTTTATTAAAAAAAAGAAATATCTCTGAATTAATTGTGTTGCGATAAATTCTTCCGGCTTTTTTGTATTAACGAACTGTATTAAAATATAACTAATATTATACATAAAAATGCGAGTATTAATATACAATTTAAAAAAAATGTAAATAAAAATGTGATTGATACTCGAAAATGTAATATGCTGTAAAGAAATAAAAATGATTATTTACTGAGATATAATTGCACTATTGTGCTGTATCTATACAGATGAATTTGAAAAAGTAATGATTATTGAAATTAATTCAAATGACAATAAATTGATAAAAATCCTAATCTTTGCATACATAAGGATAAGTATCAATAAATCGTATTAAAATTTGAAAAATATGTAAAAAGTTACATTTTGTGCTATTTTTGTGCTGAGACGTTAATTAAAAGCAGGATGAGGCAAAATTAGGTCCCAACAATTGTCCCTGTTTGATCGGAGATGATGTAAGAGTCTTCAGACAAAGAAGTTGACATAGTGGCCAATTTTGGCTCGACCTTAACAAAGAATCATTTTGACAAATATATGGCTGAACTTTGGTTTTTGAGTTTCTACACACCTCAGATTGCAGGGGTATCATGCCATGTGAGTTCTAGAAGCTGATATGAAAAAATTGGTTACTGCCTATTTAACTTGCTCAACATTGTGTGGACCGCATGCTCAAAGGATGCCTTCCATTTATCGCACCTATTCTGATGCTAACTCCGGTGTTAGCAGAGCCTTGTTAAACTAGAGCCACCGACTGCTAGCTGTTATTCCAATGCAAATTCCGGCATTAGCGGAGCCTTGGTAAAATAGAGGCGCTGGTTGCTGGCGTTGACTCTGATGCAAACTTCGGTGTTAGTAGAGTGTTAATGTAAATAAAAAATATGTGCACTTCGACGAGCTGTTGCGAAAAGTAAACATTTTTGCTTCGGTGTGGATGTAATGTTGTTGTAGGAAGAAACTCCTTTACTTTAGCGGAAATGTAGTGCTGGTGTAGAAAAGAACACCTATGCTTCTGCAGAAATACAGTGCTGGTGCAGAGGTAACGCCTTTGCTTCAGCGGGAATCCAGTGTTGTTGCAGGAGATAAAGCCTTTGCTTCGGCAGGAATGCAGCGCTGGTGCGGATATAACGCCTTTGCTTCGGCAAAAATACAGTGCTGGTGCAGAAGATAATGCCTTTGCTTTCGGTAGAAAATTCAGTACTGTTGCAGAGATAACGCCTTTTCTTGCAAAAATGCAGTGCTGGTGCAGAAATAACGCCTTTGCTTCGGCAGAAAATGCAGTGCTGGTGGGGCAATAATGCCTTTGCTTCGGCAAAACATGCAGTGCTGGTGCAGAAGATAATGCCTTTGCTTCGGCAGAATATACAATCCTGGTGCAAAAGATAACGCATTTGCTTCAATGTAAATGCAGTGCTGGTGCAAAAATTAATGCCTGTGCTTCGACGGAAATGCGATGGTGGTGTAGAAGATAACGCCTTTGCTTCTGAGAATGCAGTGTTGGTGCAGAGGATAACGCCTTTGCTTCGACGGATAATGCAGTGTTGGTGAGAAAAGTAACACCTTTGCTTCGGCGGAAAATGCAGTGCTGTTGCAGGAGATAACGCCTTTGCTTCGGCGAAAATGCGATATCAATCCAGAGAGTTACACCTTTGGATTATGATGCAAAAGGTAAGGTCCTTGGGCTATGAAATGGTGTCTTTAGGCGTTGAAAATGATGCCTTTAGACTATGACACCCTCGGTGTCCTATTGTGGGGGCCGGACGAGCCAATGCAATGTCCTACTATGGGGCTGGATGAGCCCAATGCAATGTCCTCTGTGGGGCCGGACAAGCCTGTGTTTTTTGTCTTGAAATGTGCCATTGGTGGAATTTTTGAAGGCCCCCTCAAAATTTTTGTCCTAGTTTAGAAAACAGAAAAATTCTCATACTTCCCGCGAAATGATTTCCTTTCTTGCGGAAATTTTGAGGTTTACTCAAAACTGTTGCCCCAGTTTCATGCTTCAACGGAGAAATATGAGGATTTTTTTATGGTAAGACCAGATGTTGATACCTTATAGAGTTAGTAACAACAACAACAACAACATTTGAACTACATTTCCTGTGCAATATAAAGAATTAAGAAAAATAGAAAATGATGAAAGCAAAAATCTAGAAAAAGTGAAAAATATTTTGGCATTTTTTAATAATAATAATAATTGATAAAACATGCCTCGACTTCAGTTGGTACCGACAATTAGTATTGTCCATAAGAATCACCATCATTTACTGTCCAACAAACCAAGATCGATCGACTTATTGGTAATTCCTATATCTTCAAGTGGTACCTCGGACATACCTAAGGATCAAAAAGACTGGTTCATTTTGCTTCAAGTGGTTCAACTTTACCTATCCTCATGTTTCTAGTGCCCTTTCCACAAAGAAAGTCCTAATTTGCACACATTTGAAGTATTTTGATTTTAGGACATTTTGAGAAGCACACTCACACTTAGAAAGATGTTCAATGCATACGATTGAGATACCATATGCTTGGCCATTATATAAGTATCCACTAATGTGAGAACAATTGAAATAGGATCACGTAGGGCATGCTATTGGCTTGTAACGTAGGCTTGGCGGCAGGCAAGATTCTTATTTGGATGAAAAGTAACTAATCCTCCCTTGAGTGTAACACTGTGTATGTGCTTTTGACATTTGCTTTGCTTCGATGTTTGATCTTCTATGATTCGTTGTCCTTTATTTTTGCATTTTGCTTCGACTTCTCTGAATCTTTATTTATTGGAAACCTTTTTCTTTTTTCGGAGTTTTTCCTTTTCTTCTGAAGTTTCTCCTTTTGGTTAGAGTGTTTCTTGAAGTTTCGTTGGTTTATTTTCTCCTTATTTTTTACTTTGCGGGGGCTTTTTAGCTCCTTCCTTTTTTTTAGAAGTCGTCCTGTGTATATTTGACTTTTTGGACTTTTGCATCTCTTGCCTTTTACACTGGCAATTTCAACTTGAATTTTCGTTTGCACATTTTCAGCGTGCTCAAGGAAGTCGGGCCTAGAGAGGGATAGTGCATATAAACACTCAGAAAGGTATAGACTGAGATGTGGTTGTCCAAAGAAAAGGCTTCAGGCTCAAAGGGGGAATTCTAAGAATGATGTCATTTGGTAGGCTTGAAAGACGCAATTGGATCAAGAAGGCCTACAGTCCTTTCCTGAACCAAGTGTAACTCAGGATTTCGCCTCAACAAACATTCAGGCCAAGTTCTAGATCAACAATGCAATGCAATTGAATTTTCAATCTAAAGCTCACCACACAATGCACATGACACAATGAGGATGGTTTCGTTCATAACTTTAGATGCATGCTAGAGAACTTTTCAAGTGTCACTAAGGTCGAATAAAAGGTACCAAAAGAATCTATAGTTTACCGCGAAGTCGCTCATCTCTTATCATACCAGTTCAAACATTTGTTTCTTTCTTATGCACACTCCTAACTATGACGGTTCCACCCAACTCAAGGATTTGATTTTTTTTGCATATATTTGATTTTTTTTTAAAGGAATATACAAAAAAAAAACAATTCTAAAGTGATACCGAACCCAAAAAGGGCTACCTACGTATCTCATCAAGATGAGAATCAGGTGTGCGTAATTCATCAAGATAGGGTATAAAATGCATGATTGAAAAAAGAAACATCTCTTGAAGAAATTTTAAAACTAAGAAAATCAAAGATATTTACTGAATTGAAAATATGTACAAAAAGTAATGCAATAATACAGACAAACTCGCAAGATGTTTTCCGAGTTATATAAACATACAAAAATTAATGCAATGATATAGATAAACTCGGAGTGGATGTCTTATAAATTCAGAGTCTGTCGACATCTCCAAGAGCATATGCCTGCAAAAATTATGACAATAATGTTAAAACGATAAAGTAATGAATGAGAGAAAGTGAAAGAATAAAAAAGTGAGGTTGTATAGCCAAAGGATGCTCCTGATTATTTTGAGGGACTGTATGGGATATCCCGACTGTTTTCATGACCATGTATTGATCTCCCAATTCCCTTTGGGGACCTATTGTTCAGAGGAAATTATTTAGTTTTGGGAGGGGTATTGATTCGTGCAAACTCGGGACCCAAATTATTATTCTTTATTTTGTTCGAGCTATGTGCTTTTCGTATGATATCCCTTAAAAGTATCCCAGCAAAAGAAAGGGCTGACTTGTATTGAACCATTCATTTTTTTTTTAAATACCACTCATATACCATAGTTTTGTGGCCTACGATATTTAGGAGGTGTGAAGAAAGACTTATGCCCCGAATTTCGAGTCTAGAGTCAGGTAGAAGTTATAGAACATTGACTTTGCTATTAATAGGAACTAGACTTGGGAGCTAATTGATTGTTGCGTTTGAAGGCTTTTGAAAGGTTGTGGGTTCATTAAAGTTCCAAAAAAACTGCCCCAATTTTATGTTCTAAGTAACCTATTTGAAACAGTGGAAAAACCTCACCCTTATGTAGGATTGCCTACGCATCTTTCCAGGACAAGAATCAGATCAAAATGTAGTTCGGGAGGATAGCTAGAATTGAAAGGGAATATATGATGTGTGTATAATCATGATTTCTTGAGACATGCTATGGCTTTTATAAAATGATACTTTTAGGTAGGTGTATGGAGATTGACAATTTTGAGCCAGAAATGAAAAATAGCATAGTGCATGGATGACTCGTAAAGGATGAAAAATTGTGAAAGTATGAGAAATAATAAAAGAATATGTTATTGATGTTGCAAGAATGAAAAAAAAAAGTAAGATGTTGGAGTTCTAGTGATGGCTTGATTATGATTGGTGGTCCTCAAATCTAAATATGAATGAGGAAATACATAAATACCCCCGGAGATGACACCTTTTGTCAATAAGACACCTAAACTTTGCGGGGGTCCTATGATCCCCCAAACAATTTTGAATTGGAATTAATACATCCTTTTTCAGCCACACAGCGTAGAGAGTGAATATCACTCTCCTAGGGAAAGTGAGGACCTAAAAAAATGATATATTTTTTTGACAGCTATTAAAAATATTTTTTCTACTTATTTCTCTTTTTATTTTACCTTTTTCCTAATTTCATTTCCTTTTCTTTTTTTATTCTTTTATTTCACCCATCTTCTTCATTTTTTTCCAGTCCATTGATGGTGATTTTCTTCTCTTAACTTGTTTCTTTTAATGGTGGTATGGTATGGTTCTGGGCATAAATGAGCTTTTAATTGTATTTTAGGGGAATTAGAAGAGGTAGACGGAAGAATATTAAAAAGTGGTCATCGGCGAAGAGATGGCAGAGTAGTGGCGACCAGTCAGGCATGATGGCTTCTGCCACAGGTGGAAGAGAGTTTTTCAAATTGATTATTAAGCCATAATTGTTTGTATAATTTCAGGAAGAGAGGGATAGACCAAATGCAATGAGAATATCATAAAATGGTGGAGTGATTCTTTTGTTTCCATTTCTAAAGCTAAGCACACCTCCACTGTTGTTTCAGTGAAGCTCATGGTTAGGGGAAGGGGAGAAGGTGGGGTGGATAATTTTTAGATTTTTGTTTGGTGGTGATTTTAGTTTTCAGATTTTGATTATTTGGTGGGTTTGCTTTTCAAATACTGATTGATGATGGTTTGGAAACTGTTTGGTGGTGATATAGTGGAATTGATGGTTGTTGCAGTGACGGCGATGACAGTGGCTTCATCGAAGGAGCTTTTACAGAGTTGAGATGAAGAAAAAAGGGAGAAAATAAATAGAAAAAGAAAGAAAGGATTCAAATAGAAAAAACAGAAATAAAAAGTATTTAAAAATTAATTTGACACGTGGCAAGTGACAATTGGTGCGTGATTTGCACACATTTTTTTTATAACTAGGATTGACCGAAAAAGGGGGTCTATATACTACTCTGAAGTTGTTCAAGGGGGTCATAGGACCCCCGCAAAATTTAGGTGTCATATTGAAAAATGATGTCATCTCCAAGGGGGTATTTATGTATTCTCTCAAAATATGAATTTGAGTATGTTACAAAATTTAGGGTTCAACAGAAGTCAAGCAAAAATAGTTAGATAAAGTGACTAAGGCAGTGGAAAGCAAATAACAACAATATTTATTTGATAGAGAAAATAAAAAATATGTAACAAATAAGGAGTATGTGGAAAATTGAAAAGAATGTTCGAAATAAAGGATAAAATTCAACCGAGCTAAAAACAACTGCAAAATGGAATGTACAACAACCTAGAAATTCTAATAGTAGTTTTATCTAGACAAAAGGTTCTCGAGCGGACTACTCAAGTGAGAAGGCCACGCGGTCACCCGAAAAAAATAAGAACACCCCGCTCATATGTCAACTCTCTTAAAATTTGAGATTCTAAAAGAAATTTGCGGGAGCGCAAAACACACCTCACGTGCACGTGTGTTAGTGCGAGTTTTCCAGATTTGAAAGAAGTATGAACGGATTGACAATTTATATAAACCGGTAACACATGTGAATATTAATATGAAAGCACAAAAAGATAGCAATTAAAGAGAAATAGTGAAAGAAAGTTGCATAATTTACAATAAAGTAAAAAATAAAAATAAAAATGGTAAATAAAACTTGTCAGTCAGAAAAGGGCGGTGATAAAGTGTATGAAAAAAAATAGTAGATATGTACTTAAACAAATAATGGAACAAGGGGAAGGGTATGCATGATGATTAAAATAAATACAAGCAAGTAAACAAATACTCAAATAAACACAAAATCCCTCAAATAACAAATTAAATCCATTGTGGTCAGAACCTGAATATCCCTAACAGAGTCGCCATGTTGTTGCACCCTATTTTTACCGAGGCTAAACAAAGTATAACTTATAGGGCTCTAAAAGGATTAATTATGTACAGAGTCGCCACCTAACATTTAAGCTATGCTAGGGTACCTATAACTTATCAATGTATGTTACTAAAAAATGATTTGCAAAAACAAGTGAGATTCTAGGTAAGAGTTCAAATTATTCTGAAGGGAAGGTGTTAAGCATCCTTCAGAATCCACAAAATGTGGTTACCAGCTTGACTAATTTTAACTATACGAGGGATGTGTAAAAATGATTTGTTAATACTTACAATGAATTATAAAAATATTCAAACAAAGAATGATAAGTACGAATATTGAGTAGTACATGTAAGTATCTATATACGTATAAAAATATATACAATAAGATAGATAAGTAAAGTATAAAAATTATTGTATTTATGAACGGATATATAAAATAAACTTTAAGTATTAAAAGAATTAGATTCAAGAAGAAACAAACTTATGATTACTAAAATATATGAGAAAAGCTTATGAAAGTGACTTAGAGAATGGAAGGGGATATATAAAGAACAAGTAGCTAATGAAGAATTTAATTGAGAAAATGTATAAAGTAAAGAAAAGAAGGGCAGTAAGAATATTAGCTAAAAGAGTCAACTGGTTGAAGAATCAATGTAGCATAAAAGGTTTATTAAAAATATATGATTGAATATAATGCTGTTTTATTTTTATTTTGTTGTAAGAAGACGTAACAAGTTTGGAGGATATTTACAAATGTTCAAGAAAATTTATCTAAAAGAATGATTTTAGTATACAAGAATAAAATATGAATGTCAAGAATGCTAACAAATATGAGTATAATAGTATGAATAGGATGTGATACAAATAAGAATGTACGTAGATGTTCTTGTTTTGAAATAGAATAATACTAACCTAATGTTAATTTGCCTGAAACACATATTAGATTTCAAATCATATAAAGCGGAACATAAATAAATAAATTAATACCTCCCGGGCACCCCAAAAATAAAGTTTCACTATACTTTGTACTTTGTACAATTTTAAGATCATAAAAGTAAATACAAATAGTGAACTCGAGAAAATCTCCAAGCGTCATCTCTAGGATGCAACTCTGGAACCTGTATAAGACTTAGGCCTCATTTGTTTGCACTTATTGGAGGTCTGAATCTGAATGGTTCAGATTTTAAGCCATTAAGTGCATTTGTTTGCATTAAGATAAGCACTTATTGGGTCTAAATAGGTCTTAATCATTAAGATCTTGAACCAAGTTTTAATATCATTAAGAGGTATTTTTGTAAGGAACATTTTTATCACTAGCTTCAACCCCAACCCCAACCCTAACCCTCCACCTCAACCCCACCCCCACTACTCTCCACTCCAACCCCACCCATCCACCTCATCACCTACCCACCCACCCCTCACTCCCCACCACCAACCCCCCACCAACCCCACTATCAACCCCTGCCCCATACCACCCACCCCCACTCCCCACTACCCCCACCTCCCACCACCAACCCCCGCCCCCACTCCCCACCAACCCCACCCCCACCACCTCCCACCCCTCACCCCAACCACCCACTCACCCCTCCACCCCCACTCACCACCTATCACGACTACAAAAAATCTCCACCATTACTAGTGAACATAAATGTTTCATTTTTTTTTATCAAATAATATTTTTTTTGTTAAATTTGTATTTATTTTCTATTATTTAATTACTATTTAATTTGAATTGTATATTTATTATGTTTAAATAAATATGCACATTCAGATATTGAAAAACAAACAATCTTAATCATTCAGTGTTCAGACCTAAAGACAACATCTTAATCATTCAGATATGCATTCAGATTCAGACATCTTAATCTTAATGAAAACAAATAAGGCCTTAGTAAAAATGTTAGTAAAGGATAAATATTTATGAAATGATAATAAATAAATGTTGCAATTAAAAAATAAAATCCGTCTTATGGGCAGGGAGGCCTCGAAAATCGACGAAAATTTCTTCATTGACCAAAAAGTATAGAATGTATTCAACATCCATAAACCAGCAAAAAAAAAAAAAAATCATTTCCTCCCCTTAATATCCCTTTTCAAAAAATGCATATGTGCAAAGTATTCAACAAGTGAAAAACATATAAAAAATAAAAACAATAAGGAAACAAAAATGCCAAGCATGCAGTAAAAGTGATATGAAATGTAGAGCAAAAACAGTACACCACATTTAAAAGATTTGTGTATAGTGTGTGTAATTGTAGAGAAAGAGATGAGAGAATGAAAACTTTTTTTTTGGTAGAATATGAGAGATGATGAAAGTTTTTTTTTTTTTTTTTTTTTTTAAGAGATGAAGATCTTTTCTTTCATTTTTGAGGGAGAGAGACGTGTGAGTTGGGAGATTTTTAGAAAGAGAAATGAGAGATTCATGGGTTAAAAGGGGAATGGGGATCGGCTAAGTGTGGAGAAAAATGAGGGAGTGGTGGGACAAAAAAGGAAAGAAAAAGAAAAGAGAAGTTGAAAGAGGAAGAAAGAGAATTGGTTTGGGAGTAGAAAAAGAAAGATTGTATGTTGAAAAAATGGGAGAGAAGGAGTAAATATAGGGGATAAGGTGAAAAAGTCAAAAAGAAGAAAACATGTGGGGCCCGCAGAGAAGAAAAAAGAGGAAAAAGAAACCATATGAGGGGTAGATGAGATTTTAATTGTACACTGAGTGATAATTCGGTAAATTTGCATAAGGTGAATTTTGAAATATCTCTAAATTAATTGTGTTGCGATAAATTCTTCCGGCTTTTCTGTATTAACGAACTGTATTAAAATATAACTAATATTATACATATAAAAATGCGAGTATTAATATACAATTTTAAAAAAATGTAAATAAAAATGTGATTGATACTTGAAAAATTGTAATGTGTTGTAAAGAAATAAAAATGATTATTTACTGAGATATAATTGCACTGTTGTGGTGTATCTATACAGATGAATTTGAAAAAAGTAATGATTATCGAAATTAATTCAAATGACAATAAGTTGATAAAAATCCTAATCTTTGCATAAATAAGGATAAGTATCAATAAATCGTATTAAAATTTGAAAAATGTGTAAAAAGTTGCATTTTGTGCTGAGACGTTAATTAAAGCAGGATAAGTCAAAATTGGGTGTCAACAGTGATCAGCTTTGTAAAATTTATGTCAGGAACTTTGTTTCAACACGGCCTAGTATTACAAGTTAACACAACTTTAGTTTTGAAATCCAATTTTTATCATTTGACTTGAAAATTACTTTGTTTAAACCAAAAGAACTTGTTTTAAAACCAGTTTATCACAAGCTAGGATTTAAAAGGGATTTGTACTTGTTTTAGCTTAATTACCTAATTTAGCTAAATGTTTGTCCTAACTCTACATTCATAAGGGGTTTCACTAATATATGAGTTTAATCACATTTATACAAGAAAATTAACACATAACGAATAAAGAGGAATGGGGGATTTTTACTAATGGGCTACCGAATCCATTAGGCTATTTTCACCCATAGCTGGGCCTTCAATATATTTGCTTCCCTTGTTATTCCACCTTTTTCAAACCAGACTCAATATCAGAAGTGAATTGGGCTTAGCCCAATTCGGGAATGACCAATGCACAGTCCAAGAACCACAGGTATTTCACAAGAATGCATGGAAAAGTATAAGGATTAGTAACTAATAAAATAAAGCTAAACTAATTAATCAACTAAAATTCTGGACTGTCTAAGTAAGTAAACAGAGATAAGTAGAAGTAATAAACTACATGTTTGGCCCAAACAGGCCCAAGGTCATTTTATTAAACATAAGAAAGTGAGTGGCATTCATGTTTTATTCCATGCACACTTATACCTTCAATATACCACTGATATGCACCCATAAAGATGTAGAAATGATATAGAAGGAAAGCTTTTACTTCCTTCTTCCTGATGTCGCACAAGATTCAAGGGTTTCTTGGAACGCAGACACCAGGGAAGTTGAAGCTTAATCCCCACATACCATGACTCATCTTTACTTATGTAATTGGCATAATATATGAAGACTAAAGTGTATACAGACAATGATGCCAAACACTCCCTTAATAATTACTATGTATCATTTTAATCACTTTGTATTTTAAACTATTCAAATGTAACATGCTACTGAAATTAGGCCCATTAGACTGTTCATCAAATAAAATAGCACACTGTGGCTCACACAAATAATGGCTCACACAAATAATTACAATCCGGAAATAATAAAAAAAAAAAAAAAAAAAGAGAGGGGGAAATTGAGTCACAATTATAACAGACCCTGATCACATAACTTTATCCAAACATTCAACTTTAAAGACCATTTTTAGTGAGAAGTAAACAAATAAGACCAGTTTGATTTTAAATAGTTCATGTAAACTGGACTTCACTCTTCACAATCCATTCCAAGTACAAACAAGTATAATCACACACTTCCTAATCCTACTCCTAATATAGTATTCAACTTTATACTTAGATTAATTTCTCATTAGCAACTAAATGATGAAGAATGGACAGAAAGCTGCACATGAGCAAGTGAAAACTGTGTCATATAGGTTATTCCTTTTTAGTACGAGAAACTTCTATAAAGGAATCAAACTAATTGGTTTTAATACTTAGCTTATATTGAATCCTGTGATGAATCCTAAACTCATAAGTCCATGTATGGTCCCACAAGTTACTGTCATAGACAATTTCAATATTAAAACTTCATTAATCATGATACTTTCCCTAAAAAATCATTTCTTTCTTTAAACAGAGATTTGATTATGTGCTAAATGTATATCATGTTACAGGTCAACACAAAAATAGTTCAATCAGTTTTTTTTTGTTTGAAATCCCTACATGGCAGTTGACTTCTAAGAGAAAGTTTCAAGACAAAATATCAACAAGAGCAAAACGGTATCTAGGTTGTAGATTTTGTATCAAATCAAACATTTATAAGTATCCCTTCCTCTATTATTCAGAGTAAACAAGCAGCAAGTTTGATGTGTAAATGAGAAGCAAACTTGCACACACTCAGCACCTCACTTTATAGTGTAATGAATTAAAGTTGGGCATTCCACAAGGCTTCACTCAAAACAGTCTTAGCATGTGGATTAAGAATTAGTTACAAATTTTAAGTACTACAAAATCAGGAAAAAGGAAGTGAATATTAAACACAGAATCATCAACACCTCTAGAATTCAGAAAGAACAAAGGTATAAAATATTTATTTTAAGTTTAGTGTCAACAGAGTTGCATTTGAAACTCATTTGAGTCATTATATAAACCGAATCCTCCCCTTTTAAGCCATTTCATAAGCCAAATTAATCAAGACAGCAATTGAAACCCATACCATATTTTAAAGGGAACATAACCTCCATATTTTTACAAAAAGATAGCTTAATAGGATTATGACTGTTACACCCCGTATCTTCGAAGAAGCACTTATCAAATTTAAAACATAAGTACGTTCAGTTAGGGTTAAGTAAAATCACTTTGGAATATAAGGAGCAAGTATTATTAAATATATTTGATGAGTGAAGGATGTATATAAGGTATACTGGAAGGTTTTATAAGGAAATGAGTGGAAGAAATGAAGTAGTATGACTTTGGAGAAAGGATGGGTAATGTCTTGTGTGAAAATTTTGGTCCAACTTGGGGGATGAATATCGCTTAGCATATAAAGTGTTTTGAAGTGAAACAAAAGCCTAAAATGAAGTTCGTCGAGTCTAATTTTCAACGCAACAAACTGCTCGTCGATAGGGAATCGGAGTAAAGAATTATGGACGTTACAAGTTCAGCTGACAGACCAGAAACGCGTGCTACAATACCGCTTGCTACAGTACAATGCTACAGTACGACCCGGATTTGACCCTTATAAAAAGGGTAATAACCTTTTTTTTTTTTCACCAGATTTAGCCCAGAAATTTCCAGATTTTTGAAGAGAGAGAGAGAGAGGGAAACAAAAAGTAATCAATTTTCAAGTGACGCAGTATTAATCGAAGCTCGGATAAACGCATAGATGTGATTCTAGTATGGTTTTGCGGTGGATTCAAGGTGGATATTAAAGATATCGCTGTTTTAACAAAAATAAGGTATGAATGTTTCTCTTTTGGTATTATTTAAGGCTTATTTACGGAGATAAAGCCGTTAAATAATTGTGTAGTAAGTTGGTTAGTTATGGAAGTTGAAAAACAACGTGTGGGCTATTTTATGGTACATATTGGTGTTGGAAATGATGTTGTTAATGTTGGTATTGTTGTTGTGTTGTTGGTTGTTGGATTATGATTTCGGGCTAGGCATATAAACAGGGGAGGTGCTGCCCGAATCTCGGCAGATTATAAATGGATTTATTTGAAGGACTAAGACAAGCGTATAACGATGAGTCTAACGATTGTGTAAATCCTCTTAAATGTAGACTTGCGAGCTTGGACAAATAGGCGTAGCTAATAAGAGGTGGAACAGGTATGTTAAGGCTCGTCCCTTTCTTTCAAAGGCATGATCCCTAGGTTATGATTTCATAAATGTTTCCATATTTTCCTTGCTATCAAAAGTTAAAAGTCTAAGATTCCAAGGCATGATTCCCTTCCTGATAACCCGTAAATGTTTTCCAAAATGTCTGTATTTTTCCAAAACCAAGGTTTATGATTTTTTAAGCTTTTATGACTACAACGACGGACATATTTTTTTGTAATGACAATGATGATGTCAAAGATGAGAATATGTCTATGATGATTATGATGAGAATGGTTTCATGTTTGAAAGTCTCAAGTTGTGGATTTAATATGCCTATGAGAATATGAAGCTATTTCTTGATCCTCAATTTTATTCATTGATAATGACTCTATTTTCTAAAGACTTCAAGTATATGAATTGACGCCTTATGAGATTTATGACTTTATTCTATGTTTTCTCTTGATGTTATTCTTCACTGATAGTCTCACCTTAAAATAATTGTTCCTTCAAGGTGAGATAGAGCGATAATGATTATTCCATAATATAATCGGAGGTTACCGACCTTACGTCACTCCGATAGAGACATAACTTTCCTTGGGCTCTCCTGCATGCTGCTTACATGATATATGTATATGATACATGAACATGATATATGTACATGATACATGAAAATGAACATGATACATGTATATGTATATGGGAAAGAGGGCCAGAGCGCTATAGATGCGTAACCACCTGATCAATTGGTATTATATAGATGCGTAACCACCTGATCAATTGGTATTATATGGGAAAGAAGGCCAGAGCGCTATAGACGCGTAACCACCTGATCAGTTTGTATTATATGACATGATACCATCCCGGACGCGGGACATGTGTGGCTAAATGGATCGGAGCCGACGCCTCGGCAACATGATATGTTCTATTTCATGTATACATGAACAAGAAATGTTTTTCAAAGAAAGTATTACTATGGATATATTTATGTATGTATATTTGTGGATCGAGCTGCAAGTTCCGCAACACTAAGCATGCAGGGTACCTGCCTAAAAGGCACTCATATGTACAGGTTACTCTTTTATCTTACGATATGCTCTATATTTCCATTCTGTTATTATCCTTGCTTGTATCCCTTATTATATTATCGTTCATGCCTTACATACTCGGTATATTACTCGTACTGATGTCCCTTCTTGTGGACGCTGCGTTCATGCCCGCAGGATCAGGTAGCCAGTCGGACGATTCACAGCAGTAGGACCTCCCCTCAGCGGCAGTCGGTACGCTCCATTGATCCGGAGCTACACCCCTTTTGGTATGTTTTTCGGTTACGTACATGTATGGGTACGGCAGGGCCTTATCCTGTTCTTTCTACAGTTTGTATTCTATAGAGGTCTGTAGACAAGTGATATGTAGTCGTGTTGTTATGCAGCCTCATCGGCGTGTATTTTGTTGTACAATATATATGTGTAGCGGCCTAATCGGCTTGCGTTGTTACTCTTAGTACTTATGTTATATGTGTGCGTTGGCCGTGAGTTCCCGGTACGGTGTTTTTTATGTTGATTGTTCGGGAGACAGTATAGCACAGTTACAGATTGTATATGGGCCCAGGACATTCAGTGAGAAGTAAATGCAGGCATATGATTGCTTGACCAGCAATGGCCGGGCACTTGTTGCGGCCCATCGATTTGGGTCGTGATACCACTTTTGTCACGACCTCCGAAAGAGACGACGGGCAAAGCGCGAGACTATTTGGGTAAAAATTTGAAGGTAGGCATGCGAATTGGACAAAGTGTGGCAGTATGGAACAAAAGAGGAATGTGTAGGGTCAGAGAATAGGCTTCGATAAGTGGGGCTAAAAGGATAGTGACCACGACGAGGAATGTGAAGTAAGGGAAAGAATGGTTAAGCCTTGCGACGATGTCAAGAGATTTCAGCCCTCGAAAGGTATATAAAAGGATAAGTGTGTGGTCAAATTAACACGGTTGCCTCAGACATGGAGAAGCTTTCCAAAAGATGACTTAAGAATAGAATGGATTTGCGCGTTTAAAGGAATATTTCATGAACTCCAGAGCCGATACCATAAATAACAAGAGAAGAAACGTGCTCGAGGAGGAAGAAACCCAAGGAAGGTTAAGGATGAAAGTAGGAAAGGTATGCTAATGGGTTAGTTGAAGGAAGAGGAGAACATTTAGGAGTAGAGTAACTGGAAATCTTTAATCATGGGAGTAAGAAGGATACTTTAACGAGTTGGCGGTAGGATACCGATTACTCATCGAGGAAAGAACGAGAATGATGAGTCGATACAATTGATTAGAAAATTAATGGCATGTGAATAAGAATTCATGTGAAGACCGAGAGATTCGATCATAGAGGAAATGGAATGAAATGTAAGGAACGTGCATGGAAGACCACCCGGTCGTAACATTAGAAAGATAGATAAAGGTTCGATGAACGAGGATAGAGAGAGTGTAAACTGTAAGAATTCCGTGCTAAGAGCAAAAGTAGCAGGAAACTCGAAAAACTTGGATGCACAGCTACGACATAAATGCGTAGTTAAGAAGGATTAGGAGTAAGTGAGCTAAGCGGGCGAAAGGACTAGTAATGGATGGAAGGGTATGAAAATGTTGGAAAACAAAAGGACGATATAGACATAAATGGAAGGAGAACTCAAGGTAAGAAGTTCTAGATATGTTATAAGCAAAGTCGGGCATAGAAAAACAAGGAGTAAGGTATAATCGAAGACTTCATAAAGGACGTGGTGAATCTCGATGTCCCCATTCACTTGCAGGTCCGGAAAATCGTTAGTCATAAAAAGACAGAGGTGTGAAACGACGGAAAAGAAGGCATTGGAACTGGATCTAACCCTTATAAGTATTCCGATTGGATACAAGACTGTAACTAGCAAGAAGATAGACAAGTCAGGCCATACGATGACGGAACCCCGTGTCACGACCCAACCCCGTAGGCCGTGACTAGTGCCCGAGTTGGACACTCATATTATCTGTTAACTATAATCATTTGTATTCAACATATCATGAACTTATTTGTATGAAAACGGCAGGATGTTATTTAAAGCTGTCACGATTCTGTATGTCATAAGCACTTGTCTCCTGAGGAGTTACCATTTTCAACAACAACATATATTTATATATACGCAAGCCGACAAGGCTGCCACTACACGAAACATTCCAAACATACATACATATGCAAGCTGACAAGGCTGCCATCACGAATGGGTACGCCCCAAACATAAGTCATGTTCATACAACGCAACAACAACTATACACAGACCCACACAGATGTCCACAGACCTATAAGAGTAATGACAGTATCATGTGACGGGACAGGGCCCCGCCGTACCCCGAATAAACACATACACATACAGCAAAAGGGAGTTATACCACAAGCTAGGCTCCGGAACAAACGAGCACTCCAAAGTAGCTGAATAGATATCCTAAGCTGGCGGATCTCAAAAACGAGTGTCTGTACCTGCGGGCATGAACGCAGCCCCCCGAAGAAAGGGGGTCAGTACGGAATATGTACTGAGCATGTAAAGCATGAAATGTAGTAATAGACTCAAAAGGAGACAAAGTATGTAGGACCCAATGCAACAATCAGAAATTCATAAAACTTGTCTTTGGACATATTTCATCTGTATCATTCTCATATCAATATCGTTATAGAGTTTTGTAATCAAAGCTGCATAATCATTCTGTATATAACATATATATAACGTGTCCCGACCCTTTAATGATGGACTCGGTAATTAAAATCATAGCATCATAAACATAAACATAGACGTGTCCCGGCCCTTTAATAAGGGACTCGGTAATACGGAATATGCCCTCCTGGCCACCATCTCCATATCATCATGTCATCATATCATCATATCATTATATATATATATATATATATATATATATATATATATATATATATATATATATATATATATATATAACGTGTCCCGGCCCTCTAGTGAGGGACTCGGTGATTAATATAGTAAATATGCGCACGAGAACGTGTCCTGGCCCGGGACTCAGTGAAGGATATAGCGGTAAGCACGAGCAGAATAATAAGCAACCACATATATGCAATTCATCTTTTGAGACTCAATAGATAAGCAACTAACCAGCTCTAAAGTATTGGGATAATAATCATATTCAATTTTTTTCAACTCTCATTATAAGTTATAGCAAGGAACGTTTCAGCTTTCAGGTACATGTATCAATTTCCATGATGTAGTTTTTGAAAGTCAAGTATGCTTCTATTCATGCCATTCTTTTAAGAGTAGGAACTTCTATACATCATTCATTAGTCAATCATGTAGTAGGCTCGTGACAATAGCATTAAGGAAATATAGAACCATAAGTCATGCATGGAACTAGAGAATAGAATTTACCCCTAAGGTTCATATCGTTTCATACTCACGTCTAGGACATGCCAAAAGAAAGAAAGAATAGGCTTTTCATACCTTTAGCGTTTAGTCGTATTATAACTTGTACTTGCTGCCCAAAAACACTTATCCTATATCAAGATATCAAGAGCTACAATTAGTCTACAAAGGAATTTAATACGAATTTTGACGCTCACAATCCCTTTCTAACATTTAAACGACGTTTCGTTCACATTCAAACCAACTAGTGCTACAAGCTAACATTGCTAATCATTCTTTCATATATCAATCCAAACTTGTTTAACATGACTTAGGGGACTTTGGACAGCTTGCACATCATTCAAATCAGTCCCAAACTCACGGCCAAACAGCACATACCACAATACCATTTTCACTTAGCAATTTTCCAGATTTAACTTACAACGACAACAACACGTTTAATAACATTACTTTCACGATTCTTGGAACTGTTTTTAGCATCATTTTTATTCTTACAACATCCCACAAATCATTTCAATTTCAACTGGAATCATTGCACTTCACTTTCACTATATGTTCATAACAACATTCAACACTCAACATACACTAATTCACTTCAACCGTAAAACAGTCCACGGTATTGGACTGCTTGTATACTTCAACATGATTCGTTTCTTTAACACCTCAATTCACATATTCAATATGCATACAATACACCACAATGTCCATAACAACAACAATCAAAATATGACACAAAACAGTCTATAAATTCCCCTAAAACAGTCCCCCTACAGGGCTTCAACACAACTACAACATCTTCATGATTTTCATCCATTTATCCATACTTCAACACATTCAATCCATTCCCAATACATGTACAAGAAGATTAAGCATGATTCCATTTAACTCTACAACACACGACTCATTTCAAATTCAAGAAAAACAGTCCAATACCAACATGCAACATCATAAACAAACTTCTACAATCTTTGTTCATTTATATATGTTGACACACATTCAATCCATCAACAATACATGCAAATTGAAACCAACCATGACTTCACCAAGCTCACGGCTCACCCCCTACTTCAACCACAACAACAATCCAACAACAACATGCACGAATTGTACCTTCAAATTATCATACAACACAAGAAAAATGATCATTCTTACCTTGTAACTAACTTCTTCAATCGGCTAGCCCCTCAAACTCTCTTCTTGAATTTTAACACTTGTTCTTTCTATATCAATGGATGCTACACGTTAATATACCTTCAATGGAGTTGAATTGCTTAAGAAAATTGAATTTTTGGAGCAATTTGGAACCCTCACTCTCGGCTAGATCTAGGCCGAGAGTTTCCCTTTCTCTCTCTATGTGTTCTTAACTTGTAATTGTTGAAATGATGTAGTGAGTTGTGGAGTGAATCAGATTTTTACCTTATATATGGGTTACAAGGTTTGGACAAGTGTCCCACTCAAGTTTTTTGATCAAGAATCTTTGACCATTGCACTCAACTACACGGCCAAACATGGCTTAAAATAATGGACTGATTTTTGTTCCCAATCCCACTAATAATCTAATCATGATTAATTTAATCCCAATTTCCCATTAATACTTCCATGCCAACGAAATTTGTAGGTAATTTGTGACTTGAAACGAAACCGGAAGTTAAAGTCTCTACTTCGTATCTTGAGATAGTCTTGTCTTTAACTTGTCGCGTTTATTTTAAAACGTCCCAATGTATGAAAATGTGGGTTATAACATCCTTCCCCCCTTTAGAACATTCGCCCTCGAATGTTACATTAGTGTTGTATAAGCATACTTAACCTTTCACCCTTCCTAGTCAATCTTATCCTTCACAACCTCACAGTCTGTCTTACCAATACATTTGCATCCGTCACAATTCATTTTCCTCTGTTCTCTTAGCTTAATCATACTACTACTTCTTTTACTATAAACTCATCATAATTTATCCCTATTTTTACTAACAACAAAGGGAGAAATATATGACAGTGTGGAGCCTGGGTCTATCAATGCATATACATCTTGGGAGGAAATCGATAATATACATGTAACAACATTCGGCGACGCCTCCTGATATTGTCTGATAGTTAAGGCATATATGCGGTTTGAAGGACCGCTAGAACTGGAAATTCCGTCCCGGCCTCTGCCACGGCCTGCTGGTGTCGGAATACCTTGCCCCATAGGGCGCATAGCTACTGAAGAGGATGAACCAGCAACCGATCCAGTAGGCTGAACTGCGCCACCTGCACCACCCCCAAATCGACACTCCCTCATAGTATGGCCTTGACGGCCGCAAGAGAAACAAGCACCAGTAATGCGGCGGCATTCCCCCGGATGGCGCCTGCCACATCGTGGGCACTGTGGTATAGGTGGCCTCGTCTGGCCTGAATCCCTGTGCATCTGGAAACCTAAAGTCATGGAGTTTTGACCAGCTTCTGAATACCCTGTGCTATCAAACCTCCTACCAGTGAATCGTGGAGGTTCACTCCGTGCCGGCTGAGAAGGATAGCTATTATGCTACTGCTGGGGCTGCCCGCCCCGAAACTCACCAGAATACCCAACTGATCTAACTCTCTTATGCTGACCCCTGTCATACTCTCTATCAGGTCGACGCCCTCTACGTCGATCCTCAACTCCCTGTGCATATGCCTGGACTCGAGCGATGTCCATACCGGGCTGAGAACCCATTGCCATACAGCTATCAATCAAATAAAGATCCAGCCCCATCACGTAACGATGCACCCTATCAGCCATGTCAGCTACAATAGTGGGCGCGTACCTAGCCAGCGAATCAAATTCGAGACTATACTCTCGAACACTTCTGCCATCCTATCTCAGGTGTAGGAATCTATCAACTCTGGCCCGCCTCATCTCCGGAGGCAGAAAATGACCCAGAAAGGCCTCCACGAACTCGTCCCATACTGCTGGTGGAGCATCCTCATCCCTGGACAACTCCCAGGACTCATACCAATTAACCGCTACATCACGCAACCGATATGAGGCCAATTCAACTGACTCAGTCTCGGAAGCTTTAGTCACCCGCAACGTACGCAGCATCTGTCGAATAAAATCCTATGGATCCTCTGCGGGCTTTGACCCATAAAACTCTGGGGGGTTACAAGTCAAGAAATCACGGACCCTCAAACTATCGTGTCTGTCCGCATAATCACCTCCTAACCCGTGCCTGCGAGCCTGCCCCGACACCAACCTGGTCAATAACTGTACTGCGTCCCTCATGGCCCTATCCTCCGCCCCTGGCTGGGGAGCTGGAGGCTCAGGTGCTGCAACCCCAGGAGCCGGTGGTAGATCTGTCTCCTGATCTGCAGCTGCTGCTGCCCTAGGCTCCTCTGATAATGGTGGGGTAGCGGAGCTCACTGACTGGAGTCTAATCTCAGGCACATACTGGGAATAAGCCCTAGTAACCCTCCGGGTCCCACTGGCCTCTCCAACTACCGCCTTGCCCTTCTGGGCGGCTGTTGCCTTCTTTGGAGGCATCGCTGTAAACATAACAATCTGTTAGGGAAAGATTATCCTGATAATACAGCTCTATCGCACGATCTAGAATAAGAAGGAAAGATGACATCCTAAATGTCCTGTAGCTTCCTGTTTATAGACGTGGTGCACAACACATCGATAAACAAGACTCTACTAGACACGGTCTGTAGACACTCCGAGGAAGGACCGCTCTGATACCACTTCTGTCACGACCCAACCCCGTAGGCCGTGACTAGTGCCCGAGTTGGACACTCATATTATCTGTTAACTATAATCATTTGTATTCAGCATATCATGAACTTATTTGTATGAAAACGGCAGGATGTTATTTAAATCTGTCACGATTCTGTATGTCATAAGCACCTGTCTCCTGAGGAGTTACCATTTTCAACAACAACATATATTTATATATACGCAAGCCGACAAGGCTGCCACTACACGAAACATTCCAAACATACATACATATGCAAGCCGATAAGGCTGCCATCACGAATGGGTACGCCCCAAACATAAGTCATGTTCATACAACGCAACAACAACTATACACAGATGTCCACATACCTCTAAGAGTAATGACAGTATCATGTGACGGGACAGGGCCCCGCCGTACCCCGAATAAACACATACACATACAGCAAAAGAGAGTTATACCACAAGCTAGGCTCCGGAACAAAGAGCACTCCAAAGTAGCTGAATAGATATCCTAAGCTGGCGGATCTCCAAAACGAGCGTCTGTACCTGCGGGCATGAACGCAGCCCCCCGAAGAAAGGGGGTCAGTACGGAATATGTACTGATCATGTAAAGCATGAAATGTAGTAATAGACTCATAAGGAGACGAAGTATGTAGGACCCAATGCAACAATCAGAAATTCATAAAACTTGCCTTTGGACATATTTCATCTGTATCATTCTCATATCAATATCGTTATAGAGTTTTGTAATCAAAGCTGGATAATCATTTTGTATATAACATATATATAACGTGTCCCGGCCCTTTAATGAGGGACTCGGTAATTAAAATCATAGCATCATAAACATAAACATAGAAGTGTCCCGACCCTTTAATAAGGGACTCGGTAATAGGGAATATGCCCTCCTGGCCACCATCTCCATATCATCATGTCATCATATCATCACATCATCATATCATCATATATATATATATATATATATATATATATATATATATATATATATATATATATATATATATATATATATATATATATATATAACGTGTCCCGGCCCTCTAGTGAGGGACTCGGTGATTAATATAGTAAATATGCACACGAGAACGTGTCCTGGCCCGGGACTCAGTGAAGGATATAACGGTAAGCACGAGCAGAATAATAAGCAACCACATATATGCAATTCATCTTTTGAGACTCAATAGATAAGCAACTAACCAGCTCTAAAGTATTGGGATAATAATCATATTCAATTTTTTTCAACTCTCATTATAAGTTATAGCAAGGAACGTTTCAGCTTTCATGTACATGTATCAATTTCCATGATGTAGTTTTTGAAAGTCAAGTATGCTTCTGTTCATGCCATTCTTTTAAGAGTAGGAACTTCTATACATCATTCATTAGTCAATCATGTAGTAGGCTCGTGACAATAGCATTAAGGAAATATAGAACCATAAGTCATGCATGGAACTAGAGAATAGAATTTACCCCCAAGGTTCATATCGTTTCATACTTACGTCTAGGACATGCCAAAAGAAAGAAAGAATAGGCTTTAGATACCTTTAGCGTTTAGTTGTATTATAACTTGTACTTGCTGCCCAAAAACACTTATCCTATATCAGGATATCAAGAGCTACAATTAGTCTACAAAGGAATTTAATACGTATTTTGACGCTCACAATCCTTTTCTAACATTTAAACGACGTTTCGTTCGCATTCAAATCAACTAGTGCTACAAGCTAACATTGCTAATCATTCTTTCATATATCAATCCAAACTTGTTTAACATGACTTAGGGGACTTTGGACAGCTTGCACATCATTCAAATCAGTCCCAAACTCACGGACAAACAGCATATACCACAATACCATTTTCACTTAGCAATTTTCCAGATTTAACTTACAACGACAACAACACATTTAATAACATTACTTTCACGATTCTTGGAACTGTTTTAACATCATTTTTATTCTTACAACAGCCCACAAATCATTTCAATTTCAACTTGAATCATTGCACTTCACTTTCACTATATGTTCATAACAACATTCAACATTCAACATACACTAATTCACTTCTAACCTTAAAATAGTCCACGGTTTTGGACTGCTTGTATACTTCAACATGATTCGTTTCTTTAACACCTCAATTCACATATTCAATATGCATACAATACACCACAATGTCCATAACAACAACAATCAAAATATGACATAAAACAGTCCATAAATTCCCCTAAAACTGTCCCCCTACACGGCTTCAACACAACTACAACATCTTCATGATTTTCATCCATTTATCCATACTTCAACACATTCAATCCATTCCCAATACATGTACAAGAAGATTAAGCATGATTCCATTTAACTCTACAACACACGGCTCATTTCAAATTCAAGAAAAACAGTCCAATACCAACATGCAACATCATAAACAAACTTCTACAATCTTTGTTCATTTACATATGTTGACACACATTCAATCCATCAACAATACATGCAAAATGAAACCAACCATGACTTCACCAAGCTCACGGCTCACCCCCTACTTCAACCACAACAACAATCTAACAACAACATGCACGGATTGTACCTTCAAATTATCACACAACATAAGAAAAATGATCATTCTTACCTTGTAACTAACTTCTTCAATCGGCTAGCCCCTCAAACTCTCTTCTTGAATTTTAACACTTGTTCTTGCTATATCAATGGATGCTACACGTTAATATACCTTCAATGGAGTTGAATTGGTTAAGAAAACTGAATTTTTGGAGCAATTTGGAACCCTCACTCTCGGCTAGCTCTAGGCCGAGAGTTTCCCTTTCTCTCTCTATGTGTTCTTAACTTGTAATTGTTGAAATGATGTAGTGAGTTGTGGAGTGAATCAGAGTTTTACCTTATATATGGGTTACAAGGTTTGGATAAGTGTCCCACTCAAGTTTTTGGGTCAAGAATCTTTGACCATTGCACTCAACTACACGGCCAAACCTGGCTTAAAATAATGGACTGATTTTTGTTCCCAATCCCACTAATAATCTAATCATGATTAATTTAATCCCAATTTCCCATTAATACTTCCATGCCAACGAAATTTGTAGGTAATTTGTGACTTGAAACGAAACCGGAAGTTAAAGTCTCTACTTCGTATCTTGAGATAGTCTTGTCTTTAACTTGTCGCGTTTATTTTAAAACGTCCCAATGTATGAAAATATGGGTTATAACACCCCGACCCTAAGAAGATTGTGAAAGGCGGTAGATAATTATCAAAGACAACGGTTACTCGAAGGCTATGGGCGTATAAGGACCTCCTTAATAAGGGGGGAAGAACATACTAGACTTGAAAGGAACTATGACGTTTCAAGCTCCAGAAAAGGAGATTTATTAGCTCAGGGCCAGAGTTTGAGGCGTATTGGCATATCGGGAAGGTAATAGAAAGAAGTAGAAACGAATCGACAATAAGTGTAACATGAGGCAGATATAGGGAGAATGTTTGGAAGATAACTCAAGAGAGCACTTTATGCCAAGATGAACTACGATATTTTTTAGACCATGATTTGAATCCCTCGTATCGGGCAAAAAGTGTGTCGTACTTAAGTATGCAGTGACATGCCCTAAAGGGTAATGAAAAGAGCAAGAAAGTTCTCTAAGCTAAATTTACAAAGGGTGTTAGAGAGGATGACGAACCCAAAGAACACTTGGGATGACAATGACAATTGTAATAAAAGGAACAATGATTGCTAATTTGGAAATTTTTGAAGGAAAGAAAGAATACTGCTCCTAAGTGTAACTGGACTGCGAAGGATAATACACGGCGAAGAAACATTACGTATATATATATATTTCGGATAATGAAATAACTGGCCTTAGAAAGGAACATAACCATTAGGTTCACTAGCGACACAGTATGCTGGGTAAACATTTGGAATGTAAGGGTAAAAGAGATGGCGACAAGGAGGTAAGGATTAGAGAGCCTGACTAATGGACTACAAAGAAAAACAATCGGTACAGTGTATTTCTAAGATCAATGGGTACAAAAAGGATAGACCGAGATGGCACCGAAGAAGTAAACGCAAAGAGGGCGCCTTAGAGAGAGAAAGGTAGCTGCCCACTAACAAGGAAACAAGGAGCGGAAAAAAAAAGGAGTACCTACAGGACGATGAATAGTTATGGCACGGCAAGTCAAGACTACCATAATGAAGGAAGAACAAGAGCGGGATTCTAGTTAATTTTTGATCATGTACATGAGGATAAAGAAGTGAAAGAAGATGACTGAAGGCAATAAATGAGTTAAGAAAGAATGAGAAGAGACTGACCTAAGTTATAGTTTAAGCAAATGGTAATCGGACCCTAAAGGAAAAATATAATTGTTCTAACGAATCAAAGATGGTGTCGTGGGTTGGCAATACTGCAACATTCGAGGACGAATGTTTTTAAGGGGGGAAGGATGTTACACCCCGTATCTTCGAAGAAGCACTTATCAAATTTGAAACATAAGTACGTTGAGTTAGGGTTAAGTAAAACAACTTTGGAATATAAGGAGCAAGCATTATTAAATATATTTAATGAATTAAGGATGTATATAAGGTATACCGGAAGGTTTTATAAGGAAATGAGCGGAAGAAATGAAGTAGTATGACTTTGGAGAAAGGATGGGTAATGTCTTGTGTGAAAATTTTGGTCCAACTTGGAGGACGAATATCTCTTAGCATATGAAGTGTTTTGAAGTAAAACAAAAGCCTAAAATGAAGTTCGTCGAGTCTAATTTCCAACGCAACAAACTGCTCGTCGATAGGACATCAGAGTAGAGAATTATGGACGTTACAAGTTGAGCTGACAGAGCAGAAACGCGTGGTAAGTACTGCTACAGTAAAATGCTACAGTACCCGACCCGGATTTGACCCAAATTTGACCCTTATAAAAAGGGTAATAACCCTTTTTTTTCACCAGATTTAACCCAGAAATTTCCAGATTTTTGAAGAGAGAGAGAGAGAGAGGGAAACAAAAAGTAATCAATTTTCAAGTGACGCAGTATTAATCGAAGCTCGGATAAACGCATAGATGTGATTCTAGTATGGTTTTGCGGTGGATTCAAGGTGGATATTAAAGATATCGCTGTTTTAACAAAAATAAGGTATGAATGTTTCTCTTTTGGTATTATTTAAGGCTTATTTACGGAGATAAAGCCGTTAACTAATTGTGTAGTAAGTTGGTTAGTTATGGAAGTTGGAAAACAGTGTTGGCTGTTTTATGGTACATATTGGTGTTGGAAATGATGTTGTTAATGTTGGTATTGTTGTTGTGTTGTTGGTTGTTGGATTATGATTTCGGGCTAGGCATATAAACAGGAGAGGTGCTGCCCGAATTTCGGCAGATTATAAATGGATTTATTTGAAGGAATAAGACAATCATATAACGATGAGTCTAACGATTGTGTAAATCCTCTTAAATGTAGACTTGCGAGCTTGGACAATTGGCATAGCTAATAGGAGGTGGAACAGGTATGTTAAGGCTCGTCCCTTTCTTTCAAAGGCATGATCCCTAGGTTATGATTTCATAAATGTTTCCATATTTTCCTTGCTATCAAAAGTTAAAAGTCTAAGATTCCAAGGCATGATTCCATTCCTGATAACCCGTAAATGTTTTGCAAAACCAAGGTTTATGATTTTTTAAGCTTTAATGACTACAATGACAGACATGTTTTTTGTAATGACAACGATGATGTCAAAGATGAGAATATGTATATGATGATTATGATGAGAATGGTTTCATGTTTGAAAGTCTCAAGTTGTGGATTTAATATGCATATCAGAATATTGAGCTATTTCTTGATCCTCAATTTTATTCCTTGATAATGACTCTATTTTCTAAAGACTTCAAGTATATGAATTGACGCCTTATGAGATTTATGACCTTATTCTATGTTTTCTCTTGATGTTATTCTTCATTGATAGTCTCACCTTAAAATAATTGTTCCTTCAAGGTGAGATAGAGCGATAATGATTATTCCATAATATAATCGGAGGTTACCGACCTTACGTCACTCTGATAGAGACATAGCTTTCCTTGGGCTCTCCTGCATGTTGCTTACATGATATATGTATATGATATATGTATATGATACATGAACATGATATATGTACATGATACATGAACATGAACATGATACATGTATATGTATATGGGAAAGAGGGCCAGAGCGCTATAGACGCGTAACCACCTGATCAATTATATAGATGCGTAACCACCTGATCAGTTGGTATTATATGGGAAAGAAGGCCAGAGCGCTATAGACGCGTAACCACCTGATCAGTTGGTATTATATGACATGATACCATCCCGGACGCGGGATGCCCGGACGCGGGACATGTGTGGCTAAATGGATCGGAGTCGACGCCTCGGCAACATGATATGTTCTATTTTATGTATACATGAACAAGAAATGTTTTTCAAAGAAAGCATTACTATGGATATATGTATATATGTATATATGTGGATCGAGCTGCACGTTCTGCAGCACTAAGCATGCAGGGTACCCGCCTAAAAGGCACTCATATGTACAAGTTACTCTTTTATCTTACGATATGCTCTATATTTCCATTCTGTTATTATCCTTGCTTGTATCCCTTATTATATTATCGTTCATGCCTTACATACTCGGTACATTACTCGTACTGACGTCCCTTCTTGTGGACGCTGCGTTCATGCCCGCAGGATCAGGTAGCCAGTCGGACGATTCACAACATTAGGACCTCCCCTCAGCGGTAGTCGGTACGCTCCATTGATCCGGAGCTACACCCCTTTTGGTATGTTTTTCGGTTACGTACATGTATGGGTACGGCAGGGCCTTATCCTGTTCTTTCTACAGTTTGTATTCTATAGAGGTCTGTAGACAGTGATATGTAGTCGTGTTGTTATGTAGCCTCGTCGGCGTGTATTTTGTTGTACAGTATATATGTGTAGCTGCCAAATCGGCTTGTGCTGTTATTCTCAGTACTTATGTTATATATATGCGTTGGCCGTGAGTTCCCGGTACGGTGTCTTTTATGTTGATTGTTCGGGAGACAGTATAGCACAGTTACAGATTGTATATGGGCCCAGGACAGTCAGTTAGAAGTAAATGCAGGCATAGGAGTGCTCGACCAGCAATGGTTGGGCACTTGTTGCGGCCCATCGATTTGGGTCGTGACAATGACAACCTACTAAATCATAGTCTAATTAGCAATTACACAGAACTAAATAAATTCTTAAACTTACAGCAAAAAAATATGATTTTCTAATCCTAAAATTTATGCTAGCATACAACTAGAAAATAAAAATACTGAAATTAAAAGGACATAACAAAAATAAGAGAATATTACCTCTTTCAAGTGTAGTCGGATAAAAAATGGACTTGGAAAAGACTCAAAATGCTCCCAAAGTTCAGTTTTAACCAAACTCATCCACACATAATAGAAATCCAATTTTAAATCTTAAACTTGAACTCAACAAGTTAAGGGCCTTGAAATACTTCAAAACCCTAAGTGTTTGAGTTCTATTTTTTGCAAAGTAAAGTATTTTTTTGATTGCCAAAGTTGTGTTTTTAAGTGAAATAATAACATCTATTTATAGGGTTGAAAAACATTGACAAACCCTATTCGTGTCGATGTGGGATTTTCCAATTTCTGGGCCTAAAGCCCTTTGGTTTTCACATTCGATGGCTCAGATTAAAAGTAAGCAAATAATAAAGGGTCAAATTCGATCTCTAATAGCTCGAACAAATTTGGTCCTTATAAACCAATGAAATTTGTGGATTCAAATCGTAATATGACAAAAACCATTAAGAGGATTCAGATTTTTGACATTTTTTTATTTGAGAAATTAAAGAAACAATAAGCAAAAAGCAAGTTTAATACCGTTTTTGGAGTCAATCTTAGTGAGAGAAGACGAAGCAATAAATTGTTTGCCTCACATGGACGAACATACCTGTGCAAAAGAAAAAAGCATACTGTATCTTGCTAAAATGAGCACGATGATGTGAGGGGTGGGGTTGGGGGTGGTGCGGCTAGGGTTTCCCTTTAGAGGGAGAGAGAGAACGACACCAAGTCTCGTTTGGCATTTGAAAAAGGAAAATGAAAAATGAGGGGGTTTGTCCCCTTTTCTCGATCCTTCCTCTTGTTGGATAGGGTCGGTCTATTGGGCCGACTCGGTCCGTTCTAAAAGAGGTCAAAAATTTAAAACGCATGGTCAAATTTTTAAAATATAGGGACATACCTTGCAAGGTCACTCCTTGCAAGGTTAAAAATTAAGAGCAGATTACTTTGGGGCCCAATTGATACGCGTATACATGGATTATACACATGTATACATATATTCATGTGTATATCCATATATACTCTCCTATTTAAAAAACAAAACCGTGTTTTAAATTAATAGCCTCATTTTAAAAATGTCCACTAATTTGCTATTTTGTTTAAAATAAGGACCCTTTTAAACTTATTTTTCAATCATAGCCCTTATTTTGCAAAATAGCCCTATTTCAAGTAAACTACGAGTTTTAGCCATTAAAATATAAGATATATTATTCAATTGATTATTTCAAATTGCAATCTTACCTTGGTTGCAATGACCTCTTATTTTACAATAAATCAATTTGTCGAATTTTGAGTTTTTATTTTAAATGCCTAATTTTCCTTGAATTTTGATAGTTATTAGATTGATTTAATATTTTTGAGAAATCCAACTATTATCCTAATAATATTATTTTTTTAAGCAAAGCCAATCAGCCTGATGCTGTTGGATTTTATTAAAATAAACAAAGATATTTACAGAATAAAAAAGAAATGAAATGAAAGAAAGATGAAAAAAGCTATACTACTCTATCCTAGGAGATGAAAGTAAAAAGTCTAAACCTTGTTTGAACAACCAAGTGTAACAATGAAAAGACTGCAAACAAGAACACTCATTCTTTGGATTGATGCCATTATCAGTCACCTCAAGCTCTCACCAGGTGCTATGGTATCTAATCTCATTGAAAATCTTTCAAGAAGAAGTGTGGTATGAAGCTCCTCATGGTTGTTGTCCTTTGCTGTCCAATGTCTCTGATGAATCTTACACCTGAGGTCATGTTGAATGCTTGTAGCTGGATTAGGTAACTAAGGAGATCCTGTTAGTAGGATGAACATTTCTGTTAATACCACACACTAACAAGGATAACCTTAGTCATCCAACCAGGACTATAACAATCCTATGAAGCTGTTATCATGAACCTTTACTTCCTTGTGTAACTGAATCTTGTGTTATCACTTGTTGGCATGTATATAGAGATCAGATGCATATGATCAGTCTGGTTCTCTATTTTTGTAGATCTTGCTTCTGAAATTAGGCATCATCATCTTATCAATATTGAGAATCTTCTTTGCACCTGTTGGCAACTCAGCAAATGAATGAAAATGAACTGTACCTGCAAAATAAAAAACCAGGTTAGCTAAAAAATCAGCAAGTGCATTGCCTTTCCTAAGGATATGAGCAAACTGCACTTGTCCCTTGTTCCTCTAGAATTTGATCTTATTAACTTCCATACTGATGTTCCATAGAATCTCCCATATTTCTTGAATAATGTTTATCATGGACAGAGAATCTGATTCAATCATTACAGGCACCAGATCATTTTTAATACAAAACTCAACTCCATCCAATATAGCTACAGATTCTGCTTTGATGTTAGTTGTATCAGCTATTCTTCTTGCCCAGCATATATCAGGTTTCCAACCTCATCTCTAATGCAGAAAGCAGTTGAACTCAACCCTGGATTACCCCTAGAGGCCCCATCTGTATTGCACATGAACCAGCCAGCATCAGGAAATTTCCATTGCACCATCTTATATCCTATTCTAGGCCCGTAATCCTCAAAATATTTCACCATGTGAGGCCAATCATGTGGAATATTTCTCAGCCAAGGATATAATGTCTTCACCAGTTGTTGTAGATTATAGTTGATCCCATTTATCACCTTTATTTTATTTATCTTACCCCCATGCATGATAGTATTTCTTCTCTTCCATAATTGCCAGCATATGAATGCTGGTGCAGCTTGCATAACTGACTTGAGTTTTATAGGGCCTTGCATATACCACCATTGCACTATTGTCTGATGAATCTGAATCCTTGGCACAATTATCCCCACAACAGCATTGTAATATTGCCAAATTTCTGCTACAAATTTACCTGTTAGGAATAGATGTTGAACTGTCTCCTCCTGATGAGGGTTCAGACAACATCTACATTTAGATACAATGCTGATATTCATTCTCTGTAGTACATTATCCATTGGTATTTTGAACTTCCACAATCTCCAAAGGAAGAATGATATTTTGAATAGAACTCCTTTGAACCACAACTTTGAAAAGTGAGCTGATGTTTGAGCCTTTTTCCTGAGCAAATTCCAAGCACTCCCTACAGTGAAATCTCCTGTAGTACTAGCCATCCACCAGGCTTTATCTTTCTCCTCTGAATGCTCCACTATACTCAACTCTTGTAGGATATGATCACACAGATTACTTGGCAGTTTGTCATGCAATTTCTGTACATCCCAACCTTCTGCATTCATAAAGTGTGATACTTCTTCAATGCTGGTGGTCTTACCTGTTTGTGTGAACCAAGTTTAGTCTAATTATCTTCCCATACATCACATGCTCCATTTTTAGGTTCCCACCATATCTGTTGATCCACCTAATCCCTTGCGAAATCATTCTTTTCCATACTTGTGATCCACCTTTCCACTGAACTTTTGTAGGCTTCTTCTTCTTGCAATATTTATTCCACATGAAGGCTGAGCATAATGTGTTTTGATGTTCTAAATTTTCACCATAATTTGGCAAAAATGGCCTTAGACACATCATCTAGAGATCTGAATCCTAATCCTCCTTCTTCCTTTGGTAAACAAACCTTGTCCCAAGAGGACCAGTGCCTGCTTTTACCTTCTTCCTTAGTACTCCAGTAAAACCTTGCAAAAATTTTATGAAGATCATTAATGGTATATTTTGTGGGAACAACAACTGACAGCATGTATATTGGAATACTCTGAAGCACACTATTGATAAGAACTACTTTTCCACCAAAAGAGAGCAATTTTCCTTTCCAATTTCGCAGCTTATTTTTCACCTTATTGATAAGGCCATTGTAATATACCTTTTTCCTCCTTGAATGAAATATAGGACATCCCAAGTACTTTAATGGAAATTGATCCCTTTTAAAGCCTGTAATCTGCTCCACCTGCTGAGACAGTGCACCAGAAATCTTGTGATGCATATAAAAGGCACTCTTGCCTTTATTGATCAGCTGACCTGAAATTGCCTCATACTCCTGCAGTATCTTCATAATTCTCTTCAATGACTCCCCTTCTGCAGATGCAAATATTATAGTATCATCTGCATAAGCCAGATGGTTGATATTTTGACTCTATTTCGGCATGCCATAGCCCACATACTCAGCATTGTAAAATTCTGCCTTTAGAGCTCTTGATAACACCTCTACTGATAAGATGAACAATGCAGGTGAAAGTGGATCACCTTGTTTGACACCCCTGGTTGAATGGAAAAATCCTTTGGCCTGACCATTAAAAAGAATGGAATAACAGTTATTTGCAATCAACCTCCAAATCGTGTCAATGAATTGACTAGCAAATCCCATTCTGTTGAGTACCTTTATCAAATATGACCAAGATACTCTATCATAGGCTTTTGCCATGTCCAATTTGATCACTACATTTGCTGGTTTGCCCCTTTTTCTGATGTTTGCCACTATTTCTTGTGTCAATAGCACATTCTCAATAATGCTTCTCCCTTGAACAAAACCTGCTTGATTAATAGATATCAACTGAGGTAGCACAGTCTCCAATCTATCATGAACCACTATTGACATCACTTTTTTGATAAAATTACTTAAACTTATAGGCCTTAAGTCTGAGTAACTTTGAACCAACTCCTTCTTTGGTAGTAGAACAAGATTTATGTGAGTAACTGACTTTGGAAGAGTATGACCCTGAAAGAAAGCCACCACCATCTTGTATACATCTAAGCTAATAATGTCCCAACATGTCTGGTAGAAAATTCCAGGAAAACCATCAGGTCCACTAGCACTTGATCCACTAAGGTTGAAAACAACTTTTTTGACTTCATCAACACTAGGCATTTGACAAAGAAGATCATTTCTATTTTGGTAAATCAAAACAGGAATGAGTGACAACAAATTTTCATCTCCAATTAACTCTTCTTGTGAAAATTGTTGAGAGTAAAAGTGCACAGCCTCATCTGCCATTTGATCATCATCCTCAATCCATGAACCATCTGAATTTTGAATTCTTTTGATCTGCAGTTTCTTCCTTCTTCCCTTTACTAGATTATGGAAAAATCTAGTATTTTTGTCTCCATCTACAAACCAATCCAGGCCTGATTTTTGTCTCCAGTACTCTTCTTCATAATGCAAATATCTCTTAGTCTCAGCCTGAGCTTTCTTTAAAACCACTCTATTTACTTGGCTTGGATTTTGTTCAAACAACTGTTCCTTTAATCTCACTATTTCCTCCCTTATGATCAGCTGCTTGAATATATCACTAAACACTTCCCTACTCCATTTGGATAACACTCCTTTTAGCTTTTTCATCTTGCTTTTGATGTTTATGAAAGGATCATCATGCTCCCAAATGGACCAATTCAGCCTGACTGTATCCAGGAAAGATGCATGTTCTATCCAGAATGATAGAAATTTAAAAGGTTTGACCAGATTCTGATGCTTATCACCATAGGTACACAGAAGTGGAGCATGATCTGATCTAGTTCTTGCAAGATGTTCCACTTCAATATTTCCAAAGTTGTCCAGAAGTAGTGAATTCACCAACATCCTATCCAATCTCTCAAAAATACATGCTTCATCTGCTCTACCCTTCCACCAAGTAAAGGGACTACCCTTAAAGTTTACCTCTTCAAGATCACAGGAGTTTATGCAAAAAACAAAGTCTTCTATATCCTGAGGTTGAATAGGATTACCCCCTATCTTTTCTTCATCTTTCAGAACCACATTGAAGTCTCCTCCTATTAACCAAGAACAAGATAAGGTATTGGAAAGATGATAGATATCCTCCCACAACTCTAGCCTTTCAGAAACACTACATTTAGCATATACTAAAGTAGTAATAAGATGCTGATTCAAATCTTGTAAAAACATCTTCAAAGTAATCTGCTGAGGGGAATCCATCAGAACTTCTACATCTATATTATCAGCCACAAAGTACCAGATTTTACCATTACAGTTGGCATTGGCTAAGTACATGCCCAACCTCCTTCTATAATGGTTTATTGTCCTGACCTTTTGAAATGGTTCCATGAGAGCAATGAAAAAGAATTTGTGATGTCTGTTTAATATTTGTACCCTATGAAAAGCTTTTTGTGTCTTCACTGACCTAATGTTCCAAATGAATGACTTCAACATCATTTAACATTAGATTTAGTATAATTCCTCTTTGGTACCACGCTGAGTGGAATTTTCTTGTCAATAGCATTCTTCTTGCCTTTCTTCTGACCTTTATTGTTAGACTTGCTATTAGGAGATATATCAGCCTGCTTAAGAATGTTTTCCTTATTTTTCTTAATATTATTCTCCTTGTCTTCTTTATGGAGATCTCTGACATCCTCTTGTACTTCCAAGCCATCTATATTATGAGAGATCAGGTCATATAGTTCTTTGACTAGGGAAGACTTTCTACAAAATGTCACCTGTTGATGCTCAGTATGTGAAATCACCATTTCCTTTTCTGAGGAAGAATGATATGGTGGATCTGCATCTTGCTCCACATACACCTGCTCCTTCATCTTGTCACTTGTGGCATCCACTACTGTTGGCTCTATTGATTGCACATTTTCCTGCATTTTTCCTTCTCTTTGCTCAGGATTATGAATTATCACTAAGGGAGAACCCTCTGTAGCCTCTTTTACTCCATCTAATCCTATATCATCAATATCCACATGTTCATCATGATTTGGATGAACATTTTGTTTTTGCACCTCCTCTTTGTCTGGACTCTCTACTTGCCTCAAACTTGTTCCCTTTTTTACTGTATTGGTGCCTTCTTCCACACTGTCCTTTTTACTAGAATCTCCATCAGTTTTACCTTGTTCTCCATCTTCTTGTTGCTTTTCTCGTGTATTCAATTCCTTTTCTGCTGTACTGGTGCCACCATGATATGATTCTTCCACACTGTCCTTTTTACTAGAGTCTCCATCAGTATTACCATGTTCTCCATCTTCATATTGCCTTTCTCCTGTATTCACTTCCCTTACCTCCACCTTATCAGCCTATGAGCTATGAATTTCTTTTTCTTGAATAATGCCTGGCATAACTTCCTGATCAAATAGTTGACCTTGTGTGGAAACTTGAGTAGTATCTGCATTATTCAGCCTAGTCTCCACCTGATTACTTTGACCAACCTTGTTGCCATTTGCATTAGAATTCTCCCCCTCAGCTGTGGATGTACTTGTACTTGGTATCTCACCTTCCTTCATAGTGTTCAGAACATCAAATTTGTTTTACACCATCACTTGTACTACTGAATCAGTATTATTCTTTGCATCATCATTCTCAACTTTGCTTTCATTCCCCGTATCAGAAGTGTTAGTTTTTGGAACAAACTTAACAGCTTGTGCCTCTTGATTTCCTGTATCCTTCACCCCTTTATCTGAGCCTGTAACCTCAACATCTGCTGTTTTCTTCAATTTAGGATGAAGGATTCTACACTCATCTGTAGAATGGCCTTGAATCTTACATTCAGTATAATATTTTGGTAAGAAATCATATTGAATTTTGACTTTGATTTTCTTGATGTCCTTTGTATCCTCATTCTCTATTTCCAACATCAGAAACTGAGGTAATTCAGCAAGAAGATCAACTTGAACCTTGACTCGAGCACAACTAGGTCGAGTCTTGTTTATGGTTGCCAAGTCCAACTGTAAAGGCTTTCCAAAAGAAGAAGCCATAGTAAACAAAGATTCTTTGACAAATAAAGTAGGTAATAAGTTTGGAAAAGAAATGCACGCCATTTCGTGAGATGTTTCTTCATCCACTTTGAACATAGAATCATAAATAAGGGGCCTCATCTGATAAGTAATACCATCTTTAGCCTTCAAATAATATGCTCCTCTAGACGTAAGATTGATAAAATCTTCCATTAGTGAGCATCTGATCAATACATGTCTTGGCCTAAATAAACCAACCTTAAAGTCACCTTTTAAACCACATTGTGATGGTATAATGTTGCGTAGTTCTTCCAACTCAGGCCACCCATGAGAAAATTTGCCTATTACTGCATGTTGAAGATCTTCCAATATCTCCATTCTTTTGATTTCAGCCCCGGTCCACTTCACCATTGGAATACCATCAATAGACGTTAGATTCTTCCTAGGTATAGGCTCACATTGCTGCTTTATTGCTGTACAGACTTCCTCTCTACCCGTTAATGTATTGGCAAAGCTTTTTGAAGAAGTAGGGTATTTAGAAGAGTTTACGTTAGGGTTTGAAGAATTAGGGTTTGGTTGAGATGAAGATGAAGGTGGTAGGTTGGATTGAGGTAGGGGTGGAAATATGATTGAGGAGGTTAGAGGGAGCGGCTGGTCAACCGCCGACGACGGCTGACCAGTGGCCGGAATGGCCATGTTACGGCTAGGTTAGGGTTTGTAGTATTAGGGTTTGCATGAACTTTGAGGAGAGAGAAGAGAGCGTTTTTCATTCACTCCATTCACTCCGGAATGGCCATTATCCTAATAATATTCAAATATTATTCTAATAATATTTCCAATCGACTCATAATTTTTATGGAAATTATTTGTTTACCAAATAACGATGGTAAACATTTTTTATAAAAATCATTTTACCCCTTTAAAAATATCCATTTCACTTCCTTTGACACCCAGGGACTTTAGATGATTAAAATAAATTATGGGAGGTCAAAAATTAGGTGTCATCAACTTTCCCTTCGGTGTTCGGGGATGGTGAAGCCGTCCCTGAGCAACGAGATTTGACTAACCCTAATTTTTGACTGACCCGTTTCAAAATTACTACTTGTTTTGGTGTAAATTTTCAAAATATATAGTCAGACCCTGGTTTCTGGGTTTCCTACATATCCCAGGTTACATGAGAATTCAGGCCATTAGTAGTTCGACTCAACCATGAGATCTAAAGCTCCCGGACTTTCCAGCTTTGAACTGGGATTTCCTGTGTGGTTGGTAGGAGTGTGACTGGCTCTCTGGCATTGAGTCCGCCTACATATCCCTGTTCTTAGGGTATCAAGTCACTTGTAATTTGAATCGATCGGAGGAAAAGTGTATCCCTTATGTGGAAAGGCCTTTGTGTGTTCCGGTGTGTATCCGACCGGTTACAGAATAATAAAAACAGACAAAGCAAATAAGCAAATAAATAAATTTATGTGGCTGAGCATAGTGAGGAGTGATCTTCCAAGTACTGGCCGGAGAACTTGACTCTCATGGGCACCTTATCTCGACCGGTTATGTAGAAAAGGTTTCGTTTTTGCTCCGCAATCTGTTTGGATTTGATTTGATCAGCCTGCTTTGTCTGGAAGCTACAAATCTGCTTCCATCTGCTGAGTAACATCGATTTTTTAGATGACGAATACTGCGGTCATCTGACCGGATTTATGTCGTCTTGTCTTGCTGTATCCAGCAACTTATGTGCATTACCTTCTTGGCAATTGAAATAAATGCCCTCTTCACATGTTTGTATGAATGGCCCTCTTGGCATGTTTGTATGAATGGCCCTCTTGGCATGCTGTATGAATGGCCCTCTTGGCATGCTATATGAATGACCCTCTTGGCATGCTGTATGAATGGGACTCTTGGTAGTGGGAAAATAGATATGAAATGGTCCTCTTGGCAGCAAGGAAATAGATATGCAATGGGCCTCTTGGCAGCAGGAAATAGATATGCAATGGACCTCTTGGCAGCAGGCAAATAGTTATGCAAGGGCCCTCTTAGCAGTAGGAAAATAGATATGCAATGGCCCTCTTGGCAGCAAGAAAATAGATATGCAATGACCCTCTTGGCAGCAACAAAATAGATATGCAATGGCCCTCTCGGCATTCCGGAAATTGGGGATCTACACTTTCTTCCATATAGAGCTTCATATGGGTCCATTTGAACACTGGAATGATAACTATTGTTTTATGCAAGCTCAATAAGAGGTAAGTGGTCATCCTAACTACCACCAAAATCTAGCACACATGCCCGTAACATATCTTCCAAGGTCTGAATAGTGCGTTTGGCGTGCCCGTAAGTTTGTGGATAAAATGCTGTACTAAGCTTTACCTGAGTACCCAAACCTTCTTGGAAAGACTTCCAGAACTTTGCTGTAAATTGTGCCCCTCTGTCTGTGATAATAGATATCAGAACACCATGAAGTTTCACAATCTCCTTAAGGTACAACCTCGCATAATCTTCTGCAGAGTATGTGGTTCTGACTGGAAGAAAATGAGCGGCTTTCGTGAGTCTGTCCACGATCACCAATATGGAGTCATACTTGCCTCGGGAACTAGGTAACCCTACAATGAAATCCATGTTTATTACTTCCCACTTCCAAGTTGGAATTTCCACTACTTGCAATAATCCTCCTAGCTTTGGATGCTCAATTTTCACTTGTTGACAATTTGGACATTGAGCCACAAATTCTGCTATATCTTTCTTCATTCAATCCCACCAATACATTAGCTTGAGATCATGGTACATCTTTGTCGCCCCTGGGTGAATAGAATACCGAGAATAATGAGCTTCTTCTAGAATTCGATGACGTAATTCCACAATATTTGGAACACATAGTCTGTCTCGGTATCTAAGAACTCCATCTATAGAAATTTCAAATGGTGACTTTTATTTCTCATGAAGTGTATCTCTATAATGGCTCAACTGAGGATCTTCATATTGACGCCCTTTCACCTTCATATCTAAGGATGAAACGATTGGATTATTAATACCAATTCCTGCACTGCCTGAGTTAATTAAGCGAACTCCAAGATTAGCTAGTTGGTGGAGCTCATGGATTAGTTCTTTCTTCTCCAAAGGAACTTCACATAAACTAACCATTTATTTGCGGCTAAGTGCATCAGCCACTACATTCGCTTTTCTGGGATGATATAAAATACTCACATCATAATCTTTCAGTAGCTCTAACCACCGCCTCTATCGTAGATGTAACTCCTTATGTTTAAAGATATATTGGAGACTCTTGTGATCTGTATAGATATTGACATGTACACCATACAAGTAGTGTCTTCGCATCTTTAGTGCATGGATAACCGCAGCCAACTCAAGGTCATGGGTCGGATAATTCTTCTCGTGTTTCCGCAACTGCCTTGAAGCATAGGCAATGACTTTACCGTGTTACATCAATACACATCCTAACCCAACACCAGAGGCATCACAATATACAACATAATCATCTATCCCTTCTGGAAATGTCAAGACTAGGTCGAAGTCAGTCTGTCCTTCAATTCTTGGAAACTGTGTTCACAAGCATCAGTCCATTGAAATTTCGCTGACTTTTGAGTTAGCTTCGTCAGTGGTGCTAAGATAGAAGAAAACCCTTCCATAAATCTTCTATAATAACCTGTTAGTCCTAGAAAACTACGGACTTCTTTAGGGGTTGTAGGCCTTGGCCAAGTTTTTTCACCTTCAATTTTTTGGGTATCAACCCGAATGCCATCAGCTGAAATAATATGGCCTAAGAATGTCACGGAATTTAGCCAAAACTCGCACTTTGAAAATTTTGCATACAATTCTCGAGTACAAAGAATCCCAAGGACAATGCGTAGATGGTCTGCATGCTCGGATTCTGTCCGAGAATATACTAGAATATCGTCAATGAACACGATCACGAACAGATCTAAGAGTGTCCTGAATACATTATTCATCAAATTCATAAACACTGCTCGAGCATTTGTCAACCCAAATGACATTACTCGAAATTCATAATGGCCATATCTTGTTCTGAAAGCTGTTTTGGGAATATCTTCTTCTCTAACTCTCACTTAGTGGTAACTTAACTTCAGGTCTATTGTGGAAAACCACTTGTCACCCTGCAATTGGTCAAACAAATCATCGATCCTCGGGAGAGGATATTTGTTCTTAATCGTCACCTTATTCAACTGTCTATAATCAATACACATACGTAGGGAACCATCTTTCTTCTTCACAAATAGAACTGGTGCTCCCCACGGTGATGAACTGGGCCTAATAAACCCCTTCTCAAGTAAATCTTTCAGCTGTTCCTTAAGCTCTTTCAATTCTGAAGGAGCCATTCGGTACAGAGGGATAGAAATAGGCTTGGTGTCTGGAAACACATCAATAGCAAAGTCGATCTCTCTTTTCGGAGGAAGACCTGGGAGCACATCTGGGAATACATCCGGAAATTCATTCACTACCGGGACGGATTGAAAAGTTGGTGGCTTTGCTTCGGTGTCATGAACTCGAACTAGGTGATAAATATAGCCCTTAGCTATCATCTTCCTTGCTTTAAGGTAGAAAATTAACCTACCTCTCGTAGACATGGTATTACCCTCCCATTCAAGCGCGGGTTCTCTCGGAAATTGAAATCGAACAACTTTCATTCGGCAATCGACATTGGCATAACAAGAGGCCAACCAATCCATACCCATAATCACATCGAAATCTAGCATTTCCAGCTCAACTAAATCAACTTTAGTCTGGTGGTCACATATCACAATTACATAATTTTTGTACAATTATCTAGCTATGACGGGATCACCAACCTGAGTAGATACCTCGAAAGGTTTAATTGGCTCGGGTTTCACCCACTACGACGAGCAATATACAGAGTAATATAAGATAGTGTAGAACCCAGATCTATCAATGCATATATGTCATGAGAAAATACGGATAATACACCTATAACCACATCTGGGAGGACTCAAGATCCTGTCGTCCAACTAAAGCATAGATACGGGGCTGGATACCACCTGAACTGGACGCTCCCCCTCTGCCTCTACCTCGACCTACTGGAATCTGGGGATTCTGCCCTATCGGACGCACAGAAAAAGAACCAGCCGCTGATCTTGTGGGCTAAACCCCAACTCTACCACTCATTGATAGGCAATCTCGCATCATATGTCCAACCTATCCACAGGCATAGCAACCATCTGAACCTCGGTGACACTGACCGGAATGAAACTTACAGCACTGGCTACATTGCAGTACTGGTGGTCTCCGCTGGCTAAAATTACCCCCAAACTGAGAACCTAAGGCTCTCGAACTCTGACCCTGTCCTAAATGAATTGAGCGATCAAATATCCTACCTATAAACCGAGGAGGTGCACTAGTCACTGACTGGCCTGAATGTCTAAAATGTGTCTGCCTTGATCCCCCTCTATAGTCGCTACCAGTACCCATATATCTGGCCCTTTTACTCTGCCCTCTATAGATATCGTGCTCACTCCTTTGCGGATGTTGCTGCTTTTTGGCTGTGACCCTCTTGGTCAGATATGTCGTATTATTTGCTATGACCCTTTTGGCCAAACAGTTTCCATTGTGGCAATTTCCAATCACTCTGGAGCCTTTGTGGGTTTAATAGTTTGCCTTCGTGGCACTTGTCATCTTTTCATAGCCCTTGTGGCTAGATATTCACCCTTATGGTGTCTTAATCTTTCATAGCCCTTGTGGTCAGATATTTTCCCTTACGGCGTTTTGATCCTTTTATAGCCGTCGTGGCTAGATATTTGTCCTTATGGAATTTTGATTCTTTTATATCCCCCTTGGCTAGATATTGTCGCCCTTATGGTATTGTGATTTTTCCTAACCTTTGTGGTTTTTGTCTCTGGTGGTATTTAAAACCTTATATCCTTCGTGACGGGATATATATATTCCGAAAGCCAGATCTCAGCAGCGGTTTGGACCTTACTTTAACAAGGTTGTTCCTGCACATGAAGCAAGGTTAGAAAAAGGAATGTCTTCCGACGTCCTGGGGACTTGCATTAGAAATGGGTTAGTTTTTTCTATTTTGTTGATCCGTGTTGCCGGTGCTATCCCATCCTCGGCTTTCTGGACCCGAGACCCCTTTAGCTCCAGTATTCGAAAGATGAACTTATTTTCATTATGCAGAAAAATCATTTTTGTGATGCTACCATAAGGGTATCTAATTTCTGGAAAACAAATAAGAGCATTATTAACTGTCATGACATGTGCTTCGAATAAGGGAGACCCTTTCTTCCATGACTGGGGTTTTGCTTCTTTATGCGGAATTTTTGAGACCTTTTCTCAAAAATTCTGCCCCAATTTTAAATCTTGCTTTATGAATTCTCTTGCCGAATCTTTCGGCAAATTTTGAGATTTATGAATTTTCAAAATTTCTGCCCCAGTTTAGGGTTCTAGGTTAGCTGAATTTTGTAGTGGATTGACCGCGCAAATTTTTGAGATATTCTCAAAAATTCTGCCCCAGTTAGGCGTGCAACAATCTTTGCTCCTTTGTGAAGTCTTATCTCTGAGGCTCCCTAGGGGTTTTCTTGGTTTTTTTTGTGCGACCGAGCTCAAAGAGGGCCTACGTATCCTATCGTAGCAGGAATTCAGGTCGAACGTAGTTCAGAAATAAAACAATGGACTGTCTACGTATCCTCCTGTAGGGAAATCTAGTCATTGCGCAGTTCATAATACAGCGACCGGGTCCCAGATGGACTGTCTACGTATCCTACTGTAGAGAAATCTAGTCATTGCGCAGTTCATAATACAAAAGGTGTTCTGGTTTTGTCTATCTATTACAAAACGATTATAGGAAAAAGGAAACAACTTGTACAAGCAAATAGAATAACAATTACTAGAAAAGAGTACTATTATAAACTAGGATACTTCTTCTTTATGCATAGTAGCGCTTGATCGCATCTGAGTTGATCGATTTTGGCCACTCTTGCCCATCCATTTCCGCTAGTGCTACTGCTCCTCCGGAGAGTACTTTGCGGACCACATAAGGACCTTGCCAGTTGGGAGAAAACTTCCCCTTGTATTCATCTTGATGTGGGAAAATTCTTTTGAGCACCATTTGCCCAATTTGAAAAAGTCTAGTTCTAGCTCGCTTGTTGAAGGCTCTTGCCATCCTTTGTCGGTACAGTTGACCGTGACATATGACAACCATCCTTTTCTTATCAATTAAAGCCAATTGCTCACATCGAGCTCAGACCCATTCAGTATTGTCCAATTCTGCTTCCTGAATGATTCTCAGGGAAGGTATCTCAACTTCAGCAGGTATGACTACTTCAGTTCCATAGACCAGCAAGTATGGCATTACTCCTGTTGAAGTTCTGGACTAGTACGGTATCCCAGTAGAGCATACGGCAACTGTTTGTGTCAACCCTTATGATTATTAGGCATTTTCCTTAATATCCTCTTGATATTTTTGTTGGCTGCTTCTACGGCTTTGTTCATTTGCGACCGGTAAGTTGTCGAGTTTCGGTGGGTGATCTTGAATTGCTCGCAGATATCCTTCATCAGGTGGCTGTTCAGATTCGCCCGGTTATCTGTTATGATGGACTCGGGTACACCGAATCTGCATATGATGTAGTTTCGTACGAAGTCCTCCACCACTCTCTTTGTTATTGATTTGTGAGATGTCTCTTCCACCCATTTGGTGAAGTAGTCAATTGCTACTAGAATGAAATGGTGTCCATTTGAGGCTGCGGGTTCAATGGGTCCAATGGCATCCATGCCCCAAGCTACGAACGACTATGATGAGCTCATAGCATTAAGCTCACATGGAGGGACCTTGATCAGATCACCGTGGATTTGGCACTAATGGCATCTCTGCACATATTTGCAGTAGTCGCTCTCTATGGTCATCCAATAATATCCTGCTCGCAGAATCTTCCTTGCTAGTACAAATCCGTTCATATGGGGTCCACATGTCCCAGCATGTACTTCTAGAAGTTTGGTGGCTTTGCCAACATCTACATATCTAAGTAGACCTAAATCCGGCTTCCGTTTGTATAACACTTCTTTGTTTAGGAAGAAACCATTCGCCATTCATCGGATGGTCTTCTTTTGTACATTTGTAAAGCCTTCGGGGTACTCCCGTCCTTCCAGATACATTTTGATGTCACTGTACCATGGCTTGCCATCTGGCTCGGCTTTCACGTGGAAATAGTGGTTGTGTTATTCTGTCAGATTTATCCTTAAGGGGTTGATGTGACTGGTTTCAAGGTGTTAGATCATCGATGCTATTGTGGCCAGTGCATCAGGGAATTCATTCTGTGCCCTTGGCGTATGTCAAAATTCAATCTTTCTGAACTTCTTGCACAATCTTTGTGCCCAGTTCACATGTGGTAAGATCTTTTCATTCTTAGTGGCCCATTCCCCTTGTACTTGGTGAATCAGCAGGTTGGAATCTCTGATGACTAATAATTCATTGACGTCTATGTCCAGTGCCATTATGAAACCTAGGATGTAGGCCTCATATTCAGCCATATTGATGGTATAATGAAATTTTAGTTTGGCGGCCATAGGGTAGTGTTTCCCACTCTCTGATAACAGGACCGCTCCGATTTTGGAACATTTGTAATTCACTGCTCCGTCAAAGAATAGTTTCCAGCTAGTATGAGATTCTGTTGCTTCTTCTTCTATGGCCAACACGCTTCGTCTGGAAAATGGGTGTGAAGTGGCTCAAACTCTTCATCCACTGGGCTTGCGGCTAATAAGTCAGCCAAGGCCTGTCCTTTGATGGCTTTCTGGGCTATGTACATAATGTCAAATTCGCTTAACAACATTTTCCATTTGGCCAACTTCCCGATGGGCATGGGCTGGCGGAATATGTACCTCAACGGATCCATTTTGGATATGAAGTGAGTGGTTTATGGAGACAAGTATTGTCTCAACTTCTGAGGCACCCAAGTTAGAGCACAACAGGTTTTTTCCACTAGCGTATATCTTACCTCACAGGCTATGAACTTCTTACTCAGATAGTAAATAGCACACTCTTTTTTCCCTTCCTCATTATGTTATCCTAACACGCACCCAAAGGCTTTTTCAGAAACTGGCAGGTATAGCCGCAAAGGGCTTCCAAGCCTTGGTGGCACTAAAACTGGTGGGTTGGATAGGTATCTCTTGATGGTGTCGAATGCCTTTTGGCACTCCTCTGTCCATTTTGTAGGAGCGTCCTTTTTCAAAAGTTTAAGGATGGGCTCTATAATGATGGGGGATTGAGCTATGAACCGCCCAATGTAATTTAACCTTCCTAGGAAACTCATGACATCTTTCTTAGTTTGGGGAGAAGGCAATTCTTGGATTTCTTTGATCTTTGTTGGGTCAAGCTCTATGCCTCTTCGGCTGACTATGAACCTCAGTAACTTTCCAGCCGGTACTCCGAACGTACATTTGGCCGGGTTCAATTTCAAGTTAAATTTTTGGAGCCTGTCGAAGAATTTCCTCAAGTGTGTGGTATGCTACGAAATTTCCCTTGACTTGATAATAATATCGTCCACATAGACTTCAATCTCTCTATGGATCATGCCATGGAAAATGGTAGTCATTGCCCTCATGTATGTCGCGCCGGCATTCTTGAGGTCGAAGGGCATTACCCTGTAATGCTATACTCCCCATGGGGTGATTAAGGCTGTTTTGTCGGCATCCTCTCTATCCATTAAGATCTGGTAGTAGCCAGCGAAACAATCCATAAATTATTATAGCTACTGCTTGGCACAATTGTCTATGAGTATGTGGATGTTCGGGAGTGGAAAATTATCCTTTGGGCTAGCCTTGTTAAGATCTCGATAATCCATGCAGATTCTTATCATGCCGTTTTTCTTGGGCACAGGGACTATATTGGCTAGCCATGTGGGATATGATGTCACTTCCACCACTCTAAACTCAATCTGTTTCTCTACCTCGTCTTTGATCGGATACTAAGATCCGGTTTGAATTGTCGGGTTTTCTGCTTTACTGGAGCGAAACCCTCCTTGATGGGTAGCCTGTGAGACACTATGCTGGTACTTAGCCCTAGCATTTCGGCCTATGACCATGTAAAGACATCCACATACTCCCTTAGCAAACTTATTAATTCTTCTTTGAGAGGGGTGTCTAGGTGTGTGCTTATCCTTGTTTCTTTGACATCCTCTTCATCATCTAGATTTATGGCTTCTGTTTCATCCAAGTTCGGCATCTGTTCATTCTCTAATTGCTCTACTTCCTCGATGAGACCCTCAGGTAGCATTGTGGTCTCATCGTATTCCTCATACTCTTCTTCTTCTATGCTGCTTGACTCATTCGTTTCGCAGCATGTCATGACGTTTAAGGTTGTTTTATTGTTTTTATTACTGAAAACAAATTCAAGGCAAAATACGTTAGTATAAAACATGCATGTAACAAAAACAAACAACAAAAAAAAAAATAGTCTTGATAAACCAAGGCTTTCATTAATTAAAAATACTTAGAGGTACAAACTGTAGTCCTGGATTAGGTCAATCCATTTCCATTTTTGAAAACATAATGAGGTATGTAAGTGACAAAAAGGGGTGAGTAATCGGGCCTCGACCGATTCTACTCATTTTTAAAAAATAAATTCATCTTTCTCTACCGAAGAGCCAGTAGCGAGGTAGACGTCTAGTTGGACAGCTGCTTGCTCGGTTCTGCCTCTCTGATGTTGGGTGCTTCAGCACATTCTTCCAGAATCACGTAGCAATCTTCCTCTTGGAATAACATCCTTATCCCTTCTTCAATGTCAGCATCCTCATGCATAGGCATTCTGTGGGGAAATGACTGGTACAGATTTAGAATGGGTTTGCAGAGATCTGCATCCTCTTATTTCTTCTTGGTAGGCATCTCTTCCTCTGTTGGGATGTAACCAAACCGAAAATTATCTTGAAGGATAGGAATGGGCTCAGTGCTTCCCTGCAGATTCTTCCCTAAACCTTTTTCGGGTTCAAACCCATTTAGAATCATGGTGGAAGCAATCATTTTATAAACCGCTGGCATGGGAGTTTCCAGGGAGTCTATCTTGTGGGATGCTCCCACTAACTCCATGAAATGGAAATGCGTTCCTTTGGGTGCGGCTTTAATGACAGGTAAAGAATTGTTAGGGTAATTGTGCATGCTGGCCTCTCCATGGATCACCACTTCTTCTCCTTCCCAGACAAATTTTACATATTGATGGAGCAAGGATGGTACTGCTCCTGCAATATGGATCCATGGTATTCCCAGAAGAAAATTGTAATTGGCGGGTATTTCTACGACTTGAAATTCAGTGGTGAACTCAGTGGGTCCCATTTGAATATCCAAATCAACAACTCCAGTGGCATCACAACGTCCTTCGTCAAATGCTCTTATGTTAGTGTGGCTTTGATGAACTTTTCCAAGGTCATATCCTAGCTAATTCAGGGTAGAATCGGGACAAATATTAAGCCCTGTTCCATTGTTAATTAACACTCGGGTTACTACTTTGTTGTGGCACATGATAGTAATGTGCAACACTTTGTTGTGATTTATGCCTTCCTTGGGCAACTCTTTTTCTGTGAAGACAATTTGATGTTCCTCCATAGCATGAGCGACCATTTCGCCATGATTTTCACTGCTTGTTCCAGCTGAGACATGAGCTTCCTCCAGCACCTTCATTAGAGTCAAGCGGTGTTAGGGTGAACTTTGCAGCAATGCAAACACCGATATTTGGGCTGGCATTTTCTTTAAATTCTCAATAATGGAGTATTCCTTTTGCTTCATTCGGCACCAAAAATCTTTGGCTTCACCTTCAGTGATAGTCCTTTTCTGATTTTCCTCCCTTCGGGGTGCCCCTTGGGCTAGGTCCTCAGGAGTATAACATCTTCCTGATCTTGTGATACCATGTGCGGCAGCAACTTGGACTACGAAATCTTTGCAAAGTGGTGCTGGAGTTACTTGAGCAACGTGTGCTATTACTGGCGTAGAGATTAATACCTTGAATTGCGGGCGTTCTCGCAAAGACAGTGACGCTATTGTGCGCTCAAACTCTTTCACAGAGTCGTGAATTGTGGGCCTTCCTATGACCCCGTTTTCTTCTCTCTCAATCATGTGAATCACATTGCTTCCATGGTTTGGCAAAGGATTGGTGTTCACATTTGGAGGGGCTGTTTGGAGTACAATATCTTTCCGGTCGATCACATCCTGTATCTTGTACTTGGGATTAACGCAATCCTCAGTGCTGTGTCCTATGCCATTAGAGTGATAGGCACATGTTTGGTCAGCTCGGTAAAATCGGTTCTTTGGATCGACGGCCTTTGGTGGAGGCACGTGAATCATCCTAGCTGTACTTAACCTTTTGAATAAATCCATCCGAGATTCCATCAGTGGAGTGAATACCCAGGGGGTTTCTTCTTAAAATTGGGACGTGGCGCATTATAGGCATTTGCTGGGGGTTGATTCTGGTAGGTATTAGGTTGGTTATTTTGTGGTGTACGGTACATGGGTGGGGGAGTTTGATAATTTGGCTGTGGAGCTTGGTAATTTGGGGGAGGTGATTGGAAGGCATTTGGTGAAGCTTGGTAGTTTTGGGGTGGTGTTTGGAAGGTCAGTTGAGCGTAATATACGGGCACCGTGTTGTAAGGGGTTGGTACGTGGGTATTTGGAGGAGGTGAATGGGTGGGTTATTTCCACAAAGGCCCACTGTCGGCCAAATCATGAAGTTTCTTGCCTTAATTGAGGCATCGTGGGGACAAGGACCCACCGTAGCCTTTAGGGATCTATATCGGAGGTTCGAGGACGTTACCAGGTATACTCTATATCAAAGGGAATTCAAGAGTCGAGAAGAATGGGAGACCATTAGGCCTTTAGCCTTCACTATAGCCTTGTTAGACCATTAGGCCTTTAGCCTTCGCCATAGCCTTGTTAGGCACTATGGTGTTTCCGAAGGACGGATCATTAGCCATAGACACCCAGGTGCTCTACCTGACCCATGCTATCTTCTACGGCATAACCAAAGACCAAGAAACAAGGTATTTTGACCTGGCTCCTATCATCTTGGCCGACATCTTCTAAGCTCTAGACAAATGCCGAAACCATTTTCGATACTTCCAGGGATGTAATCTGTTGCTGCAGTAGTGGATTATCAAACGCATCGACATGGCTAAGGAGGTTCAGGGTTGGAGTCGACAGAACAGGGTAGACCGCCTCGTAGACTACTGTCTAACTCTCAAGCTTATGTCCAAAAATTCTTAGGTTAATTTCTTTGCTGACTTGACTGAAGATTGGGTCCATTAGATGTTTTGTGACTTTATATCTGAGACTGTGGTGGTTTGAGGCAAGCATTACCCCTTTGTCCCATTAGCCGGGGTTCCATAAATCCGTCTTTATTATCCATCTCAGGTTTTAAGACAGTTCAGTAGGAGGCAAGTGATATCTCAGGTAGGGAATCCTGAGCAGTTCATCATTGAGCACACAGAACAGAAAATCAAGAACGCTAGCATAATTCTCAAGGAATGGAATAGCCGCATGAGTTTGGACCCACATACTTTAGCTCCAGACAGGTTCGAAGCAGGGTGTGACCCAGGGTATTATGAGTGGCTAGAGAGACACTTGGCCCGTGGCCCACACTTCATCACGAAGTCGAAGAAGAGGAGTGTCTCAAAGAATGCCTAGAGGGTACAGATGAGCATTTGGCCAGGATCAAGCACGCCTTCGTATTCAGACCACCTTTCGAAGGGTCAACAAGGCCAAGACAAGCCAAGTCTCGATATCAGCCGCTGGAGGACCTCCCTGATTTACTGCATTTATTATTATAAGCCCATATCGGCTTCATCATCAGTTTTGCAATCCCTTCGGGGGAGATATTATTATTTATTAAATCATGATGGCTTTTTTGGGGTAATAGTTCATCTTCACAAATGGCACTTACATGTTTCAAATAATTAAGAAAGCCTTAACTCAAAAGGGCCTTAGGAACACGGGTAGTATTATCTGCAAATTACATGTTTGCTTGCTACGTGCTTTACATGCCTTACAATTGGTCTGATGATCTAAACTACATACCCAAAAGAAAAATCACGAGGCTTAAAACTTACCCGAATTTATCTCCAATAAAGGTTGACTTACGATGGCGAATCGAGGAGGGCAGAAGGCACAGACTTTAGGAGAGACAACTGAGATGCTGCGGGATATGGTGCTACAAATGGAAAAGCACCTCTAGGAAATAGGAAAGAAAATTGAGGAGGTAAACGGATTACTGGGCACGGTTAGGAATCGGCCAGAAGGCATACCCCAAGAGCAACACTATGGAAATGTCCTTGAGGAGGTGAGGAAATTGGTGCTAAACTACATACCACTAGAGAGAAGGCTTGTAACACCTAGAGAAGGAACTCCGGAAGGGACAAATGGGGAACAAAGAGCCGGGTCGAATCTGTGGGTGTTTGAATCAGAACCACAAGAAGAAATAGAGCCCCGAGGAAGGATCCCCAACCCATTGAAGAAGAAGAAGAGTTGGAGGAGGAAGAAGAAGAGCCAGAAGAGGAAGAGGAAGAGGAAGAGCCTCGGAACATGGAGGAGGATGAACCAGAGCCTATAGACATAGGGGTCGAAGGAGGGGCGAACCCATTTGATATGCTTCCCAAATTTCAAGGGAACGAAGTGGATGATGAATTCGGTTATTATGCCCCAACTGATGAGGGAATGTATTTCTATGCACCTTCGTCCATGCTGATGCCTACTGCCTCTACTATGGCATCTAAGAACTTTGGAAGGGTAAACCTTCCTACACATGCTCTGTGGAGCATAGCCTTCAGAGCCCTATTCACCTCATTCAGAGTAGTTCCTTTGCCCGTCACTTGAAAGGAAGTGTTCAGAGAAATGATCTCTGCCAGGATGGATTGCACAACTAGGGCTAAGCTACCGGTTCCTGACTTGGTGTATGCTTATAAAAGATACCCGTTCTACCTCAATTAGGCGGGCCATACGTTGAACCAATGTTTGGCGTTAAGAAAAAGGATTGTTAGTTTGATCGACGACAGGATCATCGAGACTTTATGGGGGCCGCATACCTTGCTGGTCCATGACCCTATTTCCTAGGAGAGGGAGTTACCCTCGAGACTCAGGTCTGGCGGTATGATTTCACGATTTTTGGGGAATCATACACTCGCTTTTTCACAACTTTGGCCCCGTTGAACAAGATCAAACCCACGAAACCCGTCTACGAGCCCCGCCATTAGGGCCTAATAGAAACAAGTTCTACTTATACCATACTAGAGCTAGGGGACATGATATTGAAGACTGCCATGCCTTCAAACTTGAGCTCGAAAATATGATCAGGATCGGACAGATCTTGGTCCTACTCCCACCGTGGTTTTGAGAAGAAGAAAGATCGGCATGAGAGAGAAAGTTCGTAAGGACAGCGACTTGCAGATCTATAATTTTGGGTAGATATTAGGTGTCCCCCACTTTTGCACAAATGTTTCCCCCAGCCTCATAAATGTAAAGGAACCGCGCCGACCTGATGTCCCAATGGAGGGATACGCGGGAAGCCCTAGTCGGGCCTGGTCTGGGGATGTCTGTAGTTAGGATTAGTCGAAGAATATTTAGGAAGAAATGTATATCCTTCTTTTATAGTGGAACTACGTAGGGCCTGATTTCTCCCGGCGGGATGCGTAGGCAGTCTACGTAAGACTCGGTCCTTTCATGATTTAAATTATAATTCCCCTCCTGTTTGCTTAAATTTTTATGACAGGTCGAAGGGTTCACCATAGTAAGTCAACCACGAAACCACCGGACCAAGATCCACCGAAATATAAAAAGCTCGTAATACCCGAGCCTTTAGAACAAAGGATCAACAATATTCCAGCTTCAATGCATGACTTTATGTGCTACTTGCGCTTTAAATACCCATAGATGATATCTTGCTTTTATATTTAATATCCAGAAACTAACTTTCTTTACCGTTGAGTTATTCTTATCTTATAGAAAAGGGCCTCTTAGTGTAACATTAAAAGCTGGTATACTTCACGAGATCCAAGGCCACGTTAGCATTCCTCTCAGACAAAGGAAAAGTCAAAATGACTGGTACCCCCGAAGAAGTAAGAAATGAGCTCGTTCTAGGCAACGGAGACACCGAGGACTCACAAGAGGCAGCATCCCGAGAGGATGTGATTGCAACATTATTAACTACTATCGCCACTCTCCAGGAAAAGGCAGCCAGAAGGTAGGTAGCCGATGCTAAAAAGAATACCTCCACTGAATTAAGGAGGCCCCCTCCTTCCTTCCCCTCGTTAAGCTCTCTAATGCTAGATCACTTTCCTATCTAACCACCAGGAACCATGCCACCTCCACTAAACACCGTTAATCCAAACCATGCTGGCTCCTCTAGCTGTACCCGACCACCAATGAAAAACACCTAAGTTCCAGGAACCACCCACTCAGTCCCTTCATACCAAATCCCTTAGTCGGTATTCTTCAACCTGGTAAGCCAAGCATACGCACCAGCCCCACCGGCTGGGCAAGCCACCACTATCCAAGTTTAACCATCCCACTCACCAAGTGTCCTTCTTTACTCCCAACATCCCAAACGAATCATCCTTGAGACACAAAGAGTTGGATCATTACGAGGAAATGGAGAGGAATTAGAGGGCCGAACAAGACAGACACGAGAAAGACATGGAGAGGAAGATGAAGGGGTTTCTGGAAAAATCCAACAGGTCAGTAAGAAAGGCCACAGGTCTAAGGTACGACGACTTGTGCATGCACCTAGTTCTGGACCTGCCAGAAGGGTTCAAAGTTTTAAAATTTGAAATGTTCAACGGGAAGGGGAATCCCAAAGCACACCTCCATTCATAATGCGACCAGTTGGTCGGAGTGAAGAAGAATGAACCTTTGATCATGCAACTATTCAGTCGTAGCCTGATCGGCGAAGCAGCCGAATGGTTCGCCATGTAAGACATGCGCTAATGCCTCCTTTGGGAAGGCATGGCAGAATCCTTCATGGAGAGATGTCATTTCAATATTGAAACCGTGCCGCTACTACCTCGAGATGGTCAAACAGAAGTCAACAGAGAACTATAGAGAATTCGCCAGCAGGTGGAGGGCCGAAGCAGCCCGTGTCCAGCTGCCAATGTGTGAACAAGAGCTAGTCTCTGTGTTCATCAGGTCATAGAGCCTGATTTCTATGATAGTATGTAATCCATGGCCGGGAGGCTATTTTATGAGTTGGTAAAAATGGGAGAGGCCATAGAAGATGGTCTCAAATCTGGAAAGATCGTCAGTGTCTTCAATAAAACGTCTGGACAGGCCGCTAAGGGAGTCTTCCACAAAAATAAAGAGGACGTGGCAAGCATATCCCACATTCCGAACCAAAATCCAAAAGGACCGCAATCTTCTCACTAAACTCCACCCCTCGTGAATTACTCCATTCCTTCGTATAGCCAGTACCTGTATATTACGTGCAACCAACCTTCACCACCACTATATCAGCCTACACGGCTCTGCCCAGTGTCCGTATGTCTGCTCCTGTTTATCAACCACCACAACAATAAACATACCAACCACCAACCCAGAAAAACTACCGCCCACCGCAAAACAACCCACCATAAGCCTATCAACCCCAAAATTAACAAAATCAACCACCTCCCCTAGCATATAATGCTCCACGCTTGAGTTCTTTTACTGTCCGACCAGGTAGCTTGCTCGCAGCCGGAAAGGATGGTTCCTGAGGTTCTAGAAAATAATAAACAGGAGCGTGGGTACATACAAACCTGACGGATGGGTCTAGCTTTCGAGAGAAGGCCAGTAAGAGAATTCGTGACGCTCCTCGAGCCAAGGGCTCGAATACTATTAACTAGGGGATTGATCCAGAAGGTCCCACCAAAACTAGCACAGCCCGGAAGTAGGTTCTACAGGGCCGATCTGACTTGTGCCTACCATTTAGAAGGGAATAGACATAGCACGGAAGATTGCAATAACACAAAATCTAAGATCTGATTGATAAAATAGAAATCATCTTGGAAACTACAGCTCCCAATGTAAACACGAACCCACTACTGAATCATGGAAATAGCGAGGTCCACATGACAGAGAGAGACGAAGACTAGGAAGCTTACGGGGCGTTGGCCTCCAAAATGGTCGAGTCTCTTGAACAGACAGTTGCCCCCCTCACACTTTAGGAACGTCCCAAATTCAAAGTCTTGATCCCCAGTCTGAGAGTTCCTAAGGCTATACCAATGTTCAGTACTTTGGTTCCAGCACCCGTGGTAGCCCAGGTGGCACAATAGATTGTGCCTAACCCCAAAAAGCCAATCACTATGCAAGCAGCTATGATCCAAGGCATGAATCGTTCAGGAAGATGCTACACTCCTGAGAAATTGGCCCAGAACGCCACAAGGAAAGAACATACCTAGAAAAAGGCGATAACAGAAGGAGAAGCCAAAGATTTTTGGCGACGCATGCAGCCAAAAGAGTATTCCATTATTGAGCATTTAAAGAAGATGCCGGCACAGTGTTATCATTGTTGGCTAGCTAGCCATCACACAGCTATGCTCTCATGAGGGTATTGGATAACACACATGTACCGGTTGCTACAAGTAGTGAAGATTTAGCCAGACTAGTAGCCCATATCATTAGAGAACATAAAATCTGCTTCTCCAAAGAGGAATTTCCAGTAGAGGGAACCTCTCACAACAGAGCCCCCCATATCACCCTAAATGCTGTGACAAAGTCCATAGGGAGAGTACTTGTGGACAATGGGTTAGGCCTCAGCATCTGCCCCGTAACCACATTAACCCAGCTTGGCTGTGACATAGGCAAGTGTCACACCCTAATGATGATAGGGCATGACGGGCACCCGACTCTCATCAGAGTCGAGCGAACCCTTAGACATTCGCTCTATTAAAACCTGTCATTTCAAAAACTTTTAAGAACATAAAATTTTTCCCATTTGAAAATCATTATCTCTAAATGACTCAACTGATATCACTTTGTCGACATCTCGACAAACATACCACAGGACACTGTCTGCAGAAGTCTCTAAGAAGTGAACTGAACATTATGAGTCAGGACAGGGCCCTGACATACCCATAATCATACATATCTATACATGACTCAGCACAGCTCCAGAATGAGGTGGAACTTGCCAATCCCAGCAGACGTCAGAGCATCCTAGCTATATACTTAACCTGCCAAGCAATCTGGGGCTGCGGGCATGAACGCAGCGTCCCCAGGCAAAAGGACGTCAGTACGGACAATGTACTGAGTATGTAAGGTGGTAACAAATCATAATCATAATTTGATTTAGGATAGAAGAAATAACAATCTAACTCAATACCTGCAGCCGTCGCTGGAAGAAACATAAATGCATACACGAAGTCTCAAAATAACATTTAAGTAAATAATGCAATCCAACACACATGCCGCTTCCGATATGTTAACAAAATGGTCCCTTCGGACAACCACTCCCGGCTAGTATCACAATAGTCCCTTCGGACGGCCACTTCCGGCATAATAATATTGGCCCCTTCGGGCAGCCGCTTCCGGCTTAGTAATGATGGCCCATTCGGGCAGCCGCTTCCGGCTTAATAATGATGGCCCCTTCGGGCAGCCGCTTCTGGCTTAATAATGATGGCCCCTTCGGGCAGCCGCTTCCGGCTTAATATCACAATTATGTCAACACAAATTTAATCCACAAATATCAATACAAGAAATGATGCTATGGAATGTAAACATAAATCGTAAATGAAATGAAATAGTAAAATCTCGCACCCCCTTCGGAGTGGTTTTGAAAATCGAACTTTATGTTCCCTTTAGTATAAAACTAATTTCCTCGAAATCATTAGTAAAACCATATACACAACTCAACTGGAACCTTATGGATGTTCCCTTCGAAACAGAATAGGAGTACAATATCAATAAACCATCACGAGGAACATATAAACCTTACTCGTCTAAGAATGGAGTCATATGGAGTACATATAGAACGAATAGCACAAGAATCATGCCAAAGAAAGAAAGGTTTGCCTTACATACCTTTAGCGCTTATTTGTCACACAATATGTATACACTGCCCAATAATACTTAAACCTATATTAAGACGCCAAGAACTATGGTTAAGCTACGGGGAGATTCAAAACGTATTCTAACGTTAGTAACTCCTTTCTAGATGTTTAGACGATGTTTTCTCTTGTAGTAAAACCAACTACATACAACCAATCCCACATCAATAAGTATACATTCAACACCAATCCGGACAGCCCACACAATATTCTAAACAGCCTACATTCATAACATGCAATAACGATTCACATACGGCTACGACATTCTCAAGTTACTTCTAATAGTTTGTAGCCTTAACTTTTGCATGTAACAACTTATAACAGCCCATCCAACATACAATATGATGTATACTCTTAACTTATGATTAGACTTTCCAACTTAATGAAAACAAAAGTCCAAAACAGTCCCTAACCAACAACACATCCAAAACAGTCCCTAACCGACAACATAACAATGTTCGGAATTCTTGCAAACGTTTACGAACATACTAAGCCAACCACATACGATTTTTACACATCATTTCATGTCTTATTTTCATATAATTTCAGTAAGTTATGACCAGCTATCCA